>NC_086320.1:39591184-39917093 GCF_036172605.1 Pelobates fuscus
TGTTGTTCTTTTGTCTACCCCTACAGCGATAAAAGTAGCCGAAGTAACTCCGTGGATACATCACTCCAGGGTTAAACCAGCAGCAGTCGATTCTTGGCAAATTACAGCAGATCCAGAGAATCCCTGCAAGATCCGGTTGAAACGCACTACTCAGTCGGAGTAACGAGGAATTATTGTGGATTACAAATTTTATTGTTACAGGTGTGAGTGAGAAGGCCATAATAAAGCCTGTCCGCTTACCATCACATAGTGTATAAGCCAGGAAAGTCTCGAAGGGACACCTGTGAAGACGAGCAGAACTCCATTCCCTGCAGCCCTCACATCCTGGAAGCTGAGGTTCCATCGCACGGACGAAGACTGAGGATGACGGCGAAAGATGTGCTTTTGATTGTGTTTATTTATATGTGTTTTTATATTCAGGAAGGTAGAGGTACCGACACTCCTAGCTGTGAGGTATGCATTAAGACTACGAGAACAGGTAACCATATTTCCCAAACCCTAATTTGGCATTCACAATACGAATGTAAAGGAGAGGTATCAAGATGTAGATACCTAAATATAGACTATAGTGTGTGCCATTTAGGAGTAGGAGAACCTAAGTGCTTCAGTCCAGAGTATCAACCTCGTACAATTTGGTTGACTCTCAGGAATGGAGATCCTCAGGGGACCCTAATTAATAAGACGGTGTTAGAATCCGTACATTCTTCGGGTGTTCTGCTATTTGATGCGTGTAAAGCGATATCGAGTGGTAGAAAGCCGTGGAATGTATGTGGGGATCTTAGATGGGAGAGGACGTATGGGTCTAACGATAAATACATTTGTCCCAGTAGCAAAAATAAATATGTGAGTCCTAGATGCCCAAATAAAGACTATAACTTCTGTCCATATTGGTCTTGTGTGGGGTGGGCGACTTGGGGACAGACAGTAGATAAAGACATGATAGTGACTAAGTTGCCGACTAGCCCTTATTGTAAGTCTATGGAATGCAACCCAGTCCATATACTTATTAATAACCCCGACAAGTTCCTAGATAAGTATGGAAATTTATTTGGGTTTCAGATATACGGGACGGGTTTAGATCCTGGGACATTATTGTTTATAGGAATAGAGACTGATACGGTATCCTCCCAGACTCATCAAGTATACCATTCCTTTTATGAAGAGATGAGTATAGATAATAAGATCCCCCATAACGCTAAAAACCTGTTCATTGACCTAGCTGAAAGTATTGCCGGTAGTCTTAATGTTACCAACTGCTATGTGTGTGGAGGTACTAACATGGGAGACCAATGGCCTTGGGAAGCAAAGGAGGTAATGTCCGGTTCTGAGGCAGTTGACCAACTAATATCTACACAAGCCGATTATCATTTGAGTGTTAGAGGTAAATCTGAGTGGAGATTAAAGACCTCCATCATAGGTTATGTTTGCATAGCAAGGAAAGGAATAATGTATAATACTTCTGTAGGAGAATTAACTTGTCTAGGGCAAAAAGCTTATGATGATGATACTAAAAATACAACTTGGTGGTCGGCTTCAAATGTCTCAGAACCATCTAACCCGTTTGCTAGATATGCCAGTTTAAAGGATGTGTGGTTTGATTTATCCATCACATCTACCTGGAGAGCCCCAGCAAATTTGTACTGGATCTGTGGTAAGAAAGCCTATTCGGAGTTGCCACAGGACTGGGAAGGGGCATGTGTGTTGGGTATGCTCAAACCATCCTTCTTCTTGTTACCGATTGAAACAGGTGAGACTTTAGGTGTTAAAGTGTATGATGTGAATCATAGGAAGAAAAGGGGACCCATAGAGATAGGCACCTGGGAAGATAATGAATGGCCTCCCCAGCGTATCATAGACTATTATGGGCCAGCCACGTGGGCTGAGGATGGTACTTTTGGTTATAGAACCCCTATTTATATGCTCAACCGTATTATAAGATTACAGGCGGTGGTTGAGATTATTACTAATGAGACCTCACAAGCACTCAATCTTCTAGCGAAGCATAATACCAGGATGAGGACAGCAGTGTACCAAAATAGATTAGCCTTGGATTACCTTTTGGCAGTAGAGGGAGGTGTATGTGGGAAGTTTAACCTGAGCAATTGCTGTCTTCAAATAGATGACGAAGGGCAAGCAATAGCTGAGCTTACTAGCCATATGGTTAAACTAGTGCATGTGCCTACTCAGGTATGGAAAGGGTACAATCCAAGTAGTTGGTTTGGTAGCTGGTATGAGTGGTTTGGAGGGCTTAAGGCAGTGGTAGGTGGAGTCCTACTGATTTTACTGTTGTGTCTACTCCTACCGTGTCTTATACCCTTAGTAGTTAGGTCTGTGCAAAGCCTGATAGGAAGTATAGCAGAGAGGAAGGCTGCTGCACAGATAATGGCGATATATAAGTATAAGGCTCTAGATCAAGGAGAACCAATGCAGGAAGATGAGTGTTAAAAGATTCACATCATAAGATAAGTCTGGTCTGGTTCATGGTAACCTGAGGTATATGCAAACCAAGGTTAAGTGATGCCTCAAGTAATTGTGAAATATCAGAGGCATCAAAGGGGGGAATGTGATGTAATTCCAGTAAAATACAAGTTTAGCAGGCTAAGATTGCCACAAGGCATATGTATGTATATGTGTTTGTAGTATCAGTTAAGTTAATTACACGTAGCTAAGATACTGTTATCACTGTACTGACCAGGTGCAGGAATGTAAGAACTGGAATTACGCGTCCCTCTCCTTTGTATCAGATGAGCCACGTGGTTAGACCGGATGGATGAGTTTAGACTCTATTTATTAAATAGGTTAAGGGTATGTGTGGGTGTAGTTAATTGTGGGAGGAGCTACAGTGCTATATAAGGAATGTACTCTATGTATTCAGTACTCAGACTTTGCTGTATTTTGGTGACGCTAGTCCCTCTGAGTCCCGATCGGTGATCCAATAAAGAATCTCTTCCTTCCTGAAGAAACCTGTGTCCATCTCTCTGTGCTTGGCTTCCGTCAGTTTCTCCGGTATCAGCTATGTTAATAGCTTGCAGGAGCATTGTGTATGTAAGTTACATTTAATTTACAGAGCAAGAGATAAAAACTTTTAAATTAAGTTACACCTGATTAAAAATTAAACCATTTTGTTTTCATGCAGACTGTGTCAGTCACAGCCAGGGAAGGTGTGGCTAGGGCTGCATGTACAGAAACAAAAGTGAATTGTCTGCTAAATGGCAGAGAATTGAGCAGTGAGACTTCAGAGGCATGATTTATACACAAAAAGTGCTTCATTAAGTTAAAGTTGTTTTGGTGACTATGGTGTCCCTTTACATTCAGACGGTGCTTCCAAGAAGTGTAGCTCAGCTAGTTAAACAGGCACTGGATTTATACATGAATTATAAACAGGAATTAAAAAGTGAATACAGTAGCAAGCAGCTAAGGTCTACTAAGTCTAGTCTAGTGTATTAACTGTAACCTTTTTTCAAATCAAAATTAGAAATAAAAAAGATGAAAGATGCAGCCGGATTCCAATTCATGCAGTGTCAATTAAATACAGTGTTACAAGAGCAAGGGCAACTATTTGTATCTGGATGTCAGATTCATTTTCAAAAGCCTGTGTTTCTATGGAAAACTAATTCTAGTGCTGAGCACTTTGCTTTTTATAGCATTGTGCAGTTACTAGGTTACATCACGGGCCTGGGATGTTTTCAGATTTCATTTCCAGTAAAATCTCTTGGTTTTTAAAGGTAATGTATCAGAGAGATGAGATATTGATGTTGTCAGTTCCATGATGCCATTGTTAACACACATACAAAAAGCACAAGAATATCGCAGTGTGCAGAGATACCCTTTTTACTGGACTGACAATGCATTTTTCTCTTCTTCAGACCAGAATCACTAATTAATGAAAAGGTATTGCTGCACTGCAATACTCCAGGCATTTTGGCATATGAATTACTGGACTATTCTGGCTACTCCAATTTACAAGCCTTCACATGTTTCCCCTACCTCATCCCACCCTTGGTACATAGGATCAGGTGGTATTTAAAACAAACAAATAGAAAAACATGGTGAGTGGGGGGTAGCCCCCTCTTGCTCTATGCTGTGGATGCCATATGCTGGCAAGCATTACTAGTATATTGGGAGTTTTGTATAATCGTTATTTAAAGCAGTTCAATATAAAATTAACTGAAAAGAACATAAATACAGTTAATTTGTAATCTGTAGAAAATAAAGTAAATTGGAATTTTAAAAAATTATATATTTTTTTAAAAAGTGTGTGTTTCATTGTGTTTATGTGTGTGTGTGTGTGTGTGTGTGTGTGCTTGAATGCACTTGTGTATTACATTTTAAATGTTTTATTGATCTATATACATCGCTGGCAATCCCTCAGATCCTCTACAACATCGCTGCATTGCTTTCTAAAGCATTACCTAAATGTAGACCTGTGTTCACTTGCCAAACACCTTATAATAAAAAGGCAGTCTCCAAAGAGTATTAGGCAGTTTGTTGGACTATTCTACCAAGGATAACAGACAATGATGTCCCCCCATTAAATCTATGCGATCCCAGTGGTGTAACTAAATATTGTCTGGTTACCAAACACCAATAACATGTTATTGTATCATAGAGACTACCTGAAAAATGGTGGCCATTAAATCTATAACAACACAGTATCTTCTTCCCTTAACATGATGTATCTTTCTTTCTATGTCTCGTCCTCATTCAGTTCCCCTCTCCCCCCTCCTTTTCTCATATACCAAAAGAAAATAATATTTACCTATTTGTTATTGTTATATCACACTATTTTTGTTGTTTATTCAAGTGTCCATTAACTTTCTTTGAACCTTATATAATAACAAAAAAAAAAAAAAAAAAAGTAAAAAATAAATAAGTAAAAATAAAATAAATAAAAATAATACCTTCACTCCAGCTGCAGCCGCCGGGCCACTTGGATCTACTGCTTGTATGTGACAAGGTTTTTCTCCACGAACCACAAACCCCCATCCCACCGCATCGCTGACAATCTGCAAACACAGGGAGGGAGATCATTTGTTTCATTCCAAGAAAGGTTAAAGTTAGGCTACTGTTAAAGAAAAGCAGATTATAGACATATATTACATAATGTATATATTACATAAAGGTTTCACAGAAGTTAAGTTGTGTGTTCCACATGGACAAGAGTAATGCATTGTATTTGAGTTCCCGCAGCAAACCACTTGTTTTAAACTATTTTTGTTTTCTCCCAATCCCATCGTAATCCATATAAATGTATAGACTGAGCCCAGCAGTGGAAATCAAGAAGACATGTGCCATGTATGGGATTGTGAGCATGTGAGTGCGTTCTATTTAACTGTGTGGAGCACCATAAGAACAAACACACAAACATTATCAAACATTATCCAGAGCTTCCTTACAGACACTTTCCCCTGGTGCTGTCCAAGATAGTAAGCACTCACAGGTCTTTTTATTGCAATCCCCCAGGGATTGAACCTGACAGCCACCAATATTAGACCCAGGAAAGCTTGTTTGTTTTGTGTTTGTCTGTCTGTCTTTCTACACATATACATAATACAGACGATGATATTCAAGAATCTGATTGTAAACTCTGTGCTTTATTCATTATGTCCTAGTAGTGAGAGAAAATGATACTTATTTTACTGAATGCCATTTATTTCATATTTACCAATATAAATATTTACCATCTGATCCATGCTTATGAATGACATGAAACACGCTTACTAGAGCAGCAGCTCTAAAGTCTTTTTAAACAACGATACAAGCTATCGACTTAGAATTAGCTTTGCTCCTGTTCTTCCTTTGGAAAGCAAGCTCACTGACCTATATTTCAGACGTAGCATAATTAATATTACAATGCATTTTGCAAAACTCCATTTAGACTCTATCCAGTATGAAAAGGGTCTAAATTACACTGGGAAAGCAATGCTGTATCTGTAAATATCTCCGACCAGTTTGAGCCCCCCATTAGGAGATGTGGACCCGTTTATAGGTCACAGCTTAAAGACTAAAAAGCATCTTACTACATAAAGGACATATGTAAGGCACAAGTATTTTAGTATTTTATCAGCATTTTTTTGTTTTTACCAATTAGTCTTCTTTTGTATTCAAAAGAAAGAAACAACAAAATTGCACAATTGACCCAAAAGGGCCCATAATGCAACAATAAGCTGTGGTAAGGCTTTTACACATATATACAAAGCGGAAAAAAACAAAAAAACATGCCAGTATAAAGCGTTAAACAACTGATAGTACTGGAAAGAAATGAGGATGTAAAAAAAAAAAAAAAAAAATACAGATTTGGGTAGAGCTGAAAAGATTCCAGTATTTTAGCCAATAATAAGTGCATGATATATTTTAAAAGATAAAGTGGGAAATATTTACAGTCAGAGTCTTCCTGATGTAAGGTGCTCCTGGGGCCAGAAGCTCATCCAAAGTAACAGGTCTCTTCAAGACTGCGAAGAAATAAAATGATGCAGTGAATATTGTGTATCAAAATTTACAAAAATAGTGCTTTATTTATGAATGACATAATCCAGCTCTTGAATTACCCGCTTACCGTAAAGCAGGCATAACGTGCAGTGCACACTGTCTCAGCTTACTACCAATGTGTGAGCTAATGTGATGATTGATAATCCCTCCTCTCTATTTAGATTATTATATTGAATATCTCAATACCTTCACTCACAGCCACAGATACAGAGAATCTCAGTATTTCATGCAGGAAGGAATAATGACAAAATTAAGTGCAGCAATTTCAACCTGTTGTCTTGGCAGATGAATTTACAATTTTATTTGCATCCAGGGCTGCACAATTTGTGAATAATAAGTATTACTGTGAAGTGTTTCTGATAAGCCTATTAATGCAAATCATATGCAAATAATGTGTGATTGCCAATGATAATCTGCACAGCTAACTACAAACTGCAATTTTAAATAAATTTAAATGAAGTACAAGAAATATATATATATATTTATTTTTTTCTAAACTTGGCATTGTAGACAAATGGCGAGGAGTTGCACATTGCAGGTCAAATATGTTGAAATGCACAAATTCTCCAATTCATCTTTTGTTTCCAGTTCACGAGTTTTGGCAGTTCTCTTCTCAACTCTATAAATCTTGTTTTGGTTACATGTTGACATATGATAACTCTACAGCGCTATCTAAAAGGACAGCTTTACGAAGGTGAAAAATCCACTTTAGTGGCACAAGCTCGAACGCATTAGTCATCGTTATCACGACTAACAATGCATGCAAATATCTTTCTTTCATATCTCTGAAATCAAAAGGATATATAACATTTCTCTATAAGTTGGACCATTGTTGCTCAATTGTTTACATTGTGGTTCTTCGAGTGCTCTTGTTGTGGTTTCTCAACCAAGTTCTATATTCCGTTTCTGGAGTGTTTGTGCTTATCTGTAAGAGCAGATTGTAAAACACACAGAGCAAAAATAGCCTTAATGGCTTCTTGCACAATGAGCTTCTGTTTTTTGGTAACCTTGCAGCATATGATAATTGACAGCTACTCAGGGAGGAATGTTGTGAGATTGGCAAACTTCCTGTATATAGCAAGCTTTGCAATCAAGACACATATTTTGTTAATGAGATATTAACTGCTTGATTACCAAAGCATCCCTCCAGTACAGCTAACAGAGGCTGCACATAGTTTATGAAAAGTTATTTCCTAGAGATTAGGAAAATCACGTGCTATATTTAGGACCTCAACCCCTTTACTTCCCATATGTATACATTTGGTTTTGTTTAGCATTGAAATGTGAAATAATATATTACAGTTAACTAGATTCTAGTGCTGGCCCTAGACTTGAAAAAAAAAATAAAAAAAAATAAAAAATGTAAAATCATACTTCATACTAAGACATTCTCTCTGTAGATAATCTTGCACTCTACTTCAATACTCAAGACCCAGGAGCAAATTATGCTAGGCTTCTAGGGAATCAGAAGGTTCAGAGAGCTCTAGGCACAGACCCGTTCATAGGATAAAGGCTGAAGCAACAGTTAGAATACAGAGTCCTGATGTTAGCCAATGAGCTCTTGCTGTGTGTGGGCGATATGACCATATACAAATGAACTGAGGCTTACTGATAAAAATACATTGTGCTAGAAGACATTTAAAGCACCAAGTAAATTATTTAATTATAAAATCAGAGTTATATCTGATGGTGACCTTCTCCAGTTAGCTGCTCATACCCAGGCCTTCAGGACATCTCACGGATGACTCCATTCTCATGAAACAACCTGCCTCACCCCCCATCAGGCTCTCTCCTAGGCTCACATCCTTTAAGAAGTCCCTAAAACTAATTATTTCAGAATAGGATATGTTCCCTCATGGTAACGGTCATTACTGTCTCAGCTTAATTAGTGGGTCCTTTCACCACTTCACTCTCACCTTCCAATCCTACCACTGTCAGTTCTATTTTATTTCATTGTATAGTCTGACATAACTAATTCATTAAGCGCCATAACAAGTTTGTATAATTGCAAAGTTAGTGGTGCAGAGATTAGATAGAGTGGCTTATAACAAAACTGGCCTCTGTGTTTAACCTGATATCAGCTACTGTATAGCATAGGCATTTCACGTATTCTACTTAATCCATAAATACCGGCTGGGTAGGGGTATATAGTGGCCTCTTCCTGATAAGAGAAGGGTCTGTCTGTCGGAGACTACATTGCTGACACATGATTTCAATGCTGCATAATGTATTTAGAAATAAGGGATTGTTTTTGATGGTTGTTCCCCTTTTACAATACTGTACTTATATATCACATGTTGTTATAAGGTCATCAAAGTGTTCTACTGTAGCAGGTTACTGTTACCGAAGACATTTTCTTAATCATTTCTGTGACCTCAAAAGGATGAAATGCCTAATGAACCTTGTAGCGGAATGGATTTGCTATAAAATACTTATTTCACTTTTGTTCGGCTGTCCGTACCCCCCTCTGTTTGTTTCCTGAATAGAATATGTGTAATTCCCCTTTTACACCCCGATGAGCACCGATCACCCCTGGTTGTTAACCGCAAATGAGCAATTATCTCAAGTGCTTTCCCTGGATGGCTGCCCTTCGTATATCTAAACACACGTGCTCCAAAGTGTGGCAGACATTTTGTCTCTCAAACGCAGGTAGCGGTACTTAGTTGCTGAGTGTATGGAACTCTATGCTGGCTATGCACCCTGCGAACGCCGGGGAAACATCTACTGCTGCCTGTTCAACTTCCCAAACAGTTAGTAAAATGGCGTTCAGGAGTAAGGAACTCCCGAACAGGGTAAGCATTCTTTGATGTTCGTACAGGAGCCCCTGAAAGAAGATCGGACATCGTCTCATTTTCTGCGGAACTGCTTAGGGACATTACCTCGTGGCCGGCCGGTCAAAACTTTACCTGAATGGGGGCGGGGCCTTATCACTGACCGAGGCAGACGTGCATTGCTGGAGCTCCTTGGTGAAAATCCAATATTAAGCTACTTACCCTTCAATTTTGGACATTCTAAGCCTGTAACCCGACTCCACATGACGGGGAAGCTGCAGCACATCAAGAGATCCCCTTGGGGCCAACATTATAGCTCAGTACTGAGCAGATTTTCCTCGGAGGCCTACTGACGAGCCCTGAGCGGAGGAGGTGGAGGAGGCGGCCGTTCCTCTGTCTGAGCTGGCACTCACCTGATCCAGTGCCCTGTCTCCCCCCCCTTTCGACTAGCGGTGGTTATCCCGGTCACCACCAGCACACATTACCACTGGGCCTGCTTCCTGCGTTGGCAAACAAAGCTGCATTGGTGTGTTTGGAGGCACCCAAAATGGCGACGGCCTATGGCCTTATGCAAAGATCTGTGCTGGAAAAATCTCAGTTGGATGGAGGCCTTTGAGAGGGCTTACGAGGAGCTATGTGCGTGCTTCTGGAAGAGGCTGGAGGAGCAGGCACTACAGATCAAATTACCTGCTCTGGACCCGACACCTCGTGAGCCTGATTGGTTCCCACGGTCCTGCTCCTCGATCCCGCAAAACCTTCCACGACTTGGAGAGACTTTGAATAGGAGAAAGTCTCCAGTTATCGGCCCACGCACATGGCGTGGAGGGCAACTTGGACAAGGTGTGCTACCCCCAGATCATGCTTAGGGCTGTGAGTGCGGGTGCATTGGGGGCCAGAGTGCTGACTTCTTCAGCTATTACAGCCTGGGCTCAAATGTGCTCCTGTCTGGACTCTGCGTGACCGCTACGGGCATAGGTTGAGTGGCTCACACTCAGGGGGACACTGGTTAAGAAGGAACATTTAGTCAATAGCCTCTGATTTTCTTGCTGATGCCAGTACTATTATCTTGCTGCTGATTGCCATTACACTCTATTCTCTTTGTCTGAGCTCCTTTATCCATTCTTGCTTAACTTTACCTGGTAAGCTCATTGAGCACAGCTAATAAGCTACATGGTGGTATTATTATATTGTATTACTTATAGAAGAGTCAGTTGCCTTGTCTTCCACCTCCCTTATTCTATTCTTAGGTTTTCAACCTGACTCGCACTTGCTGGCATATTTTACTTTATAAAACTGTGCAGTTTATCAAAATGTCATGTACCGTTCCTAATGTGTTATCTGCTGTGTTGGCTATTGCAACCTTGACATTGTAGCGTATCTGTTTTTGTCTTCATTTCCACTGCAAAAATAAAGATTTAAAAAAAAAAATACTTTACCCGAACGGCGATTCCGTTTTACCAAAGAGATCTAAGCGCTTTTTTGACAACTTGGGACTCAAGCTATTTGGGGATATGACTTTTGTGGGGTTCCTGGATAATTTTGATATGTTTTTGGGGTGTTTTGTATGATTCTGTATTATTTCTTGTAACTGAGAGATAATTGAGTTATCCTGCTTTGGACTCAATTATCTCTCAGACACAGAGGCGCCTGGGAGGGACTTGAACATTTCTCTATGGAGACCCCATAGAAGCAGAGTGTGGCACAAGAAAGTTCAGTTGACTCCCAGAACTATGTGTCGTCTAGTTGCTGGGGGGAGGGCTATAATCACTACATCGCTTCTCACAGCTTCGAGGAAGGAACAGCGATGATACCTAGTGGTGGCATCTCAGTTCCGCTACAAACCTATGATAGTAAACTACAGAGTTATTTCACATTTTGGCAATCAGTCTTACCTGACCGAGGATTGCTTAATGGCATGTATGGGTTAATGCTGCTAATCGGGACATTATGGAAATAACCAAGGCTGCTGTTGCTGCTCAGACTACTCCTCCTGACTGATGACACAGTCTTCACCTCATTGGTGGGGCTCACTGCAAAGAAAACAAAAATCCGCTAATATAGAATTCGTAGAACATTGACTGCTTAAAGTAAATACGCAGTAAGCATTGACCCTGTTTAATATGTGAAAGTTATTACAAAAACAAACTCCTTCATACAGAACTATACATATATACATACACATTTTTGAGAATAGAGCTTTAATTCAGATTACTCTGGAATCAATTACAACAGGTGGAGCTTTGCAATTGGACCCACTATCAAACCAAGTTATTTACTAATGTGAGAATTCAAAGTCATTTCAAATTTCAGGTCAAAATAGCCAAAACAAAAACATTATCTAAGTCAATTAAGCTGTCCATTCGGCTGCTCTGGCCTTAAATTTGGAATTCACGTTGAATTCTCATTTTAGAAATGAACCCTGATAGTGGGCCCAATAGTAAATGAAACAGGAAAAAGGGTCAAATATATAGTGTAGTGCAGCTAAACTCCAAACTTAGCTTTAATCCATATATTTTTCAAGCTGAAATGAATTAATATTATGAACTGGCTTCCACATAAGGCGACCTACCTGACTGGAAACTGGTGGCCTTGTCATGGCTTTGCTTGCGTAGACAGAAGGGGCTGTCATGACTCTCTAGCACAGCCTGGGGTTTTTCACTGAGAAGTTCCATGAGTCTTCGCCTTCTCCTAAAGTTCAGCCGGAACTGGAACAGAAGGCAACTGTCTACAAAGTGGTACTTTCCGGCCACTGTATAAGAAATGGATACACATGTAGGATTAAATATTTGTGTTTTTGTGTGTGTTTGTGTACATATATATATATATATATATATATATAAATATATATATATATAAATATAATAATAATATAAATGAACAGGTCCTGATGAAAGTAGTAGTTGAAACATTGATGTGATTTTCTGTATTAGTTGCTGTCTCTTTCGACAGTTTATGCTACATTTGAATACTCAGGCATGATGGAATTTAATCTTGTGATTTCGCTAGCACAACCTTTGTCAAGAAGAAATCAGTAGAGGCTGGTACATGGGAAGAGTGTCAAGAAGGATGTCAAACCGTCCGTCCAGGACACACAAACAGCACGGTTTGAGCTCTGCCTCCATCCTGGAGAGAGCTTTGGGTCACATTAAAATGTAACTAACTTTTTAGTAAAAATTTTTTAACTATATAATAAAATAGGGGGGCAATGCTTAAGAAAACATTGCATTGTACCACTTAATGATTCAAAAGCCCAGCAGTAAAACCCAATAACAGTGGGAACCCAGGAAAAGAAGGATTGACCTCTGAAACACTGAAAATAAAAGGCGAAAACTTCGGACAAAACTGTACATGTTGTCCAGATGTTTCTTGTTTTCCACTCCCTCTAAGGTCTGAGTCCACACAATAGGTCTCAAGGGGTTTGGACCCTCCAGTTTGAACTACAGTATAATGTTTCTCCTTCAATTTTGTATCTGGAGAAGGTTTTAGTTTGAACTCTTTTATTATCGTGAGTCGATGGAAAATGACAAGTATACAAGTCACAAAGATGATGTAATAAGTCAACAAGACATGAGACAGTGACTTTAATATCTTACACAGCATTTTCTGTTTTGGATAGCGTAACATAACATAAATCAACACAAAATAAAACATGCTCTCTTTCACGTATCAGACACAAAAAAGGAAGAATAGACAGAACTTTTGGCTCTAACACATTTAGAGGTTGAAGCAACGTGTGGGGTATTGCCAAGCTTTGAGAAGTGTAATTTATTATGTAATTGGCTTATATAAGCCAACAACTATATAAGCCTGCCCTAAATAGGACGATAGTGATCACTACTGTCCAGACTTGTATTTAGGGGCTGGGGGAACCACTTGAAAATGCTTTGACACAAACCAGGTACCCACTCTACTCAGAATTTTGCTGCTGTGATATTTTAAATCTAAGAAAAGATTAGTACCATTCTTTTATTTAACATGTGTATAATTTGCTTGCGTGGAATTTTGCAAGATATTTCGAGTAAACTGGATTATAAACATAGGAAACAGAACTGCTAACTATAATAGAAAACAGAAAAGAGGGAGTCAGACTGTTAGACAAAAGCTCTGAAACTGGAAAGGTATAGGGATTCACCAAAAAACCTATAAGAGAATATAGACAGATTATAGCTACTATACAAGATAGTAACCGTTTATCCAGGAGCTTACTTAGTAGAATAAATGAGATAAAATAAATGAAAATGAATAAAAAATTAATTAAATTGAACTGGAGAGTGAAAAGAGTAATCTAAAATATAGGTTACGTGACGTCCTTAAGTATGCTTAGTATGGATTAACCCTTAACTGTCCAATATAACTGTATAATTAGACACAATTATGTGGGACCCAAGTAAGTAGAAAAAAATATATAAAGAAAATAAGATACATTGTAACCTTACTCCTCAATTGCAGAAAAAATAGGAATAAGTATCAATTTAGAGGATACAATAACCAGATGGTTTTATGTGTTCACAAAGTATCCCCTATCTTCTATTCAAACAAATAGTTTATAGAGTGAGCAGGCTCAGTACAACAAAACTGGTTTGTATTAGGCAATATAAATATATATCGCTGGAAACAACTGTAGGTATCGGAGTATTATTTATTAAAAATTATTATTAAAAATCGAAAGTTCAAAAAAATTAAGTTAATCACATATCCACAATGTTATGCCAGTCAATTATGGGTAAAGAATGCAAGACCACCTTATTATTAAGTATGGATGGATCCGTATGCTGTTAGTGATCCTCTTGCCCAGATCCTAATCGCCGGTGAGCACGGCTTGCGTTCCACAGTGCGTTCCACCTCGAGCCTCACTTCGGGGGAACAGCACTGCTTTTGCGGCGGTGTCAGTGATGCACCTGGGATCCGGGAAAGGTGAGTTCTTCTGCAGAGGTACCCTGGCTGGATAAAGATCGTGTGGATATTCCTGGCTGTTCTAGCTGTGTGACGCGTTTCGTAGAGAATAGCTCTACTTCATCAGAGACTGATCTCTACGAAACGCGTCAGACAGCTAGAACAGCCAGGAATATCCACACGATCTTTATCCAGCCAGGGTACCTCTGCAGAAGAACTCACCTATCCCGGATCCCAGGCGCATCACTGACACCGCCGCAAAAGCAGTGCTGTTCCCCCGAAGTGAGGCTCGAGGTGGAACGCACTGTGGAACGCACGCCGTGCTCACCGGCGATTAGGATCTGGGCAAGAGGATCACTAACAGCATACGGATCCATCCATACTTAATAATAAGGTGGTCTTGCATTCTTTACCCATAATTGACTGGCATTAACATTGTGGATATGTGATTAACTTAATTTTTTTGAACTTTCGATTTTTAATAATAATTTTTAATAAATAATACTCCGATACCTACAGTTGTTTCCAGCGATATATATTTATATTGCCTAATACAAACCAGTTTTGTTGTACTGAGCCTGCTCACTCTATAAACTATTTGTTTGAATAGAAGATAGGGGATACTTTGTGAACACATAAAACCATCTGGTTATTGTATCCTCTAAATTGATACTTATTCCTATTTTTTTCTGCAATTGAGGAATAAGGTTACAATTTATCTTATTTTCTTTATATATTTTTTTCTACTTACTTGGGTCCCACATAATTGTATCTAATTATACAGTTATATTAGACAGTTAAGGGTTAATCCATACTAAGCATACTTAAGGACGTCACGTAACCTATATTTACTCTTTTCACTCTCCAGTTCAATTTAATTAATTTTTTATTCATTTTCATTTATTTTATCTCATTTATTCTACTAAGTAAGCTCCTGGATAAACGGTTACTATCTTGTATAGTAGCTATAATCTGTCTGGATTATAAACACGTGTATATAAAAACATACAATGTGACGGCAGATAAGAACCATTCGGCCCATCTAGTCTGCCCAATATGTGTTTTATGAAATTGTATTTTTTTTCATAATAACAACAGTAAGATAAAGAAGTAAACAAGAGTTTTACACAGATATTTTTAGAAAGGAAACTATGAAACAATAGTTTCTGTTCAACCACAAACCATCATGTGAGATGTGCAACAAAATCCCCCAGCTCTCTTATCACAGAGACAGACCGAACAGAAAATTGGGCATGCTTATAAAAGTTGGAGTGTCTTATTAACGCAATACAATAAATGGAATATTAACAATCAATAAGAGAAGGGTTATTCTCTAAACTGGGAATGTCCAGGGGTGTCAGGCAAATCCCAGGTAACTTCTGCTTTAGTTAAAAACTCTGAATAATTAAAAATATATAGATGGCCTGTGACTATTTCACATGCACAAACATTTTTTTTGGGGAGGGGGGAGGGGGGAGAGGAAAAAATAAATTGTACTAAAGTTAAAAGGCAACTCATCGAGAGAACGAGGAGTAGGAATGTTATGTGTGCCTGAATGCAGTTTGTTTGGTTTTTCTTTCTCAATATTTTATACAGCAAGATGAGTGAGTAACCGGTTTTTCAAGCAAAATGTACTAAATACATACCTTAAATCCAAAGAAAGCCTAAAACAGCAGGTGTGTCCTACCAACAAGACAAATATTGCTTGAATCACTCACTATTTATATTTCTTCTGTACCTAAAATTTATCAAAAAACGAAATACTAAAATTTTAAGTACACGATAATGGAGGTTGTTCTTAAAGGGAAACTCCAGTGCCAGGAAAATGATCCGTTTTCCTGGCACTGGAGGGTCCCTCTCCCTCCCATCCCCCAATCCCCGGTTACTGAAGGGGTGAAAACCCCTTCAGGTCACTTACCCGAGGCAGCGGCGATGTCCCTCGCCGCTGTCTCCTCCTCCGCGTCGCTCCTCCTCTGTATTGCGTCGGCCGGTGGGCGAGACTGATCCCGCCCACCGGCCGAGGAGACCTAATGCGCATGCGCGGCAAGGGCAGGTCGTGGCACCCACGTGGAATCAGGGGATCCTCCTATGGCCGTCGGCCTTATGGTGAGTAATTTTCCTTTACACACCCGTTCCTTATTACATGTGGGGGCAGACTGTTTCATTTCCACGATGCCTGGCACAAACTTACCTCAGATGTCTGGGTCCTAGAGACCATTCTTGGTTACCGCATCAAATTCAGACAACAACCGATTCAATTCTCATTACCACATCGGATTGTTTTTTCCCCACGAGACAAACGTCTGGTAACAGACGAGATTCGCGCACTAGAAATGAAAGGTGCGATTTACAAAGTCTCAGCTACCGCCCCAGGTTTCCTAAGCAATATCTTCTTAGTGCCCAAGAAAGGCGGAGGCATGCGACCAGTAATAAACCTGCGACCGCTCAACGCCTTTGTCACATACCATCATTTCAAGATGGAAGGGATACACTGCCTTCAGGACCTCCTCAGACTGGGATACTGGATGGTGGAACTGGACCTCCAGGATGCATACCTCACGATACCGATCGCAGAGGAGTGCCACCACTTACTTCAATTCCAATGGGAAAAGATGATGTGGCGTTTCCGATGTCTCCCTTTCGGCCTGTCCTCAGCCCCGTGGTGTTTCACCAAACTGCTGAAACCGGTAGTCGCCCTTCTCCGCAGCAGAGGTGTACGTATGATCATATACCTCGACGACATGCTGATCATGGCTCACGACACCCATCTACTCAACCAATATCTATCCTGGGCGTTGACCCTGCTGCAAAACCTGGATTTCCTAATCAACTGGGACAAGTCAATCTTGCAACCTTCCCAATCAATAGCGTTTTTGGGCTTCAATATAGATGCAATTCACGGAACGCTCAGTCTTCCTACCACAAAGGTAAAACTCATCAAGAAGGAAATCCGACGGACTTTGTCACGACCAGTCCTGACCTTACGACAACTGGCCAGGATAATTGGCCTGTTCTCCGCTTCCATACAAGCGATCTTCCAAGCACCTCTCCACTACAGAGCCCTACAACAACTCAAAGCCACCCACCTACGTTTGGGTCAATCTTACTCAGACTCTGTGCCGCTAGACTGCACAGAAAAAGAGGAGCTAGCATGGTGGCTTCAACACATGGAAGCATGGAATGGCAGGGCGATCTTCGGAACCACCCCGGATCTCATCATAGAATCCGACGTGAGCAGACTCGGATGGGGCGCTCGTTGTGGTCCCACCTCTACAGGTGGAAAATGGTCCTCAAAAGAAAAGGAACTCCACATCAACAGTCTGGAACTCCTAGCTGGGTCATTTGCCCTCTGGAGCCTCCTCGGACACACGATCAACTGTTCCATACTTCTTCGTATGGACAATATTTCGGCCGTCCGCTACATCAACCACTTGGGTGGCACGAGATCGGCAATACTCACAGACCTAGCGAAATAATTTTGGCACTTCTGTCTGGGCCGCAACATATCAGTACAGGCAGAATACCTTCCGGGACTCGCCAACATTGTAGCAGATTGGAACTCCAGACATTTACAGGACAACAGCGCCTGGCGACTACATCAAACGATATTCCAGAAACTCCAACAACTCTGGGGCCCGATGCACATCGACCTCTTTGCCTCCCGGCTGAATGCTCAACTTCCCTCATTCTTCAGCTGGAGACCGGACACGGACGCCATGGCAGTGGACGCCTTCCTACAACACTGGGCGAGCAACCGATTATATGCTTTCCCCCCGTTCTCACTCATAGCACGAACACTCCTGCACCTGCAATGCTCCCGAACATCGTTGGTGTTGATAACACCGTTCTGGACGGCACAGCCTTGTTTCCCTTCAGTCATGGAAATGTCTATCGACCTCCCCAGATTGATTCTAAGTTTCACGGAACTATTATCAGACCCCGATGGGAACCCTCACCCACTGCTGGTGCAAGGCCACCTCAGACTCCTGGCGTGGCTCCTCTCTGGGGACCCGGGACGATTTCAAACATTTCACAAACAACTCTGGACTTATTGGCAGGAGCTTGGGCCCCAGGAACAAGACGGTCCTATACTCATGCCTGGAACGCATGGTATAGTTGGTGCCTGTAACGACACGTGGATCCCATATGTGCTCCTTTAAACCAGGTACTCAGTTTCCTTACTACCCTGTATGATCAAGGCTTGGCCTATTGCACCATAAATGTGTATAGATCAGCGATTTCAGCTGCCCATGACGGATGGGACGGTTTCCCGGCTGGGAAACACTTATTGGTATGCCGGCTTCTACGAGGCATACAATTTGCACGCCCACCTCAACCACGCTACACAGCCTTATGGGATGTTAATATGGTCCTTTGTTTACTGGAAGACAGGCCTCCAAACGCAGATCTCACACTCAAACAAGTGTCCGCAAAATTAGCTATGCTCCTGTGCTTAATCTCCTGCAAAAGGGTCAGACGTTCGAGCCCTAGATATCGATGCACCCCCCAAGGTGTCCTGTTTACTATTACCAGACGTACGAAATCGAAAATCACGTCAGTCTTCTATCCCTCCTTTCCTCACAATGCTAATCTCTGCCCGGTGGCATGCCTCCAGGAATACGAACGCCGGACACAGGCATTTCGGAACCCAACAACACACAACCTTTTCTTGGAGGTGAGAAAATCTCATCACCCAATATCCACAGTAACTCTGGCACGCTGGGTAAAATGGATAATGTCCGCTGGTAACATCGACACATCAGTTTATGGAGCGCACTCCGCGAGAGGTGCTATGGCCTCGAAGGCATTCTCTATGGGCTGTAAATTGGAAGACCTTCTCCGCACAGCTGATTGGTCCCGGGAATCAACGTTCAAAGAATACTACTTCAGGCCAACAGAACATATCTCATCTATGGTTATATCACAGCTTTAAACTAGCCTAATATGAGCCTCGTGTCCTTTAATAAAATTACCAGATTTTACTAATTACATGACGTAAAGCCATGATTTTATAAAGGACATGGAGGCAAGTATTAGCCCGCCCAATGACAGGTAAGTCGTACATGTTATTTTCCCACCCAATTACCGATAAACAGGTAGGAGTGAGTTAGATGTTCAAGTGATGTACTATATACTATAATGATTTGGTTTTTAAAACAATTTTGGCTGGGCCCAATTAAAATTATGAGTTAAGATATAACGCTTCTTTAAAACCTTATTCAGTTCATATATATGACAACGATATTGGAATATATTTTACCACATATCTCTCTGTTTCCTACAGCTTAACCCTGTAATGGAATGTTCAGGATCACCTTCTCCTGCCTTTCTATACTGGAACAGACTCACTGGAACCCAATACCTGAGACAGTTCAAGTTCATCGTTTTACCCGTTGATATGCTCAGCTTCGGCGTCAGCTAGTAAGAGGAAGTGGATTAGGTCACACGAGGAGACATAGAACAAGGATTAATCCCATTGGTTAATATGTTTGGAATGTTATATATGTTAACCCTTAAGGGTATCCTGTGTTTTTTTCTTGTTATTGCTATATTAAAATATCAATATCCTTTCTTTGCTGCTGAGGAATAAAGAAAGAGATAAAGCCTAATACTCACCTCCGTGTCCTTTATAAAATCATGACTTTACATCATGTAATTAGTAAAATCTGGTAATTAACATCCTCTAGAATGTAAGCTCATTTAGCAGGGCCCTCCACCTCTCTGTTCCTGTACGTCCAGTTATCTGGTTACAATTACATGCCTGTTAGTCCACCCATTGTACAGCACTACGGAACCTGTTCGCGCTATATAAATAATAAAATAATAATAATTTATAGAAAACATAGTAGAATCCTCCCTAGTCACAGAATAATTTCATCCCAGGCTGTTCTGAGCATAATTCCATGTTAGGCTATCCTGAGCATAATCTGATCCCTTTTCAAGATGTCATGAAGACTGTGAAATCATGTCACTGTCGCCTCCTCAACCAAGTAAGTTGCAAAACTTCTATTTGAAAGCTTTAAATGACTGATGATCACAGTAATAATAACTATAATAATAATAACTAGTATTTATATAGCGCCTTTCTCCCAGTGGAACTCAAAGCGCTTTTTAGCGCACGTTGTCGGAATTAACCAAATCGGCAGCTGAATAGTAATAGATGTTATTATTACCCAATTGATGGTACTCGTTTTATCGACCTCGGAAGGATGAAGGGCTGAGTTGACTCTGCCAGGATTTGAACCTGAGACCTTGCATTTTTGAAAAGGCTTTGTAGTCAGGGAAATTACCAACTGAGTACCCAACAATGTCCGCGCAAGCTTTTTTTTTCCATTTTCTCCTATGTTCCAGGGACAGTCTTTTTGAACTTGTTACATTTGGGATATCTATGGTCACTCATGTGTTTTAACATTAAATGCTATAGAAAAAAAAAAGTTTAACCACTAACACAATACTTTTCTTGGACGCATTGACCAGTTTCCTGTTCTCTATCTAGGACATCCATAGCACGTTCACCACACAGCATTTAGAAACAGAAGTCAGTGCAAGTGAGGCCAAACACACTGTAATGTGTACAATGCATGTTGCACATTAAAGGGACACTAACATAACAACTATAGCTCACAGTAGTGGTTATAGTGACTCTGGGTGCTGTCACACCCTTGTTTTTTGTCAAACCATTCTGAGTTGTTTGAAAAAAAAGAAACATGTCTCCCCTCCCCCTTCCCCAGCACCTACATCCCAGCCCCTCTGCTTCCGCTCAGTTAATGGAGAAGTGAACTATGCTGGGTAGAGATGCATGACTTCAAGTGCCAAAAGGACCCAGGTGTATGTCAAGCAAAATTACCCTGCACATTACCCTGCACACCCTATTCTGGCAGGGTTACTCACTAAATCGAACTTTTTTTAAAATGGCGCCTTAGAGGGGCTATGACAGCATTATACAAATATATCCGGCCACTAGAAACCACCAATAAACAAACTGCAAGAAAAAAATGTTTTTTGTACTAATTAATAAAGGCTCTAATAAAGTAATTGTTCTGTTTACCAACATGAATTATAATATATTGGTGGCAATCTTTTGAAGTCTGGCCTCCTCGTTGGGGCATGTATTCATTTTGTTTCATGCAACAGAAACCATTGTCTGGAAATCTATTCATAAACAAGACTATACATAGGACTATACATAGACTGTAAGAAAGGAGATTTCGTCTAAGGCAAAGGAAAGGTTTTCTTTTATATAGTAAGAACAATAAGGATGTGGAATTATCTGCCTGAAGAGGTGGTTTTATCAGAGTCTGTAGAGATGTTTAAAACAACTGGATGAATACTTGCAAAAAAATATTAACGGATATCATTTTTAATAGATAGAGTCACAGTTTCTTCATAGATCTGACTGTCTTTCTGGGGTGTAGAATGAAATTTATCCTAGTTTGTTGCAAAATTGGAAGCACTTTAAATTGTTGGGGGGGTTGCCTTCTTTTGGATAAATAGCAAAAACAGATGTGAGAAAGTTTGAACTTGATGGACGCATGTCTCTTTTCAGTCCATTTAACTATGAATCCAAAATTGAAATGTAAAATTTATGCTAAAAAAGCCAGTTTAGAAGAAAATAACAATCAACCCAACTCTCTGCTACTTTACTTCAATTTTACCATTCAGATTGAATTTGGTATCATTCAATGTTTAGTGTATAACAATGTGAACTATTAATGGTGCATAGGGTGTTCCTTTAACTTCGTAGCGTGTTTGGTGATGAGTCCTACATTCACTAATACAAGCAAAATTTGTTTTCCCCAAAATCGATTCAGTGATATGTTACAAACCGTATCACAATGACAAATTACATTTTAATGTAGACTCCAGGTTATAGCATCTAATTCTGTATTTTTTTTTAAATGATCTATAAATATAGTTTAGATTTTTAAAATGTGACTGTAAAAATGTTTTTTTTACATTATTTGTAAGTGTTTATACTGGCTTATACTTGTTTTCTTTGGGAGAAAGATTAGCTCTTTTCATGATTAACCTTTGTACGCACTGCCTTTCACTTGTTACATGTTTCTCTGCCAATGTTTATACAGAGAATTAAAAGTCAGTACACTATTCCAGGAAAGCAATTTAGACACATCACAAAGACTTGATTGATTTTGTTATGTGGTGATCTGGAAGCTGAAAAACCACTTTATTCAGAGAACACTATAGTGATTATTAGCAGACAGCTACTCGGTGGATGGACTCACAGAGAGACGAAATCCATGATCTATGATCTGTCCTTCCACTGGTCAACAGGACCCAGAACATCGGAAATTGGGCAATCAATACGCATTTACCAATGTCAGCATGCGTCATCATCCATTAGTGAAAATAGTAAATTCACAAAACTGAAAGCTATTTCAGTAAAGGTAGATTCAGAAGTTATCTGCCTGCTGATGGGGGAATCACATTTTATTATGGATATGTAAAATTATACTAAATCTTTTCCTGAAGAGATTGTGTTTTAATTCAAACATTAACATTGGAATGGAATAAATCAACCAAGGTATTTGGACAGTTCCAGAATACGGACTTTACCGAGATAGACAATCTCATGGGAGAGCAATAATAGCTAGTCGTAATGCATAGACTAGTTCTAGTTTGGTGTATTCCTTAAACAATGGTTGTCACCTTCCCTCTCGTTATTGAACCCTATTCTGTTAAGTCTGCTATCACCTTATAGGAGATGTAGGTTTACCTACACATATTGCCAAATAATGATATATGTGTATCAGACTGAGTAGAGGAGCGCCACTTAGCTAGTCTTCCTTACATCAATTCCATTTGGCTTCTATTACTTTTCTCTGGTTTCGTTGCAATATAGAGATTTCTTTTCTTCTCTGATTGATAACATTTAAGCATGCATTATTTGCAGCAAGGATAGTAAATAATTAAATAAGAAACTTATAGTTTAACATGTGTTATCCCTTGGCAGCTCATAGGTAATTACTGTTATGCATAGTTTGTTATAGGCATTTCCCTATAAAGGCAATCAATAATAAAGCCTAGGAAAGGGAACACTCTATAGACCAGGGGTGGGGAACCTTCGGCCCTCCAGATGTTGTAGACTACATCTCCCTTGATGCTTTGCCAGCGTTATGGCTTTAAGAGTATTATGGGAGAGGTAGTCCAAAACATCTGGAGGGCAAAAGGTTCCCCACTCTGCTATAGACTGTCAGAAAGTATACATACAGTTGATAGAGACACAATTGTAACACACTAAGATACTCAATTGTTCTTGAACTGTAAATATGGTGTTTCCTTTTTAATTGTTGTCAAGGCAGCTATAGTAGAATTAGTCCAATTACTATTTCATCACACTAGTAGGAAATGATTTCCAAGTGAGGAACTCTTTTTCTATTTGCAACACTCTAGTATAACTATTTTGGGTTAAGCCGGCGGTTTACAAACTGTGTGGGCACCGCAAAATGTTTCCAGATCCCCCACTCCCCGTTCCCGATAAAATAACCCATGCCCACCCTGCAGGACCAGAGGGGTGATCAGAGATCTCCCTCACCAGCCTGCTGGCTCTGAAATGCTGCAGCCAGCAGGGAAGGGAGAGAGGACCCAGGGGAGCTCAAACCTGCGAGCTTGGAGAGTTTCAGTGGTTACCATGGTAATGTTCCAAATCTCGTCAGAGTGATCGCTAGCCTCAGGAGCTTCTAGAGTTCACTCTCACCACTTTGACCACCAGGGATTCTCCACCGGACCACCAGGGATAAGTACTGTCCTCCTCCCAGTCAAAGGTTAGAAGGGTGTGGGGGGGGGATATGAAATTATTTTTTTTTATTAAAAAAAGTATATAAATTTATTAATCTAAACTCCTATCCCCACATTCATCCAATAACTCCCCCCTTTCACACACCCTGCCCCTCCATACACACACTGTACCTCTCAAACACACTGTGCCCATCCCCACACACACACACTGTAGTCCTCACATAGTCACTGCCCCACACACACACTGCCCCCCAACACACACACACATACACTTCACCCCACACATTGCACCCCTCACACACAAACACACTACTGCCCCTATCCCCTTATACAGCCCCTATGATGGCAGACCCCAGGCAAGTTGTCATACTGTTCTTAATACTTACGCTGGGAGGACACCACGGCACTCCTGGCACCATAACCACTACAGCATGGTAAAGCGCTACGGAATCTGTTGGAGCTATATAAATGGCGATAATAATAATAATAATAGTGGGTATTGTGTCTGGATTGTTTATTTAAATAATCTACCAGTGCCCCTCCCGAGATTAGGTTCTGAATCCACCCCAACCGGGAAACATTTCAGCAGAACAGGGGCCCAATATATGCCGCAGCGCTGTGCACATATACAACCTAGACATTTTTTGAAATTGGGGCGCGTGGAAAAATATTGAAATATTAAGGGCGCCTTGAACTTAAAAAGTTTGGGAACCACTGGGTTAAGCCCTTTTCTAGTACTAGTGCTGGTTGTATTATTCTGACACACAGGTCTTTATAACTAATTATCTGTATTTTTATTTTCTATAAACAGTTTGGTGATTTAAGCTTAGATTTTGCCAATTTTTTTACACTGTTTAGTGAATAATCCCTTAGGTAATGCACAACAGTAGATATCACATCTGCTGGTATTCCAATGATCCTCCATATTATGCTCAGTTAAGAAAGAGGGGTAAAATTAACAGTGGTAGCCACACAACGTGGGTACAGCCAGGGAACCTATATCCCATCAAACCAAAACATTTCAGAACATGAACGTTCATGTGCAAATTGAAGGGGAACACACCAGACTAAGTGCTCCAAGCAAGACACCAGCCTGGTATCGACGTTGGGTACACATGTTTGAATTTATTTTCGCCTTGCTCAAAGTAAATAGTAGGCAGCGGGGGTAGACATGCAAAGCTGGTGGCTTTCAGTTTCAGCTCCATTTCAAGGAGCTCAGCTGCAGGTAGCGGTGTTTGTTTTGTAAAACAGAACAGCTTGTGCATGTTGTGACATTACAGTGTGCGTGAGCTGTGCTTAGAACTCACAAAAGAACGGCTGCTATTGGATGCACTCCATAATGCTGGACTGAAGGGACGGGGCCCTTCCCTTGGTAAGGTAGCTGGAATGGACCTTATATAAATTATAATAAAACTAAGATAGAACGAAAACTTGTTTGTTGCCTAACTGAGTGTTGCTAATAACACGCACGCACACACACACACACACACACACACACACACACACACACACACACACACGGTCAGATTAGCAAAACTGGACAAATTCTTCAAATCATCTATAATTCTAGTTCAGATACTTTGGCCTTATTTTAAAAAAATTCAATTTTGAATTCCCCCCATAATTCTCACTTTCCTGACTAGCCCTGTAAGTGAGTTATCCCTCCCTCACTCGCTACTAAAGCATGATGTTACTCTACTCTTAACAACACCGCAGAGGAATGGGAAGGTGTTACAATCCTTTCCAAGCAGTGCCATAGAAAGCCTGGCTGTTTTTTAACCAAACGCTTGTTGTATAATATTGTGAATGACAGCTATACTATATAACATGATCTGCTAGTTTGAATAAAACATACACAAACAAATCAGAGACAATACAAAACGTTTATAGGTACAACGTGAAACCGTACAAAAAGCATTTGTCACTCAACATTGTGCGTTGTGAGATTACACACTACAATTTGCAACTCAACTACAACTACATGTTCCTTCTCTCACAGAATGTTGGTTTAGAATGAATGTCAACTCACTCTTAAATATATACTGGATGTTTGACAGCGTGGCACGGTCTGAAAATAGCAGATATAGGATAATTTCCCCAGTAGATCAAAAAGCTTATTATTTGTGTTCTAGGTTTTACTAAATATTAACTATTAATACGGTTGCTGTTCAAGAACTTATTCAAACTAGTCTCTAATGTTTTTAACATTACTTATTTAAATCATCCTCTAAAATATTTAACATTAATGTCAGAAACATTTCCTCAACATTTTCAGAAACATTCCCTCATTTTCTTTTAAGTGCTAAATGAACAGGCTCTGAAGGGGAGTACTCTGGACAGTTAAAAGGATGACCGACCTTTCAAGTTTGAGTTGCTGTGTACAATTTAACACAAATCGGTGTTCTACTATACAGGTCAGGTATCTAATATCCGAATATGGTCTGTGGTCTAGGATTTAATGAAAAAAAAAAAAAAAGATAATAAAACATAGACCTTGCTGCATCCTCTGCATCACTTATTTACAAAATTAACCAATTAAAACAGGGAAGCAAGCTCAAAGTGCATCAATGCAGCTCAATCGTCCCAATTCTATATTAAATGTAACTATAATTATGATGTGTCCTGCAAAAAGTCCAAGGTAACACATTATCAAATAAATATTTCAATGCACAGGTCATGTTTTCAAACCCCTTACTGAACTGTGGGTGACATTGTCACTGCACTATTGCCCATAGTTCACATTTTTAGGGGGCAACCAGGTGTCAAAAAGACCATGGGCTTTAAAGGGACACTATTGTCACCAGAACAACTACAGCTTATTGAATTTGTTCTGGTGAATAGAATCATTATCTTCAGGCTTTTTGCTGTAAACACTGTCTTTTCAGATAAAATGCAGTGTTTACATTACAGCCTAGTGATAACCTCACTGGCCACTCCTCAGATGGCTGTTAGAGATCCTTCCTGGGTCATGGCTGCCTAAAATGCATCCAAACATTCAGTGTCTCCTCCCTCTGCATGCAGATACTGAACTTACCTCATAGAGATTAATTAATTCAATGTATCTCTATGAGGAGATGCTGATTGGCCAGGGCTGTGTTTGAATCATGCTGATCTGCCTCCTTGTCAGTCTCAGCCAATCCAATGGGGAAGCACTGTGATTGGATCAGGCTACCACTTCTGATGATGTCAGCAGACTGCTTATTTTTTTTGAGGCAAACAGCATGCAGATCTACAGCTTCAGGTTTCAATACAGTAAGATTTTTACTATATTTATGGAGGCATGAGGGGCCCAGGGGGGCTAGATGGTGGTTTTAACACTATAGGGTTTGTGTTCCTGACCCTATAATGATCCTTTAACCCTAGGGTGTTATGGCCTCTCCCACATATATTGGCTTATGCCCCTGCCAAAACTCCACAGTAAATCCAGCCCTAAACCCAAACATGTGCTATGGATTACACCATGACACCAGAAATTTGATAGCACCTGGATTTATAAACTGCGCACCTGCTTGTGTAACCTCACACTTGCAGCATTAACCCCAAACTGCAAACATTAAACCTGTACAAACTGCATTACAATGCTGCACTCAGAGTAGTGTCCCCACCCTGTGCTGTATGGTGATCTCCATATATGGCATATTAAAATGGCATTCTCTCAAATTATTTAATTGGATGTATTACTTTAGTCTCACATTATAAAATAAAAAAATAAAAAAAATAGATTAAACTAGAATCCAGTGCTGGGCAAGGGTCTTTCACGCCCCGTCTATCGCCTGACTCTATCACCCCTTTCCTCTCCATAATCTAATCAGATGGAAGCATTTGATTGGACTGTTGACATAAAGGCTAATGGTAGGTGGGGGGGGGGCTTAAATTAAAGCAGGGACTGAGAAAGGGGACAAATACACACTCTACCAGGCAGCCATTAGAGCTGCAGTTGCAGAGTTTGACTCCGGGAAAAGACACTTGATGTCCTCATGCTTTGTATGAGTATGTCCAGCATGTTGAAAACCCATTTAGGAAAGAATTGATACAATGCTTTCTTATAGGGAATAGGTAATTAGGTTCCTGGATCCTGCTGACATCAGCAGAGGAGTATCCGATCCAACTAGGAATACCGCTTTGTATTCCTGGCGTTACACCATATGATCATATAGTGTTAAGCCCAGCACTACGCCACAGTACCCCAATACCGGCGGGTCCTACACGAACTCTAACACTGGAGACAAATCCAGACTCCTACCACCATATGCAGAAGTGGTTATGGTGGTTGGACTAACCCTTTAACTTTAACAAATCATGTAATATAAAAGATATAGTGAAGGGAACAAGATGGGCATTGTCAAAAAAATACTTTAATAAAAATGGCCCAGCAATAGAAGTTGCGCGGCTCGGTGCAAACTAAACTCCTGACTGCCCGGTTGACCATTCAGTCTTTTTCCGGCAGCTAATTATCTCCACACTATGTGAATCCATGTGTACTCCTGGAGCTAGCATAGTCTGTGGCATAACAAGCATTCTCTTGTTCGTGTTGGTTTCTCTACTATTCTTGTCCCACGTCATGTGCAATCACATCAGCTGACATGTGCAACCCCAGCTCTAATGTCAGCATGCATGCTTCCTGCTGTGGGGCCAGGGAGGTAACAGAGGGAACATGAAACATGTGAATAGGATGTGTTCAGAGTCCCATGGCTGCCAGTCCTAATCTTAAATACCCTCAATGGTGGTCCTGTTTATAGAAAGTATTTCTGCTCTGTTTTTCTAGATTAGTCCAGGAAAAAAATCATTGCTCAGTCTCTGGGAAAGTGCATTTTTCCCCGGCAAGAGAAAGTGATATTTAGCTCTGCCCACTCTTTGAAAACATATCCCTCATTTCAAACGTTCCCTCTTTCTATGCCCGTGTGAAGTGGAAGAACCATGAAAAAGACTCCCATCCCAGTTCTTAGATATGACGGCCAATTTACTATACAGTGTTGGGAATGGTATTAGTGTTTATCCCACATAGAGAGTCTAGAACAGATTCCACATCTCAAGGAAGGAAAGGATTAGACTCACCATGCTGGATTACTGCGTGCTCCAACAGCCGGCGACACAGCTGCACTGCTTCAGTTCTTGACTTGGCCTCTTGTTCCAGCATCAACCAGTCAACAAACTGAGAAGCAACAAAAGTGCGCTCGTACTTAGTACCATCCTCTTCTCTCGCTTGCAGCAGTGCGTTTTCAGTGTTCATTATCCTAAAAGCAGATTTAAAAAAATCATAGCATTAAAAAGATCACTAGATCACTTTTTACACATATTTGCATTGCAGGCTTAAGACTACCTCTAGTTTTTCCTGCAGTTTCACAGAGTTTGACTCCATAAAACGACGCTGGACGTCCTCACCCTGTGCACGAGGACATCCAGCCTTCTCAGAATCCCCATAGGAAAGCATTGAATCAATGCACGGCTTAATCACGCTTTATGCACGGGCAGCAGTCAACGCGCTTACGAATTAGGTCCTGCATACAAATTTGGAGGGGGGGAGAGGCTAAGCCGTGACCCAGCACTGAGGAAACAGTGAACTGTTTAAAGGGTTAATGAACCCTTTATACCGCTGGGGTGGGGAGGTGGAGGGCAGATTTGCATGATGTGTGCATGCTACACAGGTACTCGATGTTAGAATTATCAGTTTTCATTATCAGTACTTCCAAGGTTGCAAGGTTTTGTATAAATAGTAACTGCTGCATTGTAAGAGGCACTGCACAGAGGCCAGGTTGGAGGAGTTGGAACTGTAGGAAATGTGCACAGACCTGTATTTATAAATACCAAATAACTGCCAAAGAGTAAAAGAATTCTCAAACAAAGGGAAAACAATACGTTTACTGATATGCTCCTTTTCAGAAGTAGAATCTCTCAATTTAAATCCTAACCGGCATTAACTATAAGAAGCCAAATTAACCTTCAAGCAAAACAATTCTGCAAATATTGAAAATGCAGGATTGTATAATGAAAAAATTCCCCTTTAAGGAAGGAATCTTCACAGCAGTGAGTTGATAGGTTTCCAGTGTATATATTTTCTCTGGCCTTTAGAAACAGCTGTGATAGATCACTGTTCATCATCTCCCCTTCTTGGCCAAGCTCCATGGCTGTCAACCAAGAGGATTTGCACAAGACCTGTGAGACCAACTGTAGGGATTATCCCTGCATTATAAGTATCAAACTTACTTTATTGACTGTAAAGAACTAAGGTAGAGGTATATGTTTCAAAAACTGCATATCACTGACTTTTTCAAAGAACACAATATATGCAGTGGGAGTTAGGATGTTGAGCTACTCTTTAATAATGGCCTGTGGTCTCCAACTAATTTTGGGTCAGGTATTCGTCTTATAGCTGGATCATTGCAGTGGATCCCCCCCCCTATTCAGTGTCCCCTTGTTTCCCCCACTTTATCTTTTCCCATTTTCTCTGTTGTTACACTTAAAAATAAATTTAAAAAATAGAAATTGTGTGAGTATAATATTTACACATTGATTTGTGATTTGTTCTGACTGCCCAGTTGACCATTCAGTGGTCACTTATTTAACCCCTTAAGGACACATGACATGTGTGACAGGTCATGATTCCCTTTTATTCCAAAAGTTTGGTCCCTAAAGGGTTAAATTAAGAAGAATAATTAAAAAAAATAATAATAATAGCTCATGGTTTTAGTTTCCTTTTTCTCTACAATGTACTGGTAATTGAGTCCTGTTCATTGCTGATCGTAACAGGATATGGTGCTAGAAGTCAGTTGCTGTCTCTTTTTTTTTTTGTCAAACTATTTTTGATCAGTTTGTTAAAAACTGGAGAAAAAAACCCAGTGCCCAAACTCCAGATGTACATAGAAACATAGAATGTGATGGCAAGTAAGAACCATTCGGCCCATCGAGTCTGACCAATTTTCTAAATACTTTCATTAGTCCCTGGCCTTATCTTATAATTAGAATAACCTTATGCCTATCCCGTGCATGCTTAAACTCCTTTACTGTGTTAACCTCTACCACTTCAGCTGAAAGGTTATTCCATGCATCCACTACCCTCTCAGTAAAGTAATACTTCCTGATATTCTACAAGTCTAGGATTGTATCATTTGTCGGAGTTAATTTGTCATTATAGAGAAACACTTTGGCAGAAAGCACAGAGGAGAACATCAAATTGTACAGCACTACGGAATCTGATGGCGCTATATAAATAATAAAATAATAATAATAATAATCAAATGATGAGGGGCAGGCCTCGTATACACGGTAAGAGAGATCTAGTGGTTAATATGAAGGCAGTAAATAGGTCAGCAAATAGACTCAAATAAGCTTTTTTCAGGAGGAAAAAAAAACAATGACAAAAAAACACACAAAAAAACATCACACGGAACAGAGCTAAAAAGAAATGTAAAAAAAGCAGATAGGACAAGGCAGAGTGAAACAGACCAGAAGAAAACAAAACAAATTCATTTAGGAGCAAACCAGATGACTTCAAACAAAGAAAGCATTGTGGAACAGTTTGTTTTATTTGTTGAGAATGAGAGAAAATAAAGTCAATATACTCAAAGAGTACATGTTTTCTTTGCAATTAAACTGTGTGGTTTTCTGTAGCTTCACTTTCCTATGTCATATAAGGCTGACGTCAAAGAAAATTAGATAAAATTAGGCTCATTCTTTGTCCATCCACGCGTCACGCGTTGCTAGCCAGAGTAATGCACCCTTGTTACTGCCTGTGGAAAGGTTCCCATGGGACTTGATTATTCGCTATATGCCTGGCCAAACTGATTGATTTTTGTTTCTTAACAGCTTGACCTGTCATGTTCTGAATTTAAAAACCCTGGTAACAATTGACTTTCAATGTCCGAAAAAATAAATGGAGGACTCCTTTCCAGAACCAAGAACAGCTCGTAAAAAGTGCTTTCTGTGCTTTTTTCATTCGTACGTCTAGTCCTGTACCAACACATGACCACGTACTTCATTATTTTTGTCTTTTTAAAAACAAAACCATATTTCCTATGGGGTCTCCTCTTCCGATGCATCATACAAACTGCCAAACATTAACCTGTTAGCTAAGAAAGTCTTATTCTTAGATTATAAATCAGTTTATTAAGGCATTAAAACTCAGAATAGCTAACCCAGTAGTTGTAACACATAAAAATAAGCATTATGTGATCCTAGCTTGAAGAAATAAGACATATCTCCCAGAACCAAAGCATATTGTGACTAGCTGCTTCTCAACATCTTTCTTCCACCAATAGAATGTGACAAACTTATTTAGATTAGGGGGAGATCGGATCCTTCTCCTAAAAAAAATACATCCTGAAGATATTTTCAGTGTCAATGTCTGGCAATCTGGGTTTAGTTATTAAAAATAACACAATAAGGTTTGGAGCTGTAGAACATTTTTTTTTTGTTTTGTTATTATTACTGTAAGGCAAGAAACACCCAACAAAAAACAACAAGTCCATGAAGATAAATGTCCCGTAAGACACTGTGATCCTTGTTTGTAGATAGCACGGTCCTCTAGGGTAAACAACAGGCACAGTCCTTTGGCTTTCTTATAATCCAGGCAACTTTATTGTAAATCCACACAGGAGACAGCAGTAAATGAAAACATAAATATAACAGGTTTCCCCTTTAAACAAAAACCTAGCTCGTCTGAGCACTGACTCACTTCAGGTTCCCTATCTCTAAGGGGTTAAACTAGAACAAAACACTATTGGTTTCACCAACCTAGTTCTTTGTCTGCTCTCAGCACTCCCAGTGCTCCAAGCCAGCCTTGACTGCTTCCCTTTCTGCACTCCCAGTGCTCCAAACCAGCCTTGACTGCTTCCTTCCGCACTCCTAGTGCTCCAAGCCAGCTTTGACTGCTTCACTTTCTGCACTCCCAGTGCTCCAAGCCAGCCTTGACTGCTTTCCTTTTGCACTCCCAGTGCACACAGTCTCCTTGACTCTCTCTCACACTGGAGAGAACAGCCTCTCTCCTACCTGCTTCCTGGGAGGAAGCCAGTAATTCCCCCTTTACCTGCCTAGCAGGGAGTGGTCTATTCCCACTGCTACAGCTGATTATCTGCAGCTGAGCAGTGGGTTGGAGACAGTCCAAAAAACCCTGGCCTGGATCTATGTCTCCCAAGAAAACCACTAAACTGTGGAGTGGAGCATTGGCCCACCCTTCTCTCCAAATGCTCCACCCCAGGGGCCCATAACTAAACAAAGCTTTGTGTTGTGCAACACACAAACTACATATACTCCCCCTGGGGTTAAATGGCTTCTCTGCCTTCACTTTATCACAACACATATTAAAGAAACAATCCAAGTTCCATAACCACTTCAGTCATCGGTTTTAGTTTTGGCAACCTGGCTGATTTCCACCTGTTATGCAGCAAAGCCATGCAGGACTGCACTGACTGTGTGAGTGCTCTCAGCCAGTGTGCATGGTCCAGGATCAGCTGTGCTTTTTTTATATAGACGTCTGGCTTTTCCGTCAGGAGATGATTAGATGCAGCACAGGTGCCCAAGGAACCCATGTAAATGACATACTGTACTAAGGTGGTATGACTACTTCCCATGGAACAGTGCCGGGCACTCCTGATAATATAATAACTACAGTTGGCTAAAGTAGTTATGGTGCTTGGAGTATTCCTTTAATGCTTGGAGTATTCCTTTAATGCCAAGTTACCCCTAGCATGGTATTTCTGGTGCTATAGGTGTTTGACTAAGATTATAAATTAGGTGAAAAGTGCATGAAAGCGAGAAATCCTCAGATGTGGGTTTTACCCAAGTTCACTAATCTTATAATTAGCAGGGCCTAGCTAATAGCTGCCTTGTAGTTACATACTAATCATACAAGAAACCTTATTTTGTCACTACTGAGTGCAAAAGTTTGACAAAGTTCACCAGAGTAATAAAACACTACCAGCCCTCCTTGACATATAGTAAAGGAATAGTCATTATTAAAAAATAAATAAAAAATATATAAGTGTATTATAACGTACTACCATCCAGGTATCAATTCTAATTAGTCTAATGGTATTCCTTTACACATAACTTGTTGGATTGTATCATTTTATATTTTTGGATGCAGTATAACACATGATGTAGGGTACAGAAGCTGCAAAACTGATAGGGCTGATACATAATTGTTTTTTAAATAGTTCATATTTATTGTTAATTTAACAATAAGGTTTTGAGGATACATTAATTCCAACTATGGTCTTAGACGATTAGGAACTATGCATTCCCTGTACTTACATAACTTCAGAACGAGATCATTATTTAGCATTTTCACAGGGTTTCTTAAATTATTATTAATTTATTTTTAAAAAGGACGCAGGACATAACATACTTTTCATATATGCGCTGTCCTCGCATGAAAACCTTTACTTCCTGATCCAGAGGAAACGTCCCATCATCCTTTCTGAAGCGGTAAAAACCCTTGCCATCTTTAAATTCCTCCGTCTCATTAACCACTAGAACAGGAAGAAACACAGAGTTGATTTTGAAATTCTCTCATCTTTGGGTTAGGACTACCTAGTGTGGGCAGAAACATGTGACATACCAGTCTATCAGGATTAGGAGGTTTGTAGCATAATAATATCAGGTCAATAAGCAGAGACCCAATCCTGCTCAAATATTGGGGAGACACGGATGGTCAAGTTTGAGACTATCATTATCCATTGCCAATTAAAAGCATTTTACAACTCTGATTTAAGACCATGTTACTTCAAACTTAGGCCTCGATCTAATATTTTTGGGAGAGCTTTTAAATGGATTAAATATTTTTGGATAAACTTTCAAAATGATGATATATTATGAAAATAGTTTAATTTTATAATTAGTTGATTATTTACGATATATTGATATATATATATATATATATATTATTTTTTTATTTGTTAATATTTTGAAAAATCATTTAATAATCTGTTAAATATTTTTTTCTAAAAACCTGTCAAACAATATTAAATTGAGGCCTTAATGTGCTGCAGTACAGAGTCAAAACAATAGATTTTGGGGTCACTATCTGAATACCCATCAACTCAACCCAAAGTGTAAATTACTGAAGGAAGGTGTTACAAATGATCTCACGTATGATATTGAACACAGATTCTACAGTTTTAGTAGCCATGGGCCTGTAACCTGTAAGCCACTCCTTTTCCAAACGGACGCTTCTTCAACCAAGATGTTGACTCACCATGATGAATGATGCTCGTATCAATCAGTTTTTGCATAAGTTTGATTGCAATCTCCCTGTCGGAGGCCTCTTTGCGGTCGATGAGCCAATGAAGTACTTCCCTGGCCACAAAACAATTTGGATAAGTCTTCAGATGGTATCGTCTATCTTTAATAACTCTTTCCTCGTGCAGCCTGAACCTTTAATTAAAATAAATAAATAAGTACAGATTAACTTTAGTTACTCCGTGAACATATCAGAAACATGCAAACATGGCTGACTGCTCCACTAATTATATCAGCATCTGCTTTGTTCACATTGAATGACACACTGCCAGCACAATGTTCACCTTCAAAATCAGAGTGCACATTACATAATTCAGTTAAGAAGAAATGGCTGTATTATGAAACCAGCGTCACGTGCTCTGTTTATTTATTTCCACTGCTTGAACTGTGAGGTTCAAAAAGAAAAAAAGGGAACATTTTTATGGCTCTATAAAAACAACTAGTTAACAATTTGGCATGCGTGGTTTAATTCCCTCTTGGTCTTTTTTTTGTTTGTATGTTTGTTTCTTTCTTTTTTTTAAAGATTAGCCAAAACAAGCACAACAGAGAAACAAAAAGGAAAGGTTTATTTTGTTTGGAAATATAATTGATAGGTTTCACATTACTGCTGGCTACATTATACACACTGTCACTTCCTGCTTTTATGTAGAACACACAGTTATTAAGCTTGGAATGTTCACATTCAAAAGTGCATGTTTGCTGTTAGCAGATCTGAGCAAACTGTGAGCACGTGGAGATAAACTACAGGGATAAGACTGCTACTTGGCTCACAGTTAAGATTGTAGAGTACAAAGGTGGAGACTTCTGTATGTAAGCATTAACACATAAATCTCTCCTATTTTACCAGTCCACGGCAGCTTTTCAATAAATTCAAAGCTCAGGTCTAATCAAATTTTAGCTAAGTATTTATTCCAAGTCGGACTGCTGTATTAGCTCTTACATTGTGCACCTATTGCTAATGTTAAAATGAACTAAATTCAATATTTTCTACATTATGTTTACACTTTACGGTTTATCCATTCTTCTATCATGCCAGGTTTGTTTTCGAAGATGGCATTTCATTATTCAATGAATACGAATATATGATTTATCACTGCTAAAGCCACCGTGATTCTCGATTGTCACTATTTCACTCACTGTTTAACAGGTGCGGGGGAGGAAGTATTCTTTTTTTATATTAAAAAGAAAAAGAAAAGACAATTGGGAAATCTGTGATCAAATATCAAACCACATACCAAAAATATGTGTTCCTGCTCCTCACTGCTCCCTCGCACGCGCCGTCTGTAGTGAAGCCGGGCGCCAGAATATGACGTTGTATTCCGGCACCCGGCATCACTAAACCGCACGAAGGAGCATTGTGGAGCAGATAGAAGATCCCCAATGGACCCCAGGGAGAGGTCCCACATCAGCTCCAAAAGCTAGAGAGCAATAAAGAAAGTGATGTGTGTGCAAGAATATGTAAATGTGTCTGTGTGTGTGTCTGTCAGTGAGTGTGTGTCTGTGTGTCTGTCAGTGAGTGTGTGTCACGACTAGTAATGTGGTCCAGCACGCAGAAACTATGTAAACATATACATAAGTAAGAAAAGGAAAATAACAGGATAGAGCGTAAACCGGACCTTAGAATGGCCGGACTAATACGCTAGAGACAGAGAATGGTCAAAGGGAAAGCCGAGGTCAAGGAAGCCAGAAAATACTCAATACCGATTAAACAAGCCAAGTCAGGGAAACCAGAGATCAGAATAACCAGGGAAACGCCAAGGATCAGGATACCAGGAAATCAGAAACACGGAATTAGCACTTTCAGGAAACCAGGAAACTGAAACCACGACATGGCAAAGTACTGGGGTGAATTAGGGGTTTAAATACCCCTCTCTAAGCTATGATTGGTCAGAGGGCGACCTCTGACCCCAGAACGTGCGTGTGCGTTGACGTCGTGACGTCACGCACACGTTAGTATAATTCTCGGGGGCGGGGCTATCCATAGACGCGACCACGTGGTTGGCGCCATATTGGATTCGGGCGTGATGCCCGGAAGAACTACGTGCGCGGTTCCCGGCTCGCCGACGAGCAGGTAAGCTCGTGTAGTCGGTGCGGTCGTGCCGGTCGGGCACGACCGTGAGGCTCGGCGGGCCGGTGACCGCAACAGTACCCCCCACTCGAAGACCGCGCACCGGGCGGGAAGGACCCGGCTTAAGAGGAAAGCGGTTGTGAAATGACCGGATAAGACGGGGCGCATGGACCCGGTCAGCAGGAACCCAACAACGTTCCTCGGGACCATAACCCTTCCAGTCAACGAGATAGGACAAGACACCTCTGGATAATTTGGAGTCCATGATAGAACGGACTTCGTATTCTTCTTGATCACCCACTACCAAGGGCGGAGGAGGAGTGGATACCCTGGTGTAGCGATTGCAAGTAAGGGGCTTGAGCAGAGACACATGGAAAGTATTTGCTATTCTCATATGAGCCAGTAGTGCCAAAGAATAGGTCACTGGATTAATACGTTGGGTAACTCGAAAGGGACCTATGTACCGAGGGGCAAATTTCATGGACGGGACCTTAAGCTTGATATGTCTTGTGGAGAGCCACACCCTGTCACCTGGAAGATAGACAGGATTAGCGCCCCGTTTTTTGTCAGCTTGGACCTTTGCTCGTAATGAGGCTTTTTGCAGAGCTGAATGGACGGAATCCCAGGTATCATGAATCGATTCTAAACGGGTGTTCAAAGCAGGGATTTCTGTGTCTGAGAATGCAGAAGGAAAAACAGCGGGGTGATAACCCTGATTTACAAAGAATGGACTGTGATTAGAAGATTCATGAGTGGCGTTGTTTCTGGCGAACTCAGCCATGGGTAAGAGCTCATACCAGTTAGATTGATTGGCATTTATAAAGCAACGTAAATAGGCTTCTAAAGACTGATTCGCCCTCTCTGCTGCTCCATTTGTTTGAGGGTGATATGCTGACGAAAAGGAGAGTTCGACGCCCAATTGTTTGCAAAAGGAACGCCAAAACCTAAAAACAAACTGGGTACCTCTGTCAGATACTATGCTTTTGGGTACACCGTGCAACCGAAAGATCTCTCTCAAGAATATTTGAACTAGATCTTGAGCAGATGGTAATTTTTTAAGTGGGACGAAATGTGCCATCTTCGTGAATCTATCAATAACCATAAGGACTGTATTAAACCCGTTTGAACTGGGTAGATCCACAATGAAATCCATGGCCAAGTGGGTCCATGGAGCACTAGGTATGGGCAGTGGTTGTAACAGTCCAGGAGGTGACCTAGGAGGAACTTTAGAAACGGCACATATTTGACATGCCCCAACATAATCTTTGATATCGTTTCTAAGAGCAGGCCACCAAAACCTCCTGGAGATGGCAGATAGAGTTTTATGGACTCCAGGATGGCCCGCTGTGAGGTTGTCATGGAACAAATCTAGTACCTTCTTTCGAAACTGAGGTGACACATACAGTTTGTCCGGAGGTTTTCCCACAGGTGCCTGTGTTTGATCTGCTATTATGGCACAGAAGAGTGGAGAAGACACTTCGGAAACTGTAGTGGCAATGAGGCATTCAGGAGGTATAATAGGATATATCACCTGTTCCGGAACTTCATCTGTCTCAAACTGCCTAGAAAGTGCACCTGCCTTGGTGTTTTTAGTACCAGGCCTGTACGTAATTACAAAATTGAATCGGGAGAGGAACAATGACCACCTAGCCTGACGAGAGGACAGTCTCTTAGCGTCCCCAATATAAGCCAAATTCTTATGATCAGTAAAGATCAAAAGTGGCTCTTTGGAACCTTCCAAGAGATGCCTCCATTCCTTAAGGGCAAGTACAATGGCCAAAAGTTCCCTATTCCCTATGTCATAATTCTTCTCTGCAGGTGTGAGTTTGCGAGAGTAAAATCCACAGGGATGTAAAGGCGTATCAGGACTTTCTCTTTGAGACAGAATGGCTCCAACTCCTGTTTCTGACGCATCCACCTCTAGGATAAATGGTTTGGTTGGATCAGGATGGGTCAGGACAGGTGCTGAGGAAAATAAAGATTTTAACCGTTCAAATGCCTCTCTTGCTTCTTTGGGCCAAGATATACAATTTGCTCCTTTTTTGGTTAAATTTGTTATAGGGGCAATCACGGAGGAAAATCCCTTTATGAATTTGCGGTAGTAATTCGCAAAACCTATAAAGCGTTGAGTAGCTTTAAGGCCCTTGGGTAATGGCCACTGTAAGACTGCCTCCAGTTTGCGGGGATCCATCTGGAAACCAGACGGAGATATAACGTATCCAAGGAATTGTATCTCCGTTTGGTCAAACTGGCATTTCTCCAGTTTACAGTAAAGGCCGTTCTGTAACAGGGTTTTCAGTACAATTCTCACATGTTCGTGATGTGTTTCTAGGTCTGGGGAATAGATGAGAATGTCGTCCAAGTACACTAGAACGAACATGTGAAGGTACTCTCTTAGGAAACCGTTAATAAAATCCTGGAATACCGCTGGAGCGTTACATAATCCAAACGGCATAACCAGGTATTCGTAATGTCCCATTCTGGTGTTAAATGCGGTCATCCATTCGTGACCGTCCTTAATCCTGACTAGATTGTATGCACTTCGGAGATCGAGCTTGGTAAAGACTCGAGCTCCCTTCAATCTGTCAAATAGCTCTGATATAAGGGGAATAGGGTAGGCATTTTTTATGGTAATCCTATTCAAACCCCTATAATCAATACAAGGGCGTAGGTCTCCTTCTTTTTTAGAGACAAAGAAGAATCCAGCCCCGGCTGGTGAGGAGGACCTACGGATATGACCCTTTCTGAGAGCATCCTTAATATATTCCTCCAAACAAAGATTTTCCTGGGGGGACAAGGCATAGACTCCTCCCTTGGGAGGCATAGTCCCTGGTAATAAGTTTATAGTACAGTCATAAGGTCTATGAGGAGGTAACCCTTCTGACTGGACCTTGTTAAATACCTCTTTCAAATCCATATACTGCGGTGGAATTTGTGTGGTCAAGGGAGGTGTAACAGGAACATTAATGGTACCAATAGGTTGTGGGATTTGCTTAAAGCAAACACCTTTGCATCTCTCACCCCAACTCACAATCTCTCCTTCAATCCAATCCAAACGTGGATTGTGTTTCAGGAGCCAAGGGAAACCGAGTATTATTGGAACTGTAGGTGAAGATATGATTTGAAAGGTCATTTCTTCAGAGTGGAGAATACCCACTGAAACAGTGATTGGCAGAGTTTCGTGTGTGATGAAAGGCTGGGTAAGAGGCCTTCCATCAATGGCCTCGACTGCTATAGGTTTCTCTTTATGTCTTAAGGGCAGGAGATGTTTTGCAGAGAATTCTTTGTCTAGGAAATTCTCCGCTGCCCCAGAGTCAATCATAGCCTCACACTGAACAGTAGTGTTCTTGAAAGATAAGGTTACTTTGACAAGGAAACGGTTCTTAGTCAATTTAGGGGACATATACATCACACCTAAGGTCGGTCCCCGTACGTGCCTTAGGTGTGCAAGTTTTCCGGCCGAACCGGGCATGACGATCTTAGATGTCCCTTCTTGCCACAATACATACATAATCCCTTGTTACGTCTGTGTTGTCTCTCTGCCTCAGTGAGTTTAGCACTACCCAATTGCATGGGTTCAGGTTCTGGAAGAGGCGTTTGGGTACTCACCACTGGGTTAGAGAAACGAGGAGCTATGGACAAATTAGAACGTCTGTTACGTTGTTTGTTTTTCTCTCTCTCTCTGAGCCGGTTATCAATGTCTATCATGTAGGCAAAAAAATCATTAAGATTAACCGGAAGGTCTCTAGCTGCAGTCTCATCTTGTATATTCTCAGCTAGACCTTCAGAGAAAGCAGCCACCAGACCGCTATTGGTCCAATCAACCTCAGACGCTAATGTCCTGAACTCTATTGCATAATCGGCTACAGAACGACTGCCTTGCTTGATTCTCATAAGGGCTTTGGCAGCGTTCTTCTCCCTGCCTTTAGGTTCAAATGTAGCCTTAAAGGCCGTAAGAAAGGTACTGTAATCACGGGCTACTGCGTCACCACTCTCCCATAAGGGGTTAGCCCAAGTCAAGGCTTTTCCAGTTAATTGGTTCATCAGATAGCCTATTTTAGATCTATCTGTTGGGAACCTGGGGAGGCCTCAAAGTGGTATTCAATTTGGTTTAAAAAACCTCTGAATTCCTTAGAATCACCTCCATAACGAGGGGGCGGTGACAAGGTTATGGACGGTGGTTTATGTGGTACGGGAACCACTACAGGTGGCGGAACCACAGGTGGTACAGGAGGGACCTCTAAATAGGCAGTCCTCTGGAGCAAGGTCTGAAATGCCTGGGCAAATTGGTCTAACCTGTGGTCCATATCCTCCACCCTATTTTCACAGGCGATCATATGTTTGCATAGTTCTGCAGGATCCATGGCCATGTCGTAATGTCACGACTAGTAATGTGGTCCAGCACGCAGAAACTATGTAAACATATACATAAGTAAGAAAAGAAAAATAACAGGATAGAGCGTAAACCGGACCTTAGAATGGCCGGACTAATACGCTAGAGACAGAGAATGGTCAAAGGGAAAGCCGAGGTCAAGGAAGCCAGAAAATACTCAATACCGATTAAACAAGCCAAGTCAGGGAAACCAGAGATCAGAATAACCAGGGAAACGCCAAGGATCAGGATACCAGGAAATCAGAAACACGGAATTAGCACTTTCAGGAAACCAGGAAACTGAAACCACGACATGGCAAAGTACTGGGGTGAATTAGGGGTTTAAATACCCCTCTCTAAGCTATGATTGGTCAGAGGGCGACCTCTGACCCCAGAACGTGCGTGTGCGTTGACGTCGTGACGTCACGCACACGTTAGTATAATTATCGGGGGCGGGGCTATCCATAGACGCGACCACGTGGTCGGCGCCATATTGGATTCGGGCGTGATGCCCGGAAGAACTACGTGCGCGGTTCCCGGCTCGCCGACGAGCAGGTAAGCTCGTGTAGTCGGTGCGGTCGTGCCGGTCGGGCACGACCGTGAGGCTCGGCGGGCCGGTGACCGCAACAGTGTGTGTCTGTCAGTAAGTGTGTCTCTGTCTGTGTGTCTGTGTGTCAGTGTCTGTCAGTGAGTGTGTCTGTGTCTGTCAGTGTATGTGTGTGTCTGTCAGTGAGTGTCTGAGTGTCTGTCAGTTTATGTCTGTCTGTGAGTGTGTGTGTTTGTCAGTGAGTGTGTGTCTGTCTGTTTGTGTCTGTCTGTTAGTGTGTGTGTGTGTGTGTGTTGGTGAGTGTTGCATTGGCTGCAACTGGACAGGGGAGTACCTGGAGGTGCATGGAGGCACATTCCGACGTGACATTGAGTCTGCTTGTTGGCTAGAGGGGGTTGCTGGGATTTAGTAGAGGGGAGGACTGGGATTTAGTATATGGAGGGGGCTAGGACTTCGTAGAGGGGGTAGCTGTGGTTTAGTAGAGGGGGATGCTGTTTTTTTTTTTTTTTATACTGTAATTTTCAAAATAAACCTACGTTTCTATGAAAATGTAAGGGTTTGTTTTTTTTGCGGCCCACCTAAAATTAAACCTTCTTTATGTGGCCTGTGCTAGACTTTGAGTTTGACATGCTTGCCATAAATAGTTACTCTAACCAAAAACAGTGTTTTATGAAAAAAACACTGTTACTTTAAATTTTTCTGGATTTTTATTTTAATTGCATGGCATAGACTACACCCTCCTACCCACTTCCATCATTAGCAGCACAGCCATTCATACGCACCAACTACTCATGCATTCAAATCAGCCTCATTCATTTGCAGGAGGTGTGCTGTGTTAATAAGTGGTTAATAAGTCATTGAACTAGTTATTTGCCAAACTCTTATTGACGAAATTACTCTAGAAAGCTGCAGACTATATATTCTGGTAACATTGTATTATATTATTACAATTATTTTAGATGCACTTTACAAAAGAGGGCTATTTAAATCTTTCTCGAGTTTTATTGAGAATTAGAAAAAAAAAATGCACTAAATGTTTTGCCTCAACTTGTACTTCTAATTGAATTCGTTTTTATATTCTCACTCAGCGTTCATGGAAAAAAAAAACAAGTAGACATGATGTTTTTTGATCTACCTATAATAAAAATGAAATATCCATTAAATATGTCTAGATAAAACGTATTCATAGCTAAAAATAAATGTGCTAAAGTACACACAGCACCTGTAGGTGGTCTCAATGGTCGCTTATTCTGTAAATTCGGACAGTTAAGGGGATTCTAGCCATTAGATATTACAGAAAGAACAATTAAGATAATTTTAAATGAAGAGATCGTGGATCTAAGCAAGCTTCGAAAATAGGTCTAAAAATTTCAATTCAAAGAAAACAGCATCAAATAGTGCAAATTTCCCTTAAACAAAGTACTATTTACGCCCAACAAAAACTAGAAAAGCAGGTTTTTGGCTCCCACTGAAGTTAGTCTTAATCCTAACGCATTAAAGCTGACTGTCTCAAAATCTTCACTCCCATAACATTTCATTTTAACAGAAACATTTGTATACATCAGTGAAGTAGCTGATAGTATTGATAGTTATCACACTGAACGGGCTATTTCTAGGCTCTAGAATAATTATAGGTATTGACAGATATATCTAAGTATATATATATATATATATTATTTTTTTTCACATGTATAAATGGTTGTCTTGTGATATTGGCAAAATGGACATTGGACATAAAATTGGGGCTTTAATAGCAGAACTGATTTCCTGTATGGGTTCACTCTGTGTCCAAGTCAGTATGGTAAATGTGAATTTTGTAACGGGGGGGTTGAATTAATACATGCATAAAATGTTTTGCTGGATTTGCAGTGAGAGTACCAATATAGGTAAAAAAAATCTCCCCCTATACTCGAATGCATATACTTTTGTGTTTTGTTATAAGTTTGGAAGACAGTCTAGTCTGCTTGTTTATAGCCCAAACTTTTGTCAAAGACATGGCACGGATTTACAAAGGTGGGTCTATGTAAAAACCAAACAGCCAGTGCAATAGCCTTGATTCTTTAAATCCTTTTTCCCCCAAAGGTACGTGACGATGGACGTGGCTCCATTAATAGGAATTTTATCCTGAAACTCTTGTGAAATAAGAGGCAAAATTTTACAAATTAAGTGTGGCTGCCACACCCTGTAACCAACTGTATTCTGAAGGAGAAGAAAAAACTATTCTAATCTAAAATATTTGACTTTCTTTAAACAAGCCATTTAAACATTTACAGATGTAGCACAACCCAAAGGTTTTACAGAGGTCTATAGAATTTAGAGAATTAAGAGACCCCCCATCAGGAGTCATGAGAACTTCATGAGTGAAAAATCAAACATAATGCATTTTTGCATATATGAATTAATCTTTAACACTATATCATTTTCAGCCAAACTTCGATAGCAATTTGGTTTGACGCACTTATTTGCACTGTTCATGAAGCCCAGACAATTCTCATACAACTTAAATCATTTTATAATTTCCCCTCTAAAACACTTCTCTACTGTAAGCTAATTCAACATTTCTAAAAAGTCTCCTCATATTATTATTATTATTATTATTTTATTATTTATATAGCGCCAGCAAATTCCATAGCGCTGTACAATGTCATATCTTCATAAATACTATTTATTAACTTGGCAAAAGAACAGAACTTCTTACTCACGGTGGACAAAACAAAATGGGCAAACTTATACTTTTGCAAGGTAAATCAATAGTCATTTTGTAGATGTCATAGCACAGGGGTGTCCAAACTTTTTTCAAAAAGGGCCAGATTTGATTAAGTGAACATGTGTGGGCCGATCATTTTGCCTGACATTCTTTGAACCATTAAAATTAAATGCAAATTAACAATTTTATGCAAAGTTTATTGCAAACTGCATACTTTTCATTTCATCTCTTTGTTCTATCCCTTCATTTGGTCTCTCTTTATTCTGTCTCTCTTTATTCTGTCTCTCTTTATTCTGTCCCTTCTCTCTTTATTCTGTCCCTTCTCTCTTTATTCTGTCCCTTCTCTCTTTATTCTGTCCCTTCTCTCTTTATTCTGTCCCTTCTCTCTTTATTCTGTCCCTTCTCTCTTTATTCTGTCCCTTCTCTCTTTATTCTGTCCCTTCTCTCTTTATTCTGTCCCTTCTCTCTTTATTCTGTCCCTTCTCTCTTTATTCTGTCCCTTCTCTCTTTATTCTGTCCCTCTTCATTCTGTCCCTCTTCATTCTGTCCCTCTTCATTCTGTCCCTCTTCATTCTGTCCCTCTTCATTCTGTCCCTCTTCATTCTGTCCCTCTTCATTCTGTCCCTCTTCATTCTGTCCCTCTTCATTCTGTCGCTCCAGGGAGAAGGAACCAAATCCCGTGACGTCAACGTCCAAGAGATCCTGCAACGTCCAAGAAATCACGTGAACACAGACTGAGGACGAGCAGTGACTGCATGTCTGTCTGCATTCTCGCGATCTCTTGGCCCCCAGAGAATCCCTGCGCGCCGCTCAGGACCGCGGCGTTCAGGGGTCCTGAGGGGCGCTAGATTAGCCAAATTACCTGTGGAGCCTTATAAAACCGCAACGCGGGCCGCAATTGGTTTGCGGGCCGGATTTTGGATATGACTGTCATAACAACTTGCTGACCTTACTGTATAACATTGCACATTGTTGCCACTTACTGTGACTACAATTAATGCTAAATGCTTCTTGTTATATTATATCCCTACCTTAACTCCATCTAGATTATAAAGATGTGGACAACGCTCTCCTCAGTATGGGAAAAGGAAAAGAACATCCCCTAATGGAAAAAAAGGGGGCATTCCATTTTGGGTGCAGGGAAAAGAGTATCACCATGTAGGAAAAGGGAAGAGAGTATCCACATATGGGAAAAGGAAAGAAGGCATTCACTTATGGGTGCAGGGAAGAGTGTATCCCTATATAGGAAAGGGAAGAAGATATCCCCATATGTGAAAAGGAAAAAGGGTTTCCTAATATGGGAAAAGGGAAGAGAGCCTCCCAACATGGGAAAAGGAAAAAAGTATACACAAAAGGGAAAAGGAAGAAGAGTATACCTATATGCGAAAAGGAAAAAGAGACTATACCTATATGGGAAAAGGAAAAAGAATAAAGAATAAACCCATATGGCAAAAGGGAAAAAAAAGAGTATACCCATATGTGAAAAGGAAAAAGGGTTTCCTAATATGGGAAAAGGAAAAAGAGTATACCTATATGTGAAATGGATTGAGAGTATGCCCATATGGGAAAAGGAAAAAGAGTATACCTATTTGTGAAATGGATTGAGAGTATGCCCATATGGGAAAAGGTAAAAGAGACTATACCTATATGTGAAAATGATTGAGAGTATACCTATATGGGAAAAGGAAAAAGAATAAAGAATATACCCATATGGGAAAAGGGAAAAGAATATACCCATATGGGAAAAGGATAAAAAGAGTATACCCATATGGAAAAAGGAAAAAGAATATACCCATATAGGAAAAGGAAAAAAAGAGTATACCCATATGGGAAAAGGGAAAAGAATATACCCATATGGGAAAAGGAAAAAGAGTATACCTATATGTGAAAATGAATGAGTATCCTCATATGGGAAAAGGGAAGTCAGCTTCCTGATGTAGAAAAGGGGAGTAAGTTTGCGACAGAAAAGGAACGAATACTTCAGAGAGAGAGAAGAGGGGATTGCTTCCCAGTGAGTGATATAAAGATAAACTATTTTTTGGATTTATGTTAGCTTTTGAGCTTTAAAGGTGGAGTAGTGGGTAACCCATCCAGCAAGTGTTATCAGCTTTTAGTTTTGAGGACACATAGGGGGCGTATTTACACATCTATTTTTAGTCCAATATAATGCAGCTTCTGGAAAAGAGGGACCTTAGGATAGAAAAGTGGGGCAGGGAGATTTGGGCAAAAAATAGGAACTGTCCCTCCTTAACAGGGTCATTTTGGAAGCCCTTTTTCTGAAAATGTATTTAGTTTTTCACAAACTCAACATGGCAATGAACAAATTAAACAAAAACAAAGGATAAAGGGACATTTCCAAATTACTTGGTGGGAATGCAGCTCCAGGAATAAATCACTGCATTTACACAGTAGCTGCAGTACAAGAACAAGGGAGAGCAAATTGGGGAATTAAAAAAAAAAAAAAAATTGGCACAGTTTCATAGAATTATTTGTCATTTGAAAGGAACAATCTCCATTTTTCATCTTCATTGGGGAGATGAAGTGGCACAATGCCAAGAGACTGAAGTAACAATCCTTACAAGTCGAGGAGATTTGGGAAGGGAGGTGGGACAGAAAGACATGAGAGAGGGAGGAATGTAATATCGAAATAAGAAAACATCAATATATTTTATGTCAGAAAAGAAGCATTTTCTTATGTAACTTATTTTTTACATTCTCCTAGTTTAGCAACTTTAACACTTCGTGTCAATCAAATGGATTAACTCCCAGGACAATAATGGTGACCATATTCTTCTCCTAATTTTATTACCCATCACTTATGTTATATCTGATATATTGCATTGCTTTTGGTCAAAGATTCTTAACCTTTTCTTCACAGAGGGCCAAACTACGTACATGGATTTTGCTTGGAGGCCAATTTCACAAATGGAAAATAACCTTCATGACCCATTCTTGAATCGTAATAGAATAATAATAGAGCAATAATAATCACTTGCCTTTTCCAAACATTGGGAACCCTATAAAATAGCATGGGACTCAAATTTGTGCCCTGACCCAGCGGTTAAGAAACTGCTTTACTTTATAATTTATTTAGCTTTTTTTGTTTGTTTTGTATTCGTGTGAAGCAATATTGGATACATATTTGCAGCTCAGGTAACTGAATATCGCATTATCAGATACCCAACACCATATTTAAATACATACCAAGGTAAAAAAAATAATAATATGATTTTAACAAGCGATATTAACAAGCAATAATTTACAGTAAACAAGTAAAAAAAGATAAACATTAACACATGTAAAAAAGGTTAGCCATTGAAGGCTTAGTTAATTACAAAAATATTTGTGGCTGGTAAAATCAGGAATCTGATAACAATATTAACTAATATTAAATGTGTGTAGTGTGTGTTATGATGCTCAGTGTTTTGTGTAAATACACATTGTACAGAAATCATACAATAAAAATAACTACTCAAAGCACAGGGAGGTTGGGGGAAGGGGTAAAGGTTACAAATAGCTCAGTGTTTACATATCGCAGTAATTCAGTTTTCACTGAATACAATTCTTGGCAGATTTCACTGGAGAGATTCTAGTTTGTAATTAATCTGTTAAATAATCTGTGATTTATAAACAACATTAAGTGGATGGCACCCAGCTACTTACAGTGCTGGTGCACACTAGATACGTAGAGTCATTAAGTGTTAATGTTACTACAGATCTAATGAAAAAAGTTAAATGACAACACATTTGACGAGGGAAACAAACTCCAAGCCTTAAGCTACGTGACAAAGATTTGTTACACATTACGTGCAGCTCAATCTGACCGATATTATTATGTAATATGATGGGAATAAAATTAATTCTTCCCCAACACAAAAGCAAGACAACAGGCAAGTCATCTCTAGTTGCAATCTCCCATAACTTGAGGCTCCAGGTTTCAATGGGCCAATACCGATAGAGAGTGTTTGTATGTGTGTGTAAAATATATGAGGATATCCTACTTCCTTAACATCCTTGTTCAGTTCCTTCTTTAGTGACATCCATTCAAATCCCTTCTACAACCCCCCACTAGAAAGGCTCGAAACTCAAATCCCTTTCAAACCCAAAGCTACAGGAAATATTTTTTATTTTCTGTTTTTAGTTCATTATTGAAAAACACATATTTTAATATTTGTGAAATTGGTCATTCTGAAATGACTACAAGCAGTGAGAAAAAAATATATATATTTTTTAAAGCACTAATTGTGTAATCTTAGGACTTGTAGCAAAACACCTTTTTACTAATTTTAAAATTGTTGTCACTTGGAAGGTAAATTAGTAAGGGTAGAATCTGACAAAACATGCAATTTATAGGATAATTTCAACCAGGAGCATTCACTAAAAATTATCTAATTGCCGGGGGCAGAGCCTGATCACCTAGCTGAACGGACGTGGGTGAGCCGAGCTCCGGTCCGATGGGTCGAAAAACTGTTAAATCGGCGAATAAACAGCCCAAAAACACACCGGGGTACACCACCCATGCCGGGGGTGCCCAGGTGAATCGAGGGACACATTTCTGGAGCCAGTCGGGGCCGGGGGCACGAAACCCCCCACGAGACCCCTTACGCGACCTCATTGATCTCCTTCCCCCCCCCTTTGGACCGGTGGGGGTAATCCCCGGTCCCCACTGGCTACACGGACCAGGACTGTTGGTGAGACGCACAATTACACAGCCCGCAGGAGCACAAGACCGTCAAGGCATAACCAAAATGGCCCCCAAGCAAGGGCCAAAATCGAAAACTACGAGCACCCAGTCACCTTCACATCCCCTGATGGCTCTGGACTGGCTTTGTAAGAGCTTCTGGGTGACGCTATGCGAGCGAGGAATGGCCTACCACCAGGCAGTGAAAGCGGTAGCCTCCTGGATCAGACCCGTTACCCGACACCGCCATTATGAGCACCCACCTCGGGCACCCAGGACGGCCGTCTGGCGATGCAGACGCCAACGATCGACAAGGCGGGAAACGGCGCCATGCCAGTTGAACGCATGCACCCGCTCCCACCTACAAAGGAGCATGTGCACCAAGCTAAACCTACCTGCTAGCAACTCATCAGACCCAAGAACCTCTGACCAGAGCGGCACGAAGCAACCTCTCCAGGATCGCGCTGCACAACCCCAAGAGGCCGCACAGGAAAAAGCCTCGCTGAATACCACTAGAGCGGGAATCAAGCCCAAGGACCCCATAGACGGGGCCAGCGGTGCCAGCAATCGAGACATTCCCACACTGGGCATAGGCTGAAGTGCCTTTCATCCTGCCCCACAGCTCACAGACCTCGAACTGATCCATGTGGGCGCATCCCCTCAGATGCTACCAGATAAAGCCAGAACACCCTGATATCTATTCGGGTTTGTAGCCCAAGTATCACTGAACTTTATCTATGGCTGGGGGGGACTTTTTGCCAATGTTATGGTTTACTATGCCGTTGACTTTAAACACATGCAGACACTGAGCTTACCTAAGCAACTAGCTTACAATATCACAGCAGTTCCTACCCATTGATTATAATATTATCTTTTTGTTCATAATCGTTGCCAGTGGTTTCACAATCTGTTGTATTTTGCGCTCTTTCACAATATAAAACGTGCACTGTGTTTCATGTCACACTATGGACACACATTTAGCATACAATGCACTGCACAGCCTTGTTTATATTAGGAATGTACATTTCAGGGTTTCCTTCTTTGTCACTCCTCTGAATACTCCTACCTGACGTGTGCATCTTGTTAAATCATTTAAACTAAACGAGAACCTAAGCTGTCGAAATATTGATCTCATTAATCTAAAAATGTGCTTTGACAAACGAATGCCACGACTTGTACTGCAAATGTCTACCAATTTTTCTTGATGTCGCTGTTGTGGCGCACCAAGGCTTTTTGTTACTTTTGTGCACAACAAAAATAAAGAATACAAAAAAAAAATAAAAAAAATAAAAAAATATCTAATTGCCAACAGAGCATGCATGTTGACATTTACGCTTATTAATTACCGTATATACTCGAGTATAAGCCGAGTTTTTCAGCCCATTTTTTGGGCTGAAAAACCCCAACTCGGCTTATACTCGAGTCACTGTCTGTATTATGGCAATTTGCATTGCCATAATACAGACCGGGGGAGAGGGGGGCTGGCAGAGCTGTACTTACCTGTTCTGCAGCTCCTGTCAGCTCTCTCCTCCTCCGCGCCGTCCGTTCAGCACCTCGGTCAGCTCCCAGTGTAAGTCTTGCGAGAGCCGCGGCTCTCGCGAGACTTACAGTGTGAGCTGATAGAAGGAGCTGCACGGACGGCGCAGAGGAGGAGAGAGCTGACAGGAGCTGCAGAACAGGTAAGTACAGCTCTGCCAGCCCCCCTCTCCCCCCCACTGAACTGCCACTGGACCACCAGGGAAGGAGAGCCCCCTCACTGCCATATATCAAGCAGGGAGGGGGGACGAAAAAAAAAAATATATAAATAAAATAAAAAAATAATAATAAAAAAAATAAAAAAAATTAATAACAAAAAAAGGGGTATAAGGACCACTATGGGAGGGAGGGGGGGGGGTAAGGACCACTATTGGAGGGAGGGGGGTATAAGGACCACTATGGGAGGGAGGGGGGGTATAAGGACCACTATGGGAGGGGGTGGGATAAGGACCACTATGGATGGGAGGGGGGTATAAGGACCACTATGGGAGGGAGGGGGGGGGGTATATGGACCACTATGGGAGGGATGGGGGGGGGATAAGGAACACTATGGGAGGGAGAAGGGGGATACGGACCACTATGGGAGGGGGAAGGATAAGGACCACTATGGGAGGGGAGGGGAGGGTAAGGACCACTAGGGGAGGGGAGGGTAAGGACCACTAGGGGAGGGGAGGGTAAGGACCACTAGGGGAGGGGTGAGTCAGGACCACTGGGGGGGGGGTGAAGGAACACGGGGGTGGGGAGGTAAGGACCACTGAGGGAGGAGGAGGGGAAGTCAGGACATATGGGGGGGGGGGGGAGGGGGCGGCAAAAATTTTTTTGCCTACGGCGGCAAATATCCTTGCACCGGCCCTGCACACACTGCATTCACACACTGCATTCATACACACACACACTGCACTCATACACACACGCTGCACTCATACACACACGCTGCACTCATACACACACACATACGCACACACTGCATTCATTATACACACACTGTAAATAAATATTCAATTAATATATTTTTTTTAGGATCTAATTTTATTTAGAAATTTACCAGTAGCTGCTGCATTTCCCACCCTAGTCTTATACTCGAGTCAATAAGTTTTCCCAGTTTTTTTGGATAAAATTAGGGGCCTCGGCTTATATTCGGGTCGGCTTATACTCGAGTATATACGGTAAATGATTAACAATTGTGTGGATCAGAAAGCACGGTGAAATTCAAATTTATAGACACATTTAGATAGACAAACACATAACTAGGAGTAACTAACAAAATTACAAAAATAGAGATTTTTACTTAAATTGGAACATTAAAGTCATTTCAGTTGTGCTTAATGTATACTCATTATTAATCAATTTATTTACAGTAACACTATTAATAGCTGGTTCCGAAGAAATACTGTAGGTGTAATACAGCTGAATAAGTGCAAATGAGCAAACATACAAACCGCACTGTCTAGGTTAATGGATACAATCAAACATCCAATAATTAGATCAAATTTGGGAAGAATTCCAGGAACCTGCACAAAATTAATGTGTGTTAAAGTGGCTCTGTCACCGCAATATTGTTTCTGGCTATTCTGACGTGAAAATAAAATCTTTATGAAGATTAACGGTGCTGAAATAGACAAAGTAGGATCTACTCTGTCTTATGATCCAGCCAGAACTATACAATGCTCATCAATAGCGAACAGCTGTGGGATACAGGTATCTCCCCATGCACTGCGAGTTATGGAGGATCCCACCGTATAATAAAACTACAGCCGTGTTATAGGCTCCGGGCTCATGAAATACCAGGAGCAGAAGAAGGAAGATGGCGGTATATTTCCCTACAGAGTAGATCCTACTTTGTCTATTTCAACACCGTTAATCTTCATAAAGATTTTATTTTCATGAAATAGCCAGAAACAATATTGCGGTGACAGAGCCACTTTAACACACATTAATTTTGTGCAGGTTCCTGGAATTCTTCCCAAATTTGATCTAATTATTGGATGTTTGATTGTATCCATTAACCTAGACAGTGCGGTTTGTATGTTTGCTCATTTGCAAGAATTAATTCTATGTGCATTTGCACTTATTCAGCTGTATTACACCTACAGTATTTCTTTCGGAACCAGCTATTAATATGTCACCTTTGTGGGTCTATTTAAAGGTGATATGGCCTCTTTAAATGTAGCTAACCTGATAACCTCATCTGATATGCATGTTACAGCTGGGACAGTGGAGACAGTAGGGGGGGGGAGGGGGAATGTGAATAATATAATATCGTTGTTACATTTGATACTAGCTTTCTGAGAAAAACAAAAAAATAGATGGATATTCGATGTCCCTTGAAGGATTTGATTCAGTGCGCATGGGGAGTATTTCGGCAGAGTGGACAACTCCATATTAATGGTTCCTGTCTCCACAGTAAAAAATATTCAGCAGTTTGGTATTCAAATGACCAGCAGTACAGAAATTGATTATGTTTAACTGATGGGCTAATCAATCAAATCTGGCATGTTGAGAGCCAATGGTCCCGGTTAATCTCCAATATTTCTCAATATAAATGTGTGGTTTTCATCCTAGCATTTTAGATCTAAAGCACTTTTCAGAGTATGGATGACGTGAACTACAGGCCTACAAATCAGATTAAATGCTTTAAATATATACTTTAAAAAATAGCCAAGTCATTAACACAGGACGTATCAATATCTGTCTACGTATGATCTAGTGAGATTTAGTTTTACGGAACAAGGAGAACCTTTTAATCAATTCCTTGGTGAGTCCTAAGGAACAATTCACAGCTTTCCACAAGTAATTCCAGAAACTAAGCAACAGTCATCTGAATTCTGTGTCAGCAACCTTTGAAAGAGGCCGTTCCAGTCTTAGTACATGAGTTAAGCGTGATTAACAGGTTTGTCAAATGCAGTATTGTCAAGGCAGTATTATTAAGTTCTGTAGATCCTGGGTATGGTGTATAAATATGTATGTCTGCATCTAATTTGTTTAGCATGATAAGTGTGTCTCATTACTGACAGAACTAACTGATCACAGGAATCATGGTCATATGAATCCAAGGTACACTGACAGAAAGGGTAGCGTAGATGGAGGAAGAAAGGAAACAGGAAGCAGAAATTAAAGGGAATAAAGGAAAGGAAATGAGGCTTAATGCAGGCGAGATAAGAGCAAGGACTAACATATTGAGAAAGAAAGTTAGGCAACGGTGATTAACAGACAGAATGAAAAGTAGAATGTACCAAACAACAACACTCACAAAAAGCTATGCAACACGTAGATACATTGTACAGCGCTACGGAATGTGATGGCGCTATATAAATAATAAAATAATAATACACCTAGAAATATAATGAAGATACATTACTGAAAAGAAAAACAACCAGAATTTCAGAATATAAATTTTTACTACAAGCAAAAATACATAAATAACTAGACTTTAACAGTTGTTTTTCAGTGTTTTCCAGCTCAAGTGTAATTTTTTACAAAATCATCTCAAATTCTCTAAAGCATACAGGAAATGCAGAGCTGAGATAAACATCTGTTTATATTAGAAAACAAGTACTACAGATCCCCCATGCACAATGCTTGCTGAATCCATCCTCTGAATGAGGCCATAAGGACTATGCTCTATGTTAGAGGGATCATAAAACAATCAACACCGGTCACGTCTACACTGAAGATGATCAAAACTTGCATTAGTTCAGACAGATTTCCAATATGTAAAAATATTGTACCCCAACATTTCTAATGGCTTTTGCTATATGTAATATATAAAATGGAAAACAAAATACTTTCAATGGCAACTTGTACACAAAATGTCCAACCACCAACTCTACGGGATCACAAATAATATTGTGCCGCTTATCAAAGTTCTTAGGCTAACTTCAGCAACAGGTCAATTAATCTGCTTTGGGAAGAGAAAAAAAAAACATGAGTATTGTTTACATTGAATAGTGGTGAATGGACAACCATTAAATTACCTACTAAGCCCGCAATGAATACTTTTCTAACAACCTACTTCGTACCCCTACTTTTACCCTTTGTGTCACTATACCCCCACTCCATCTAGAATGTAAGCTCATTGAGCAGGGCCCTCCACCTCTCTGTTCCTGTACGTCCAATTGTCTGGTTAAAATTACATGTCTGTTAGTCCACCCATTGTACAGAGCTACGGAATGTGATGGCGCTATATAAATAATAAAATAATAATAATAATAATTAAAGACAAAACGGAGGTACTGAAAAAATATAGCAAAAGATATGCAGGTTGTAGTAGCACAACTTGGTATGAGTGAATTTACTAAACAATAAAAATGTCGAGGAGTAAAAAAATTCAAGGACATTGATGAAACCTAAAACTGATATTATTTGGAGTTTTCAACTCATTGTGAATCAACCCATAATGTTTAACCCCTTAAGGACCAAACTTCTGGAATAAAAGGGAATCATGACGTGTCACACACGTCATGTGTCCTTAAGGGGTTAACTGAAATAGGTGACCAAATACACTATTTACTAATGAGTAAGCAGTTGGGTGGTACTTAGGAGGACTGAGGTAAAGGTATCATGAACATGAACTGCCTACAGAATGTACTGTAATAGTAACTATTTTTAACTACTAACATCAACATGTTTCGCAATAGCCAGAAAAAAAATGGCTGATAGACAGGTATTACAAAATTCTAAAAAGTTAAAAAAAAACTGTGAAACTGAAATTGACTGTGTGTAGTAGCAAACACAAAAACCACAAAATCAATTACAATAATGCCTTGTGACTTAATAAATATATAAAAATGTTTTACTATAAAGCAAGCTGCCATTTAACTTTATATATAGTTCATCATTTTAAGAAAATAATAAATCTTTAAAGACAGATAATCCAATTTTTGAAACGGAGTTCAGCGAAACAGGACATGATCGCATTTCAGAAACAAAATTACATAGAATTACGCCAGTTAATGAATCCAAATGTGCATAATCCTGAACACAACACAAAAAAATAGCATTTTCGCTTTTATACTAAACGCAAATAGTTTCATTCCCTAAACACAAAGAATAATGGAAATCAAACTGCAAAAGTTAGATGAAAAACTGATTATTATGAAAAATACTTCAAACCAGCTATATTGACAGCTTGGATATTCTGGGTTTAGTAAATTACTTTGACATAAAGAGACTACTTAAAATGAACACACCCTAGCGAAGCCAATTTGAGTCAGACAATAATATATATATATATTTTTTATCTCCCCATAGTATGGGGGCCATACTATAGACAAAAAGGCAACATTTGCTAGTGTGTTTATAGCTATTCAAGTACCTCTGCTTGGCAAACCGTAATGGACTTTTTCACTATGGCAATTAAAGAAGAATTGTTACTTCCCATGAGTTAAGATTATACAAATCTTATAGGCATTTGTTGCAGGAATGTGAAATGCGTTGGTGGGGAACTAGCAGAGAGCTGGAATGGTTGGTGTCATGCTGACGTTAACATGTTTGGGTTCTGGTTAGCTCAATATTTTCTCTGGTATGATATGTGAGCCATGGCTTGAGAAAGATACATAAGGTATCGAAATGTTACCCTTTTCAGGTTTGGTGATACATACACCACCATAAAACAACACTTCCGTGTGCTGAGAATTACGTAGATTGATGTTTTAGTAGTGGGGTTTTTGCAGAACAGGGACCTGGTCATGCAGCAACTAGCCCTAACATTTGTTATACCTTTGAGTGCCATATACCATTACTCTGTTACAGTAGATTGTCATATTGGCTTTGGCAACCACTCAATATTGCTAGACTGACTTGGTGTTACACAAGGTATATGGCTTTTCTCTGACTGCAGACTATATAATTGAAAACTCCCAATAAACATTAATTTAAAAAAAAAATTGTATTTGTGAGTTGTCATAAAATAAAATAGATATCTACACCTCTATATTAGCTCCCCGTCAGTCAATATTATGAGGCCTGGCCTTTGTACCTGACAGCACAGAGAGAACATACAGAGAAGAGGAGAAATGAAACAATGTTCCTATCACTCCTCCTCCTTTGCAATATGTGTCTGAACTGAGTTGGATTGTGATGTAATTTGCTAAATCTTTCATATACAAGAACATGAAGAAAGACATGAAGAAAGTTTAACACAAATTATAGGTGACTTTCAATGGTTTATTCAATTGTGAAATTTCCAGGGAAGCAATAACCAAATTATTAAATATGAAATGTAATTTTGTAATAAAGAGTAGCACACCATGTCCAGTCCAGCCATATGTGTTATGAGGAAAGCCAGTGATTTACATGGTCAAAATGTGTGCGGTATGCTGGCCTAATTGCTACCAAATGCAGTTAATAGATTTGGTTTTAATTGGAATAATTGTGAAACAATTTCTAAAAATGTATCCAGTTTTTCTGCACAGACAATATTGAACTAATTTCATTTTAAGGTTTTCCAGTTTCAAATATCCAGAGGTGAAAGTATAATTATATTAAACAACTAATAATAATAATAATTATATTAATGGAAGCCTTGGGTATAGTGATACTTTGTGCCTTTGTGTGATTGGCGTGTGTAGGTAAAATATTAAAGTCATAAATAAGGCAATATAATCTAAACACTGCCTAAAAGCAGCCTCGTTACTTGCGCTTATAACAAACACCAGGACCCTTAAAGACAAACCTAAGGGTTTCTTAGCTGTTCATGTACAAAGGCCAAATGCCTGGAGTGGAATGCTCACATGGAAACTTCGGCTATTTACCCTCACACATTCTTAAACCTTGCCACACAGCTGACAGCTATTTTCCCAATCAGACTTCAATGGGTCAGTCCTACTGAGGGTCATTTGAAGAATGTCGGAGGGCCCAGTTATATAGTTTTGAAGGAGGCTCAATGTTCGTCGGCTACAATAGGTAGAACATCAATTATGCATCTTAACGAGAAATATCATTTTGTAATTTATTAACCTATTAGTTAAGACGGCTTATTTTATTTAAAAAATAAATACAAAAATATATATATATTTTTTTAAAGTGACAGCAATATAAATTTAAAGTCATAGATTGTAGATTATAGAAACTGATAACAGGAACACTCCAAATACCATAACCACTACAACAGGCCTACAAGAGCATGACCATGGACTTGGCACATGCTTCTAGGGAAGGGCAGAAGAGAAATAGAATGCCCAAAATCTTATGTTGTAAGAACAATCCCTTCTATTTCTCCAATAGGCAAAGACACAGTAGGTCACTATAGGACACTTGTTTAAAGGATTCTAAATTCTGTAATTCAAGATAACAATTTTGAGAGGACAAATGTCCTTTCAGTGAATTCACCTGCTTGTTGAATATTTCATTCCAAAATCAGGGACATTAAACCGGCACTAGATTCCTATTGAGAAACTTCTGAGTATGTTGACATATCACTGAATTGCAATTAAATTCATGAGACAAAATGAAAATTATTTAATCCATTTAGCACAGGACTGTTTGCAACTTGCAGAAATGGGTGGAGTTTTCATACACATAATGCTATTTTCAGTCATGCACTTCCCATCTTATTGCGCAACCAATAGATTATCTATGGAATATTCATTGGAACAGCCGTAGACCCAATGGACTACGTAGGCTTTTTGTTGTTCTAGTCTGGTCAAAGGTATGCGTCCCCTCTGCCCTCACACAAATATCAACCAGCCATTCCCCAAACACCACCATTATTTTTACATATATAAATCCAAATACATACACAGCGCGCAGCAGAACTATATTTTATTAAGTAAACAGCTGCCTAAAAGAGACAACTGTAAAGGAAAAAAGATCCTTATTTGCTTTGCAACAAAGCCACCCTGAATGCGGTTTTGTACTATCAAACATGTTGAGATTACGTTAGTGACGGCATATCCAGACAGATTAGGTTTTCTGTTGCTGAAGATCTGAATAATGAAGAACATAATGGCACCAAGAAGTGACAAGTTCATATAAGACTATCTACTTTTTCCACAACAATGCAAAAAATACAAATTCATCAAAAGTGACAATGACACTTTAACAAGGAGCTGATAGTTGCTTTTAAAAACTACATCCACTCTCCTGAAAAGGCTTTCCACTAGATGTTGGAAGACTCCAGCAGGGATTTGATTCCAAAAGCATTAATGAGGTGTTGAGCTTAGGATATTTTGCACTGCAGTCAAGAATCCCACACAGGACCCCAAATAAAACAATTATGGAAATTGTTTTGTGAATAGGTGGCATGGTAATGATGTTCTTTCACACACAACACTGGGAACACAGATACATGTACATTGCAATTGTATGATTTACCACAATAATGCCCTCCATTGGAAGTAGTGTAGCTCAACCACGACCAAAAAAAACAAACAAAAATATGTCAGATCAGAACTTGGCATTATGACGCCAGGTAAATTGCGTTAACTTAGCAACCATCAAACGAGCTGCCAGATGGTGCACAGTGATTCATCACTCTAGAGAAAGCTTTTTCCACTCTTCCACGGTCCAGTGGAGATTACCTTTATGTCACTCCACATAACGATTGCCTTGTGCATGTTGATCTTAGGTTTGTGTGCAAATGCTCAGTAATTAAAACTGATTTCATAAAGCTTCCGGTGAACAGCAATTCTGCTGACAATGCTTCCAGAGACAGCTTGGAACTCAACAGTGAGAATTTCTAAAGACAACCAATGTGCATTCACTGGCCCAGTTTGATAGATTAGGTAGTCACTTGCTGGCTCCTAGATAATTTTACTCCACAAGAACACTTGCATTTGACCAGAGCTGAACTAGCAGGGATGAAATCTGACTAATTGACTTGTTGGGAAAATGGTGTTTTATTAAAGAGCTATGATTAAATGGTATCTTTCACTGTAGCTATAACTTATGCTCTTTTGAAATACCATAAAATGTATAGATTTGGAGAAAAAATCTATTTAAAAATTGTTTTTTCACCCAAGTGCCAGTCAATTCTTCAGCCTACAATCTATGCCCAAGAGCGGTCCTTCTACACCACACACACAGAAACCACAGCACGTGCACGGTGGTTGCTTTGGTAACACACTAGCTGATGCTGATAGCGCTGGCTAAGGAGTACAGGAATGGAATGACTCAAGTCACTCGGCTCAGGCACCGCCACGCTGGCAATGAAGCCAGTGTGTCAGCGTCACAGAGGAGGCTTGCTCTGCTTAGGAAGACGACACCAAGCATGGAAAATGAAAGATAACTGCATGCGGAGCGAAGGGTGGACTAGAGGTGGGTGTGACAAAAGAGTGATGCCCACAAAGCTTACAACATGGCGGCGCTGAAACGGAGGTAACGTGAGTATATCTCAAAACTTTGCATTGAAAGCATCATGTACCTCTGTGATATATGATGTATTCAATGTGTTTTCAGCATATTAAGGTTAAGTTGAAAATCACATGACAGCTTCACTTTAACGTCCCGAGGATATGCAGCATGATCCGCCCTACTTCCAATGTTGTCTATAGAAACTACATTGTATTAATATACTGGACAGCAACTACAGTGCCTAATATAGCCAAAAACCATTAACCATGTGCTATATAAAAAAATAAAATGTATGCTATGTGTAAGACCTTCAGTAATTGTTTTGTAACTTACAAGTTCCCCTTTTTTTATTAATACCAGGTGAAACACCTATACATGATCTGGCAAGTAACAGAGCAGCTACCAGGTGTAACGTTTAAACAGGCAATGTTGCGGAAAGCGTTTAGCCAGTAACGGATTGGTTAGTCTCCTAAAGTGCAGACTGTAAATGTTGATGACTGTATCTGTCCATTAACGGAGTAGTTTGTGTTCCTAAAGTGCAGACTGCTAACAGTGCTGGATGTGTGAATAATAGAGAAGCAAGTGTTCCTAAAATGTATACAGTACAGCTGAAAGTGTCTGGCCTATAGAACGGAATAGCAATGTTGCTGGATGTGTCTGACTAGTAAGAAGAGGCTAGTGATCTCTAAAGAATAGATTGGTCACATTGCGGACTGTGTCTGACTAGTAAGAAAAGATAACGGTTTTCCAGATAAGGAGAATAGACTGGTAATGTTGATGGATGTGTCTGACCATTAACAAAGAGGTTAGTGATCTCTAGCGAATAGATTGGTTATATTGTGGACTGTGTCTGACTAGTAAATAGAGGTTAGAGATCTCTAGAGAATAGACTGGTAATGTTGTGTACTGTGTCTGACTAGTAAGTAGAGGTTAGTAATTATCTAGAGAATGTCTGGATATAGTGTGGACTGTGTCTGACAAGTAAGAAACGGTTAGTGATCTCCAGAGGATAGACTGGTTACATTGTGTACTGTGTCTGACTAGTAAGTAGAGGTTAGTGATCTCTAGAGAATAGTCTGGTTATATTGTGGACTGTGTCTGACTAGTAACAAAGAGGTTAGTGATCTCTAGAGAATAGTCTGGTAATGTTCTGGATGTGTCTGACCAGGAACAAAGAGTTTAGTAATTACTAAAGAATAGACTGGTTATATTGTGTACTGTGTCTGACTAGTAATGAAGAGGTTAGTGACCTCTAAAGAATAGACTGGTTATATTGTGTACTGTGTCTGACTAGTAACAAAGAGGTTAGTGATCTTTAGCGAATAGACTGGTTATATTGTGGACTGTGTCTGACTAGTAAGTAGAGGTTAGTAATCTCTAAAGAATAGACTGGTTATATTGTGGACTGTGTCTGACTAGTAAGTAGAGGTTAGTGATCTCTAAAGAATAGACTGGTTATATTGTGGACTGTGTCTGACTAGTAACAAAGAGGTTAGTGATCTCTAAAGAATAGACTGGTTATATTCTGGACTGCATCTGACTAGTAAGTAGAGGTTAGTGATCTCTACATAATAGACTGGTTATATTGTGGACTGTGGTTGTTTTCAAGCCCATCAAATGTGTAGATTCTCATGAATTCCTCGTAGTTGGAGTAGTGGACATTACATGCAAGAAATGAAAGATAGCATAGTATAGCACTGTTGAAAAAGTATAAATCAGCTTTAATGGTTGCACTTACAGCATAAAAGATGTAAAAAGGCCCATCAGTACAATTCTGTTATCCAGTCAATACAGAGAACGAAGTCCTTGTAGAGATCTCAGGCAAGCAAACAGTATAAAATCAAATAAAAATGTATAAAATCAAATAAAAAGTTCCAGCAAATAACTCGCTATGACTAGTAACTGTGTCTGACTAGTAACAAAGAGGTTAGTGATCTCTAAAGAATAGACTGGTTATATTGTGGACTGCGTCTGACTAGTAAGTAGAGGTTAGTGATCTCTAAAGAATAGACTGGTTATGTTGCTGGATGTGGCTGACCAGTAATGAAGAGGTTTCTTGCTCCTACAGTGTAGACTTGTAAAGTTGCTTAATATGTCTGGCCAGTAACAAGGTTTACCGCACCCACCCAGCTTCAAATGAACACACAGAATTAACACAAGAAGGCAGCATTCAGCAGTCTTTTACACAGAAACTCACATGGTGGTTTTTTATTTCCAGAAAATGTATGTTTATTTATTTGCATTATCCATAGCTAGGTCAGTATGAAATAATTCATCAGAGAGATTCCTTTGTTACCTTAACTGTTCGCCAATGATCAGAATCTCTGTCATCTGCTCCAGTTCATTCGCTTTCTTCAGCACTGACATGCTAATTGTCTCCATTCCTAAAATCAGATCAAACAAATCGCGGATTAAAAAACACTCCTCACAACCCTCATTCGCACCACTTTAAATAATCACCGAAACCAACTCATCTTTAATGCAACACCGAGAATATTTTAGAGAAAAAAAAAATGACTAATTACAATAATCCATGTTTTATTCAATCTATTTTCAAGGGGCACCATATTCCACATAGTTCTCACCACAAAATGAGTACAATACCAACCCAAAAATAATCAATACACTAATTTCAATGACCATTATTTATAGTCCAGCAATAAAAGTGTCACACAAATCATTCGATATAACCAACATCTATAAATCCAGGAGCTGTGTGCTGTTGGGTCCTGTGGTTGGCTGGTAATAGGTGTTGCAGTCCAGGCTATACCATATCCTTACATATTAAAAAGTATACATTTAGATGTCCATCCTATCACACACAGCCATACTCTCCTGCAGGGCTTTGTTAGAAGCCAATTCGTAGCAGCTTCGCAACTAATTCGCTGAAATAAAGATAAATCCTACAGAATAAAATTGTGATCTTATAATTCCAAGCAATTACAAAACATACACAAAGAAAGACAGTTGTGCTGCTTTCCATGTAAAAATAAAACTATACCAAATACTTAACTGGAGATAGTTATTGGTCCTTGATGTTAGGCTGTAAAATGTGTCCAATGCTCAAATGATTACTAAAGATTTCTTGCAATCAGGTTTTTTAGGAGAAATCTTCCAGGGAGAGAGGGGCAGAGTAAATGCACATTGAGCAGAGACAGGAGAACTGTGATTAAATGCCCTGTGTGCACAAAGAGCCTTGCAGTGCTCTTGCTCAGGGCTATATGATGTCAGCTGCCAAGGACTGAACTTTGAGATTTGCCAAACACTAGTGTGTGATGGAACAAGACAGATGTGAGCGTTCTTGAAAATGTAAACAAGAGCAAGGCTAATGAGGAGAGAGAGAAGGAAAGAAAGAGAAATAATAAAGGAAGCTCACTTCCTCCAGGAGATGGCTCTTGTCACTTTCCCACTAGTGATGATACTGTTGTAGCTTTGTTGTGGTTTTAATAAATCTCACAGCCAGTGAGGGAGCCTTGCAGGTGCTGACAGAAAGGGTTACTAAGTTGCAATAGTGAGAATTGCTCACCAGCTGGTGCAGGTCTCCTTGGGTGCTGCAGAGAGGGACGGTCTGTGCTGTCTGTCTGCTGGCTGGCTGGCTGTCTCTCATTGAGCAGGATACAATGTCACAAGGTGGGGGATGGATACAACGTATAGCAGCTCCCAGTAAAACGTGTCTCTCTCAATACACAGTCAATGAAATTCCGTTTTTTGTTGTGGGCTAGGCTGGGACACTACCCCTCCTCCCTCTGCCAGAGCTGGGGACCAGCAGGGAGGGGGGAAGGAGAGCCTGAGAACCTACGGTGGCTGGGAAGGCACAAAGTTCGACACATCTAAACACAGACACGTTTTCTGTTACCCTGAGGTGACATTGGTGACACTTTGAAACATGAATGCATAGGTATTATGATAATGTTAGGTTACAGAAAGCACCTCAAATAATCCCTCCAAATTATTTATAATAGGACAGTATAGAATACTGCACAATCAGGGAAAATCAATGCAAACTGGAGGAAAAGGCGATTTATTTTTAAATTATAATTTTAATATAATAAAAAAAAAAAAAAACACAGGCATTTGTCCTTTATGCCAATGGATTCTGTTAAATTATTGGTGCTTACTATCCCCATTGTACAGCTCTACGGAATCTGATGGCGCTATATAAATAATAAAATAATAATAAAAATAATATATATATCCGCCTACCATAGATTGTAAGTTCACTTGTACAGAACCTTCCTCACCTCTTTCTCTAGTTGCAGAAGGCGGTGGTATATGTTGGCGCTATATAAATACTAATAATATTGTTGATTGAAGTTAATTAACTCGGTCTGTATTAATACCAATTGCTGGAACCAATAGTTTGATAAGTAAAACCCATTTGGCCTGGGTCAGCCTTTGCATCAACACAAGGTGCAAACTGGGTGAGGACACCATTGCACCTCCTCGAGCTGGTTAACACTAGGGAGTTTTGATATGTTTGGATCACAGAAATGACCATGATTGATATTTTCCGTTTTGCAACTAATATGCCCCACCGACCATATTGATGAGTCATTGGACGACTGAGCGAGAAATGTTTGTGTCGTGAGCTGCTGCTCACACCTCATTTCCCCAACGTATACTCGATATGGAGTTCAGAGTTTAACCCCTTCAGGACGGAGTCAATAGTGCACGTTCTGATCAAAACAAAACGTAAACAAAAACTAGAATTTGCGCTATATGTCTGTTCACCCGTAGTTCCCCTCTTTCATATTATATGCACCCACACTTATTATATATCATTTTGTTCAGGAGAAACAGGGCTTTAATTTATCATTAACTATTCATATATGGAACATAATTCATTATGAATAAAATGTAAAAAAAATGTGAGAAAATAAGATTTTTTTTTAAATTTGTATTTCCGTCTGACATTTTAGCTGTGAATGTCATAATACTGTTAGGTTTTACTGCACAAAAATGCACATATTTGTAATCAGCGATGTCTCACGAGTACAACAGTATCCCCCATTAACAGGTTTTATGGTGTTTTGGAAAGTTACAGGGTCAAATATAGAACGTTCCATTTTCAAATAGAAATTTGCCAGATTGGTAATGTTACCTTTGAGACGGTGTGGTAGGCCAGCAATGAGAATTACCCCCATAATGGCATACCATTTGAAAATGTAGACAACCAAAGGTATTGAAAGTGGGGTATGTTTAGTCTTTTTTAGTAGCCACTTAGTCACATACACTGGCCAAAGTTAGCGTTCATATTTGTTTTTGTGTTAAAAAAGCAAAAAACGAATATTTGACCAGTGTTTGTGACTAAGTGGCTACTAAGAAAGACTGGACATACCCCACTTGCAATACCTTGGGTTGTCTACTTTTGCAAATGGTATGCCATCATGGGGGTAATTCTCATTCCTGGGCTACCATACGCTCTCAAAGGCAACATAACCAATCTGGCAAATTTCAATGTCAAAAAAATGAAATGCAAGCCTTATATGTGACTCTCTAACTTTCCAAAACACCATGAAACCTGTACATGGGGGGTACTGTTATTCTCGGGAGACTTCACTAAACACAAATATTAGTGTTTTAAAACAGTAAAACATATTACAACAATAATATAGTCCATAAAAGTGCAGTTCGTTTGTAAGAAATGCAAAAAACGTCACTTTTACTTAAAATATCATCGTTGTAATACAATTTACCAATTTGAAACACTAATATTTGAGTTCAGCGAAGTCTCCCGAGTAAAACAGTACCCCCTATATACAGGTTTTATGGTGTCTTGGAAAGTTACAGGGTCAAATATAGTGCTTGCGAATTAAATTCTCAGCACTTTCTCCCTGTGTTGTCAGGTATGTCAATCAAATTTTAATTAATCAAATCACCTAATTATGTTAAAAGATTTCTTAAATATACACGTAGAATTTTAATATATATGCATTTATAGGTATTGAAATTCTACGTGTATACTAATGTAATCTTATATGTAATTATATGTATTTATCTATATATATATATATATATATATATATATATTTGCGGTTATTTGCATTTTATATATAGATAGATATATTTGGAATGTCATTCTAAGGGTATTTTGTTACCAATATATATATATTAATAACAAAATACAGTTAGAATGAAATTACATATGTATATATAATTTATATTAAATTTTGTTTCAATATTTTATTTATTAATTTTATTATTTTATTTATTTATTATTGTAATTATACGTATTTATATATATATAATATATGTGTATATATCTATTATATATATAATATATGTATATTATATATGTAAGGTAATTTTAAGTGTATTTTAATACTAATATATATATACTAATATTAGTATTAAAATACACAATGTATGACGTTAAATATATATAATATACATATATATTATATATATATAATATATATATATATATATATATATATAATATATATATAAATATATTTATTTTAATTTTACACATGTGTAATATTTTTTTTTTTACACCTCCCACCAGCAGGGGGACTGTCTGACATTTCAGACAACCCCCCTGCTGGCAGATCCACAGCCAGCTATAGGCAGGGCCGGATTAAGAGCCCAGTGGGCCTGGTGCTGATAATTATGATGGGCCTAATTACAAAATCTTATTGACCAAAAACACTAAAACAGTCCTACCTCCTAAGCGACATGTATCTGATGGAGATGATGCTGTAGGGAAACTCATAGGATGCAACTATGAGAAAACACATACCCTTTGCTAATCTCATGCTTTCATCTTTCAAGTAAACCCATACCCCCTAACAGCAGTGTCCAGTAAAGCAGGAAGTCTATGGATGCGGTAAAAGGGTGGGCTACTGACACAATTCACATAACCAGAACAGCCGAAAGGGCGAACATACACAAAAAGGGGGAATGTCTGTGTCCCTATGTCTCCCAGTCCCTTAGTGTTTGTGTCCTCATGTCTCCCAGTGTCCCCATGTCCCCAACACTGGGAGACCTGGGAAATCTGAGACTCTTGGGGACACTGGGTGACAGACACGAGGGGACACAGGGAGACATGGGGCACTGAGACACTGTGATATATAGGGGACACTGGAGACTTGATAAAAACCTGGGTACAGGTCAAAATGTTGCGGTGTCCAATAAACCTGCTTAAAGCTATCACAGTGAGTGCCTGAGATTTTTTTCTTTTATACTAGGGGACACTGAGACACTACGGGCACAGAGACACTACGGGCACAGAGACACTACGGGCACAGAGACACTACGGGCACAGAGACACTACGGGCACTGAGAGACATGAGGCACCGACACACTGATACATAGGGGACACTGATACATAGGGGACACTGATACATAGGGGACATTGGAGACTTGATAAAGACCTGGGTACAGGTCGAAACGTTGCGGTGTCCAATAAACCTGCCTAAATCTATCACAGTGAGTGCCTGGGATTTGTTATCTTTTATACCAGGGGACACTGAGACACTAGGAGACATGGGGACACAGAGACATTGGGAGACTAGGGGACTTTGGGAGTCTAGGGAACACTGAGACACTAGGGACTCTGGCACACTACAGACACTGAGACACACCAGGGACACATGGGGATACTGAGATACTAGGGACACTGGCTGGGAGACATGGGGACACTGCCATGTCTCCTATGTCTCAATGTCGCCCAGTGTCCCCATGTCTCCCTGTGTCTCCATGCCTCTCAGTGTCCCCATGTCGCCCAGTGTCCCCTAGTGTTTGTATACCCATGTCTCCCAGTGTCCCTTAGAGTCTGTGTCCTCATGTCTCCCAGTGTCCTGATGTCACTAGGACACACTTAGAGACATGGGGACAATGGGAGACATGGGGCCACTGAGACACTAGGGACAGTGGCTGGGAGACATGGGGACACAGACTAGGGGCCACTGGGAGACATGGGGCCACTGTGTCCCTAGTGTCTCAGGGTCATGGGCGTCCGAATGGGGAGGTAAAGGGGGGTACTTGCCTCCCCCCCCGCCCACGGACTATTCAGCTTGTGCTGCTAATACAGTGCAATACCAGCGCTGGCCAGTAGGTGGCGCTGTGAATGGAGAAAGGCAGGAAGCTACAGCTTATCCCTGCCTCTCTCTCATGACTGAAACCGCAGGGGAGCAGCACAGAGGCAGCCTACAGAGCAGGTAAGTGAGGGATGGGGGGTGGGGGAGACCGCATAGAGGAAGGTAAAGTAGAAGGAGCAGAAAGGTTCTGCAAGGGGCAGGAGGGGTCAGCAAGGAATAGAAAGGGGCAGCAAGAAGCAGGAAGGGGTCGAGAGGTTTTCAAGGAGCAGGAGGGTAAAGTAGAAGGAGCAGCAAGGAGCAGGAGGGGTCAGCAAGGAGTAGAAAGGGTCTGCAAGAGGCAGGAGGGGTCAGCAAGGAATAGGAAAGGGCAGCAGGAAGGGGTAGGGACGGTTTGCAAGGAGCAGGAGGGGTAACCAAGGAGTAGGAAGGGTCTGCAAGGAGCAAGAGGGGTCAGCAAGGAGTAGGAAGAGGCAGCAAGGAACAGGAAGGGGCAACAAGGAGTAGGAAGTGGCAGCAAGGAGTAGGAAGAGGCAGCAAGGAGTAGGAAGAGGGAGCAGGAAGGGTCTGCAAGGAGCAGGAAGGGTCTGCAAGGAGCAGGAAGGGGCAGTATGGAGTAGGAAGGGGCAGCATGGAGTAGGAAGGGGCAGCATGGAGTAGGAAGGGGCAGCATGGAGTAGGAAGAGGCAGCAAGGAGCAGGAGGGGTCAGCAAGGAGTAGAAAGGGAGTGCAAGGGGCAGGAGGAGTCAGCAAGGAGTAGTAAGGGTCTGCTAGGAGTAGGAAGGGGCAGCAAGGAGAAAGAAGGGGCAGAAAGGAGTAGGAAGGGTCTGCAAGAAGCAGGAAGGGGCAGCAAGGAGCAGGAAGGGGCAGGAAGAATCAGAAGGAACAGAAAGGATCAGCAAGGGGCTGCAAGAAGCTGGAAGGGGCAGAAAGAAGCAGGAAGGGTAGTAAGAAGCAGGAAGGGTCTGCAAGAAGCAGGAAGGGCCATCAAGGAGCAGGAAGAGCCATCAAGGAGCAGGAAGAGCCATCAAGGAGCAGAAAGGGATCAGAAAGAGAAAGGAGCAGAAGGGCGCAAAATAAGCAGAAAGTAGCAGAAAGGTAAAGGAGCAGAATGAGCCTCAGAAGACAAAGAAGACTGTGTCAAATGAAGGAGAAGAAAATGAGATTGGAGCACTTCATTCTGGACACCACATCATAAGGCGTTGGTACCTGGGCCTGGCAGGGAAACTTTGGACCTTCTCATCTCCCCAGGTAAAAACAAACAATATCAGTGTTAATGTGTTCACTTTTATTTACTGAGTGTCAGGAAACACAGAGGGCCGCTGGGTAGGGGTGCCGCTGATTGGCTAGATGGGTCAGCTAGCACTCTAAGCCAATCAGAAGCTCCCCATTCAAAAAAACGTAAAACATTTTTATGAATCGGGAACTAGCGATTGGCTTAGAGTGTCAGCTAACCACTCTAGCCAATCAGCGGCACCCATGCCCAACGTCAATCTGCACTTCCTGACACTCTGTTTCAGAAGTCGAATACCACTGAGCGACCTGGAGATCTGGAGCTGAAGGAAGCCTTTGGGGGTAAACCATTTGAGAGCGGTTTCACCCCTTCAAAGAAAGAGCACCCAGGGGCCTCCTTGCATGACAGCATTTTCATTTAGATAAAGTTATTATGGTGACCAGAATGTTCCTGTAATTTGATGAAAGGAACACTATAGTGTCAGGAATACAAACATATATTCCTGACACCATAGTTGTGAAAACGCTATTCATCCTTGCTTTATGTGAAAATGACTATGCTCCTTCCCTTTCATGACACTGTCAAAAAGGGGCCAAGCATGAATGTCATTACAATTATGCCCCCCCCCCACCCCGGAAAAATTCTTGCGGACGTCCATGCTCAGGGTCCCCATGTTCCCCAGTGTCCCAATGTCTCAGCGTCCCCATGTCTCGGAGCTGCTGTCTGGACTCTCTGTGCAGAGGTGCTCCCCCGCGGATCAGTGAGTAGAGAGAGGCAGGGAGGGAGATGCCCTAACTTCTTATCACTGCCTCTCTCCACACAAACAGCGACCCCTACTGGCCGGTGCTGGTATTGCAGAATAATCTATGTTTATACTGAGACAGACATTTGTATTGCCGGTATTACTGCAATACCGGCACTGGCTAGGCAGCCTCAAATACCTGAGAAATACTTCTGAGAAATACCTGGCAACCCTAAGAAATACATGAGAAATACCTGGCAACCCTAAGAGTAGTGTGTAAAAAAAAAAAAAAAAGTGTAATTTTTTTTATACCAATGGGCCTATTCCATGGGCCTGGAGCTGCAGCTCCATCAGCCCCTATGTTAATCCGCCCTGGCTATAGGGGGCCATGTGATCGCTCTTTGAGAGCGATCACATGGCCCCTGGGGGCCTGATTTGCCGTGGGAGGGCTGCCTGGGCTGTGAGGCAGTCCTCCCGAAGCGGAGCGCCGGGAAGGTGAGTATACCGGGCGCTCCAGGGGCTTCAGCCGTTACGGCGTGCTATGCCGTCACAACGGCTTTAAAGGCCACTTAAACCGTGACGGCATAGCACGTCGTAACGGCGTTAAGGGGTTAAACAACCTATAATAATAACGCTGGAAAGCCAGACTCTCGTAAGCAGGAGCTTCCATGAGCTCTCCTTAGTCCTAAACTTCCTGCCCACTGGCATTAGTAGTGGAGGCGGGGAGTGTTGCCAGGCACACCAACAAAACCATTCAAAAACAGTTTGCCTTTTAACAGTGGGTAAGCAGTGGGGCACTCCGGGCACTGTTACAATTACAGCAATCTGCAGTGGTTATGGTACTTGGAATGTTACTTTAATAAGTTGTGTTTCATTTGATATTTTTAGTAGCAGAAATTATATGTTCAATTGTTTGGCCATATCAGTTTTAGAATGAATTCCTTTCGGTCCTTTTGATTTGGTCTTAATTGTAGGTCATAACAAATAATAGAAAGACAAAGCAATATATCACTGTGTACGGGTGTATTTTAATGGAAGGGCTACTGAAATGACCTATCATTGTACACAAAACATAATGAAATCACACACCATTTCCTACAAGTGATGAATAATTAAAAGATTGCATAAAACAAATATCTCAATTAAAAACATGGGGATTCAGTTTTAGCCCTCACCCCTATGTCTTTATGTTTGAAATATTAAATGTACAATTAGGTTTTGCCTCAAACTGCATCACATAATGCATCAAAAAAGGTTAATAGAGCAGATGCCTTTTAATAGACAAGAACACATTTTAAAATGCTTTTTCTTTGAGCAATCTTCTGATTCTCCCAACTCTGGAAGACATCACATTAGAAATCTAGTACCTCTAAAAGTGTGCTTGGTATTAGTCCTAATTTTTGTCTTTGACACTGAAACTGAATATTGCCAACTGCTCATATTATTATTTGAAAGCGCCAACAAATGCAGCAGCGCAGTACAATGGATGGACTAACAGAAAAGTATTTGTAACCAGATGAGTTGGACACACAGGACTAGATGGGGTTGAGGGCCCTCCTCAAACGAGTTTACATTCTAGATTGAGCGCATGTAAAAATCCAATCTACATACTACAAAACATGTATATTTAGAATGTGATCTCTACCAAGAGAAATAAAGAAGAATAAACACGTTTATAACTTTTAAAGCCTGCAATATTTGTTGATGGAGAAAGAGGAGACATGTGTTGTATCTGTTTTCACAACACTAAAAGATGATCAGAGTAATGCAGACACACAAAACATGACTCCCTATGTTCAGAGCATTCCATGAGTACCGTCCCATGTAACAAGCAAATTCTGGACATATCTGTATGCGATAACAGTCAAGTTAAATATAGCCAAGTCATCGAAAGTGATTGAAGATACGAATCATGCTTACTGTAGTACACTAACCACAAACACCACCCATCGCCACCCAAGCTTGGGTAAACAATGCACTTTTTCTGTATCACCATAAGCAGGTTAATTTGCTGGTGCTGCATTCATTTAGCGTGGATCTGTGAACTGTCAGCACGTTTCACTAAAGCGGGAATTGTGACATTTTAGGCCACATTAGTTGAACTTGAAACTTCAGCACTCAAGACGTGGTGGACTGCCTCTCCCTAAATCCTCTTAAAGCTATAATGCCGACAAACGCATTAAGGGAGTTGTAGTCCATAATATTTGCAATGCCACAGTTTTCCTAACCCTGCTCTAGAACTTAACATAGGACACGAGGTCATGTGTTTAAACTGGAAGAAAGAAGATTTTGTCTAAGGGAAAGGAAATGTTTTTTTACTGTAGGAACAATAAGGATGTGGAATTTTCTGCCTGAAGAAGTGGTTTTATCAGAGCCGGTACAGATGTTCAAACAGCTACTAGATGTATACTTGCAAAAACAGAATATTCAAGGATATAATTTTTCAATGTAGGGTAATAATAACTGCTTGATCCAAGGATAAATCTGACTGCCATTCTGGGGTCAAGAAGGAATTTTTTTCCTAGCTTGTTGCAAAATTGGACGTGCTTCAAACTGTTTTTTTTTTTGCCTTCTTTTGGATCAACAGCAAAAAAACAAATGTGAGGAAGGCTGAACTTGATGGACACAAGTCTCTTTTCAGCTATGTAACTATGTAACTCAGTTGAGAAAACGTTTACAACTGGGCTGTTTATCTCTAGAATTAGCAATTCTCTGGTCATTTTCCAAAACCAGTTTAATTAATAACCATGCCTGTATGTGTGTGTTTTTCAAAATATTTATTTAATTGAAATTTCACCAAAACTGTAAGCCTGTCACAGCAGCAGCTGTGCATCTTACCATGCTATGTAGAAACTTGAATAATGGAGATATGTTACAGAATTTAAATATATATTATGTTATATTATAAAAGAAGAATAGGTCAGTGAGCTACTTCTCGAATTGAGTAATACTTTTCATGGAATGTACATAAAGGGTTCCTGTTAAAAAAAAAAAAAAGTTGCCTTTTATGTAATATGCTATACAAGCCAAATGGTTTTTTTTTTTACCTCTTTATTTGAAAAGAACTGGTTGGCAGTCTCTGAAAGCAAGATCCTAGGTGTAGCCAAGTCTTAACATGCACCGGTTCTTGTCAGGGATTGCTTACTATGTATGATTTCAAGATAATTTTTACAAAATGGCCATTGGCGTAAGCATCCAGACACCCAACAATGAATAAAATGGTCTGGGAAAATCAAACAGTAAGGAGTGGAATGCCTGATGCCACACATATCGTAAAGAAATAAGGACAGTAGCTTGAGGAGCCTACCTTAACCCCTTAAGGACACATGACATGTGTGACATGTCAGGATTCCCTTTGATTCCAGAAGTTTGGTCCTTAAGGGGTTAAAAAGGATCCTACCTGCTTCTTTATTAATACATGGCACACTGCAAAATGCTTTTATTTATATTTTCTTATTTTATGGAACATCTTTTTCCTGCTGGCTGCATGTTTAATGCTATTTCCTGAATAATTTGATTCCAATTTACTCTGTTTTATGTTGTATTAGGAAACATCAGAGTATATGTAAAGGGTAAAAAAAGAAAAAAAGATTATATTAAAGTAGATTATTTGTGTTATTGTACCAAGACGTCTGCATTGTATAGCAGACAACACAGGGTTCTATCTCCTATTTTTGTTTGTGGATTTTCTGGTTGCTGACCACAATTGTAAAGCCAGCTGAATTCTCATTGCTTGGTAGAAAGGTGTTTTCACTTACAGATGAGATGTTGTTGCCTAAAGGGTCTGTCTTATCAGATTTTGTGGATATTTTTAAGAAAAGGTTTGGATGCTTTTTTGCAAAAACATTATATTCAAGGATATAACTGTTATGTATGTGAATAGGTTGTTGATCCAATGAGAACTCTGATTGCCAGTATGCCAAGATGGAATTTTTCCTCTTTCTGTGGCATTATTAAAATTGGCTACAATTGGGTTGTTTTTTTGTTTTCGTTTGGATCAACAGCATAAAAGAATAGGTTTTAAGATTGAACTTGATCGACTTTGATCTTTTTTTAACCTAGACAACTATGTAAGTATGTAACTATGAACGCACTATGCAGTTAACAAAGATACGTAGTTGGAAGTATCAAACAATCAAAATACAGATTTGACGTGAAGTGGTTCTGTTTTTATGGTTCCTGTCTCTCCACAAAGTCTCTATCTAAAATGATGGGTGTCTTGCAGCAAAACAAGAGTAAAAGAAAAATCATGCAAGTCCCACAACTTTTACATGTAAAAACTCTGCTCAATCTGCCATTGATATAAAATGTATTTGTATTAAGGTTTAATTGCTCTCTTTAATGTGTGACTTCTTGTGGGAGATTAACACGGGCGTGTACCTGCTCCTGTAGGTTTCATCAAATATAAATTCCATAGCAAATTGTAACAAGGACTAGTGGTAAAACAGCTACATGAAAAGTATTGAGTTCTTCTGTGTTATTTACTTTAAAAAATAAATATTCTTGTCCAACTTTTTAAAAATGTCTCTTTCATGACACTAGTAAAGAAAGTCTGTATGCTAAGGCTGTGTGTAGGACATTTGCAAGCTACTTTTTATACCCTGTATTGGGTTGTCCGTATCTTCCCCCTGTTATTTAGTGTATTTTGCCCCGGTTATTTCGTGTGGTTCTTCTTTGGCCAGTCGGGAGACTTCATATGAACAAAATCCATTCCTCTCCCGAACAAGGACCACCCTGGTACCCATTAGAACGTTAACACCAACCACTTAAGTGTGAAACTGCAAGGGAAACAATTAATGAGTGCTTCTCCTGGGTGGCCACATTTCATATAACCAAACACGTGGCTGGGAGAATGGCGGCCATCTTGTCTCCCGAATGAGGGCAGCGGTACTTGGTCGTTGAGTGCCAGGAACTATTTTCGGCTTGGCACTCGCACGAACACCAGTAAACTGTCAACCACTGACCGTTCCTGTTCCCGACCACCTACACAAACGGCGTTAGGGAGGTATAAAGTACTGAACAGGGTGAGCATTTGTATCATGAAAGCTAGAGATTACCTTGTATGGTTTTCGCACAGGAACTTCGCGAATAGAGACCGGCCAGGGCACCTATTCTTCTGGAACTATTTTGGGCTACCACCTAGTGTCTGGCCGGTCAAATCTTCCACACAATGCCGTTCCCGTTCTACTGAACTGATCGGTGTGATTCTTGGATATGTTGGTCACTCAGATCAGGGCGATCCGGGCAATCGGGGAATTTACTTTTAGTGGTGTTGCTATGTATGATTGGGGGACTTTTGGGGTACGGGATATTTTTGAGAATTTTTGTATCTAAGAAATAATTAAATTGGAGGAGTTTACTCAGGAAATTATCTCTCAGGCACTAGGGATCCTGGGATTAAAACCCTTGCATTTTCTGCCTGTGAGACCCCTTGCATGGGAGATGGCATAAAAGCTGTGTGTGTGTGAATAAAATTCAGTTATGGGGGGCGGGGCCTGACCGTGGAGCCGAGAGGACGCAACTCTCAACAGCTCCGGCCAGGACCCACAGAAAAAACGAATAAAAGCAACAAAAACGGCAATCGAATGGCGGACAAAGGCCACCAGGCGAAGGAGGACACCGGGACTATCTCCACGATACCCTCCAAGCGACTACCGCCCCGGTGTGCGACCGACACCCTGGCGCGGCCTCCCAGCATGGCGGGCGCAGGTGAGAGAGACACTCTCCTGCCGCCGAAAGCGGCGGGAAATCTGCCACCGAACCCCCGTTCCCCCCCCCAGTGGGACCGGAGGGGGTTATCCCGGTCCCCTCCTGCTATCAGCCCCCAGTCGGACTGGGGCAAGGAGATAGGCAGCACCGAGCGACTAACAACCCCAACGGCTAAGATGGCGGCCACGACGACACAAGGGGTACTGGCCCCCCACGAGGACCAAACTGCAAGAGCCTTTGAGCGCTTCTGGGCACAGTTCTGGGCCAAGCTTGCAGCACAGACGCAGAAACGTATAGGGAAAGAGGCATCACGGCAGACCACAGCAACACCTGCACAAAGCCACAGGCCGGCTCCACAACCCACACAGAGATCTACTCCAAAGCCTGCAAGACGAGACACACAGAGGCCTGTGCAGCAGCCGGCACCCAAACCTACACAGCAGCTTGCACCCAAACCTGCACAGCAGCATGCACCCAAACCTGCACAGCAGCATGCACCCAAACCTGCACAGCAGCACGCACCCAAACCTGCACAGCAGCACGCACCCAAACCTGCACAGCAGCACGCACCCAAACCTGCACAGCAGCACGCACCCAAACCTGCACAGCAGCCTGCACCCAAACCTGCACAGCAGCCTGCACCCAAACCGGCACAGCAGCCTGCACCCAAGCCTGCAAAGCGGCCTGCACTCAAGCTCGCACCCATGCCTACACAGCGGCCTGCACCCAAGCCTATTCAGCGGCCTGCACTTAAGCCTACACCCAAGCCTGCACAGCGAACTGCAAAGCGGCCTGCACCCAAGCCTGCACAGCGGCCTGCGCCCAAGCCTGCACAGCGGCCTGCATCCAAGCATACACAGCGGCCTGCATCCAAGCATACACAGCGGCCTGCACCCAAGCCTGCACAGCGACCTGCACCCAAGCCTGCACAGCGACCTGCACCCAAGCCTGCACAGCGACCTGCTCCCAAGCCTGCACAGCGACCTGCTCCCAAGCCTGCACAGCGACCTGCTCCCAAGCCTGTACAGCGACCTGCGCCCAAGCCTGCACTCAAGCCTACACTCAAGCCAGCACCCAAACATACGCAGCGGCCAGCACTCAAGCCGACACCTAGGCCTGCACAAGGGACTGTACTCAAGCTTGCTCATTTTACTCACCCTAGTCCACACAAATTGAAGGACACCCTAAATCACCCTGGAGCGGCGGCCGCTCAGAGACATTGCACGCATGCTACACGAGTGCCCATCCGGGGAATCGGCTAGCTTCAGGACACTGGAAGATTGCTATAGGCCGAGACCAGTCTCTGCCTGCGTGCCCTTGAGGTCTGCCTACCCCGAACGGGCATGGGCTGAATGAGACTGATTTGCGGACACATAACTCTCTCTAAATCTACCCTTGCTTTTTATATTCTCAATACTTAAATGTTTGACTGTTTAGCCTCTCAGTATAGCCTGCACCATATAGAGTCAAAAAAGCTGCAGCATTTATGATACCAGAGACCGACCTTCCCTGTTTTTCTCTTTTCTTTCTTTTCTTTTCTTTTAAGCATGCCTTTCACTATGAACGGCCTCAACGTAAACGGAGAATTAACTGTAACTACACTCTAACAAATATAACCCAAGCTCTGTATTATACCAGGTTTAACGCCTAGAATAGGGCAGGAGTTATACTAGAATGTATTCTGACACGCTAGCTTACTTTACGCCCATACTACAACAAGCGATATAACGAGGTTAAAATGTTTTAAAAAGTATAGCATGTCTGTTTATTATTTTTATCTAAGCCTCTCTTGAAAAATAACGGTTTAAGTACACGATAAGTTAGTCTACACTGGGGACACCCTAAGTTACCCAAATATAGTTATCCAGATATATCAGCGAAGATACCTTTCGACCAAGTAACGGAATTACCTGTCGGTACCTCTAAGGTACGCTGTAGCAGACGAGTTATTTAGCAATATATTTATCGTAGTTCATTCATTAATGCCTAACGTATCACTATGTTCGTCAAAAAAAAAAAATTCTGTGCAATTTCTCTATGCCACTATTTTATCCATATACGTTTCAATATAAATGCACGCTGTTGTGGCGTATGTAATTCAGATGTAATCACCTGCACACCAAAAATAAAGAATTCAAAAAAAAATAAAATTCAGTTATACCCCCAGAGCTGAGTGTCGTCCAGTTGCTGGGGATGAGGTGGGAGATTCTTGGATTACTTTGCTGTGCCTGATTGTTCCATTGGATTGTTTTACTTGTTTCTGAGTATATTTTGGAGTAACCAGCAGAGGAGAGTCCCTTCTAGGACTAGGGCTCCGCTACGCTGTGTAAAAAGTCTTCATGCAAACCTATCCAACTCTTTTAATATGAATAGGGAATTGTCACATCCTGCTCTGTTCTGCAGAGATGTCTGGCTTCTGGTATCCACAGGGGTCAAGTCCTGGGGGAAAAAGTGTGGGAACTCACCCAAGATCCCTCCCCCTTCCCCCCCCCCCCCCATCTCCTATGCATATAGTGCAGTGTGTGTATAATGAATGTAGTGTTTTTGTAGTGAATGCAGAGTTTGTATAATGAATGTAGTGTGTTTGTAGTGAGTGCAGTGTGTATAATAAATGTAATGTGTAGTGAGTGCAGAGTGTGTATAATGAATGTAGTGTGTTTGTAGTGAGTATAATAAATGTAGTGTGTTTGTAGTGAGTGCAGAGTGTGTATAGTGAATGTAGTGAGTGCAGAGTGTGTACAATGAACGCAGTGTGTGTAGTGAATGTAGTGTGTTTGTAGTGAGTGCAGAGTGTGTATAGTGAATTTAGTGAGTGCAGTGTGTATAGTGAAAGTAGTGTGTTTGTAGTGAGTGCAGAGTGTGTATATTGAATTTACTGTGTTTGTAATGAGTGCAGTGTGTGTAGTGAATGTAGTGTGTTTGTAGTGAATGCAGAGTTTGCATTGTGAATGTAGTGAGTGCATAGTGTGTATAGTGAATGTAGTGTGTGCAGAGTGTGTAGTGAGTGCAGAGTGTGTATATTGAATGTACTGTGTTTGTAATGAGTGCAGAGTGTGTATAATGAATGTAGTGTGTTTGTAGTAAGTAGAGATTGTGTGTAATGAATGCAGTGTGTGTGTGCGCTGAATGATGTGTGTGTGTGCTGGATGAAGTGTGTGTGTGTGTGCTGGATGATAGGGGGGGAAGCATTTTTTTTTTTAATTTGTGTTTATATTCTTACCTTGCCAGGGAGGGGGAAGATTGCCTGGTGGTCCGGTGGTATGGTGGCCCCCGCTGCACACGGGGGCCCAGCAAACTCTGTGTTGCCTCTCCAGGCCCTTTATATATCTCTTTCTTCCTACCTTTGTGTTTCTCTTACTTCCTCATCAGCCCCTTTTGTGTGTCTCTTTTCTCCTCACAGCCCTTTTGTGTCTCTTTCTTCCCTCCAGCCCCTTTGTGTGTCTCTTTCTTTCCCCCCGGCCACTTTCTGTGTCTCTTTCTCCCCTTAGCCCCTTTCTGTGTCTGTTTCTCTCACCACGAGCCTCTTTGCCTGTTTTTTTCCTCCCAAACCATACAGACATAGATATACAGGTACAAATACATACATGCACACAGGCACAACCATACTGGCACGTAGTCATAAAAGGAACACAAACAAACACAGTCATACAAGCAACCAGTCATGCACAGACACACAGACAGTCATACACAGACATACAGGCAACCGGTCATACAGAGACACACAGACGGTCATACAGAGACACGCAGACAGTCATACAGAGACACGCAGACAGTCATACAGAGACAAAGATACAGTCATACAGTGACATACAGAACAAGGCATACAGACACAGTTATACAGAGACATACAGACGCAGTCATACAGAGATTTACACACAGTCATAAAGAGACAAAAAGACGAAAGGCATACAGAGACATACATAAACAGACATATACTGCTAGTGATGAGAGGAGGAGAGGGATGGCTGCTAGTGATGGGAGGGAGAGAGGGGGATGGCTGCAAGTGATGGGAGGGAGAGAGGATGATAGCTACTAGTAACAGAGAGAGGAGGATTGCTGTTAGTGATAGGGGTGAGAGTAATGGCGGCTAGAGATGGGGAGAATGTGTGGCTGCTAGTGATGGGGGAGAAGGGGATGGCTGCTAGTAATAGGGGTGAGTGAGGTATTGCTGCTAGTGATGGGGGAGAAGGGGATGGCTGCTAGTGATAGGGGTGAGTGAGGTATTGCTGCTAGTGATGAGGGAGAGGCGGATGGCTGCTAATGATAGGAGAGAGGAGGGTGGCTGCTAGTGATGGGGAAAGGGGATGGCTGCTAGTGATGGGGAGAGGGGATGGCTGCTAGTGATGGGGGAGAGGGGATGGCTGCTAGTGATGGGGGAGAGGGGATGGCTGCTAGTGATGGGGGAAAGGGGATGGCTGCTAGTGATTGGGAATAAGGGGATAGCTGCTAGTGATGGGGGAAGGTGATGGCTGCTAGTGATGGGGGTGAGTGAGGGATGGCTGCTAGTGATGGGGAGAAGGGGTGGCTGCTAATGATAGGGGAGAGGAGGATGGCTGTTAGTGATGGGGGAAAGGGGGTGGCTGCTAGTGATGAGGGAAAGGGGATGGCCGCTAGTCATGTAGAGAAGGAGATGGCTGCTAGTGATAGGGGTGAGTGAGGGATGGCTGCTAGTGATGGGAAGAGGAGGATGGCTGCTGGTGGGGAGAAGGGGTGGCTGCTAATGATAGGGGAGAGGAGGATGGCTGTTAGTGATGGGGGAAAGGGGGTGGCTGCTAGTGATGAGGGAAAGGGGATGGCAGCTAGTCATGTAGAGAAGGAGATGGCTGCTAGTGATAGGGGTGAGTGAGGGATGGCTGCTAGTGATGGGAAGAGGAGGATGGCTGCTGGTGGGGAGAAGGGGTGGCTGCTAATGATAGGGGAGAGGAGGATGGCTGTTAGTGATGGGGGAAAGGGGATGGCTGCTAGTGATAGGGGTGAGTGAGGGATGGCTGCTAGTGATAGGGGTGAGTGAGGGATGGCTGCTAGTGATAGGGGTGAGTGAGGGATGGCTGCTAGTGATGTGGGAGAGGAGGATGGCTGCTAGTGATAGGGGTGAGTGAGGGATGGCTGCTAGTGATAGGGGTGAGTGAGGGATGGCTGCTAGTGATGGGGAGAAAGGGATGGCTGCTAGTGATAGGGGTGAGTGAGGGATGGCTGCTAGTGATGTGGGAGAGGAGGATGGCTGCTAGTGATAAGGGATGGGTGGCTGCTAGTGATGGTGAGATTGGATGGCTGCTAGTGATTAGGGTGAGAGAAAGCATAAGAGGAATAGAAGTGAGGTGGCACTGTTGGACCAATAAAACACAGAGCTCCACATGAACTACAAGATTTAGCTCTGTGGAGCTCTGTGCTAGGTACATTATTATTGCATGAAAAAAATAAATAAAACATTGCTGCTGTAAGTAGCTGAAAAGAGATGTTCTTCCTCCTCCCTGCTCGGTAATCCTCTAGCAGGGCCTGACAGGAAGTGAAGTAAAACGCCCCGCCCACTGCAGTCTTCACTCCTCAGTAAACTACCGCGGGGGAGAGTAGTGTGAGCAGGCACATCTCCTGCATCTTGACAGCCATCATACCACCAACAGCAGACAGTGCATTGTGCTGGGTACAGGGAGAAATGAGCACAGCGACTGCGCCCCCTGGGCAGGTCCTGCAGGATCACTAGCGGGAACGGCGTTCCTGCTTTGGAAAAAGTGCAGGAACGCCGTTCCCATGCGTTCCTGCAGGACTCGAGCCCTGGGTATCCAGCACTCTTTGTACAATTCTTGTTTAATTTTTCTTGGTTTTTCTGGTTTTCTATTCCATGTCTGGTTTTCTTTATGCTGGGTTTTCTGGGTTAATTTCTTTATTCCGTTCCTGGAATTCCCAGTCTCCTGGATTCCTTTATATGTTTGTTTTATGTTGCCACACCCGTTCCTTTTCCATGAATCCTTTTGTTTCAGTAGGTTCCTGCAGGCAGTTGTTCCAAGTCCTCTGCCCCTTTCTTGCAGGTAAGTGCTGTGTGTGTTTTATTATTGTTTATTTAGTCATGCATATCTAAGCAGTGTAGGACCCACCGTAATTGGAGTACTTTGACGCAGTTGTGGGCTGTATACATTTTGGCCATTTATGTATGTCTAAATCTCCAATGTTTTACATATTTAGTACTTAGTTATGTCTCCTCTTGTTTTTCCTTGTCTATCTTGTCTTGTTTTATTTTGTCTTGTATTCCCAGTTCATGTACAGTCCTGTCCTGCCCTGTTCATGTTTCCCTCATGTCTTGCATACATTCTCTGGGTTCTGCTTTCTCTCCTGCTCCGGTTCTGGGTTCTCCTAGTTTTGTATTGTTTTCTTGTTTGGTGTCTATTCTAGCCTTACCTTGTTTCTAGTACGGGATACATATCTGCTGCACAGCCTCCCTATCCAGTTCCTGGGAGGTCTGCTTATTGTCATCTGGCACCTGGGATCCGCAGAAGCTGCATCAGGGCCCTGGTATGTGGCCGCACAAATGCTGGTGCTCAACACCAGGGGGCGTGCGGTTACCCTGCAACAGGTCCTGATAATCCATTTCCACACAGTGACTCCTAATTTCAAGATCAGGCATACTGGGTCCCGGTCACCGGACCGCTACCCCTGACAGGAATACAGGAAGATAACTAGAAGGGGAACTGTTATATTCCATGACTTTCAACATTATGTTTGCTGATCCCTTATATTTAACAGATATATGTTTATGAGGCCTCAAACAAAATGAATGAATGCAGAAAGCCACATTGCTGTAATTAGCATGTGGGACTAAATGCCTCTATCTTGGCTTCCTGTCAGTCACTGTCAGTTCTGTCCAATCCATTTCTCTTCTTCCAATGCAGTGTGTGCCTTCATTGTGCCTGGACTAAACTGTATTGTGGTATCACTTGGCAAAGGAACACTAAACTGTTCAGAATACAAACTTGCATTTGTAACGCTATAGTTTTAACCACTCTATTTATGTTATGGACAAATTCAATACTACGATTGACATAAAAAGATTCATTAGGAAAGTCAGCATTAAGAAACACTTTGCGCAAATTCAAGACATACCTAGAAAAGAAGAATCCTTGGATGTCTTTCAACACAGTAAAGTGAAACCCACCTCAACTTTCTATCCCTGCAATCAAGTTTCAGCTGGGATGGAAATGTTTGAGGAACTTGTCACAGAGGACATAAGAAAAATTAAGAAAAATAACTACCAAAGAAATAACCTCACGAAAAAAGAAATGGAAGCGTTGGAGAACTTATCAAATAATACAGAAATAACCGGCGGATAAAGGTGGAGGAATCGTGATCATGACTAAAGAAAATTATTTGAATGAAGCATACAGATTATTGGGAGATGGGGGAAACTTATGAAAAGCTACCCAAGGATCCATTGGAGAAGATACAAAGAATATTGAAAGACATGCTTATGAAAGCTGAAGAGATGGGAATTTTAAAAGAGTCAGAGTACAAATTTCTGGACATAAATTTCCCGAGAACTCCAACATTCTATTTTCTACCAAAGATTCATAAAAACCTGAGAACACCACCAGGTAGACCTATTATTTCTGGTATTAATTCCATCACTTCAAACCTGTCTCAATACATTGATCATTTCTTACAGCCATATGTGTTTGGAGTTAAATCACATCTGAAAGATACAACACAGATGATTCGTGAATTGGCTTCCATAGCGTGGAGGGAAAATTTAATTTTGGCATCTATGGATGTAACATCATTGTACACCATAATTGACATGAATTAGGGTGCAATTCAGTAAGGAACACTCTGAGAAGGATTGGAGATCTAGAAGAGTTACAAATTGCGTTCATCATTGAAGGCATTGAATTCATACTCAAGAACAATTATTTTCTTTTTGAAGGCCAATTTTATCTACAGAAAAGAGGGATTACAATGGGGACCAAATTTGCTCCCAGTTTCGCCAATATATTCATGGGGGAATGGGAAAACAACTATATCTGGAATACCCATTCATGGAATAAGAACATTTACAGTTATAAGAGATACATTGATGACATCTTCTTTATATGGGAAGAGAATATAGAAGAACTACACAAAGTCCTTGCGTACATCAACAAAAACACCTGGGGAGTAACACTCAACACAGTCCCACAGCACTACATCTGTGGATTTTCTGGACCTTACCATCTACATTGAGTCAGGTATTTTTAAAACAAAGACACATTTCAAAGATGTTGATGTTAATAGCTTCATTTTAAAAGAAAGCTGCCATCTTCCAGCATGGCTGAAAAATTTACCATATAATGAATTTAGAAGATTGAGGCGTAACTGTACAGACCAACGTGTATATATAAAACAGGCAGAGAAAATAAAAGATTTTTTTTTTGCAAGAACTATGACCCCAAGGAAGTAGAATATGCCTTACTGAAAGTGAAGGACCTAGAGCGTAATAACCTTCTAAGAGAAAAAGAAAAGAGTGATATAAGAACATCACAACAAACTAGGGGTGCACCGAAATGAAAATTCAGGGCCGAAAACGGAACCGAAAATTCAGGATGCCCTTGACCGAAAACCGAAACCGCCTTTTTGCCCAAATACTTTTAAAATACTTTTTTTTTTCTATGATTTTATTAATATAATTCTTTTTCATGATATGAAAAACTACAAGCAAAGTTGGTGTCTTTATCAGAAACTTTGAAATATTTCAAAACCGCTGACATTGTAAAGTCACTGAAAGAGGACTATGCCTCAGCTATAGATTAAAAAAAAAAAAGGAAAGTGACTTAAAATATATAAACAGATACATAGATATTATACACACAATGCCACCCAAAGCTGTTAGTTTAAAAAAAAATACTAAATTGATGGGGTAAAAGACCTTTAAAATATGATAAGTGCATTAGGTATTAGCCAGGTATTAGTGCATTATTGCCTTGGTATGTTATTTAAAGAAAAAAAAAATTAAATTATAATATAATATTTTATTAATTATATTTATTTACATTTGAGTCTGAGTGCAAGGACTAGTCAGACTCATGGCACTATTTTCAGAAACGGCAAAATGTCGGATGGGCGCGAAAATTGTTAGAGCAATACACTTTATCTTCCTGGAGGCTATCTAAGACACAATTAGCCTCCTGTACAGCAGGGCAATCATCACTTAATAGCAAATAGCAATATAAAAAAAAAAGAGAAAATACTTTCTGTGTAAGTGGATGGCTTCCCACAGGATTGGGGATTCTTAGTGAATCTCTGTAATTAATTGTATTAAATATAATTACTTACCGCAGGCGATGTGGGTAGTTTTACAGCAGGCTGCCCCACTGCTCTCACGGCACGTCTGGCACTTCCGGTTAGAAGGTTGCGCGGCGGCAGTGTGCGGTCTTCTCACAGCGGTACCAGGGCGGATGGTGAGCTACTGGGCAGTGGTGTATACTGGTTTTGTGCTGCCCTAGGCAGGACAAAACTCAGGCGCCCCCCCCCCTCCCCTCCCGCGCCACCCCCACCCAACCTTTCCCCCCGCCCCGCATTCTAAATACACACACACACACACGCATACACTAGCTAACAGAAACACACACGCACTAACAGACACACTCACACTCAGTAACAGACAAACACACTCACTCACTCACTTGCAGACACACAATCACAGGCAGACACACACACTAACAGACACACACTCACTAACAGACACACACACTCACTCACAGGCAAACACACTCACTAACAGACACACACACTCACTAACAGACACACACACTCACTAACAGACACACACAGTCACTAACAGACACACACTAACTGACACACACAGTCACTAACAGACACACTAACACACACACACTAACACACACTAACACACACTAACACGTTTTTTTAAAATTTACTTAAACCCCCCCCCCCCCAGCCTCCTTACCTTTGGGAATGCTGGGGGGGGGGGGGGGGGATGTCTCTTCCCCTGGCTGCTGGGCGGTCGGGGTGTCTCTTCCCCTGGCTGCTGGGCGGTCGGGGTGTCTCTTCCCCTGGCTGCTGGGCGGAACTGACTGGCGGGCGGCTGGCGAGGGAGCACTTCCTCTGAGCTGTCTGCTCAGCTCCCTCGCGCGCCTCAGACACAGCATCGTTTAAAATCCAATGCTACTAGCCAGGCCTTAAAATTTTACTTACAATAAAAAATTTTTTTTAAACGTGTCGACCAATTAACACACCATTAAAATGTTAGGTCCAGTAAAGTAAAATAAAAATCAAACTTAACTTCCCAGGGTAGCTTTCCTAGCATGCTTAAACAGAGATATTATATGTAGAAAAATGGGATACAGCTGCACAATCTAAAAAAAAATACATGAACAATACATTGTATAATACTGTTATAACAATATATGAAGTATATAATTGCCTTGGGGGTGCCTCCCTCGATGATGATGGAGGGGCAAGAGAACCTTCTTACTCCTACCGGCAATTAACTTTTAGGACCCGAACAGATCAGGATTCAAGGTAAGTATAAAACTTTTTATTTCAGATAATCAACGATAAAAAATATTCAAATATAAAGTAATGGTAGTGAACCCAGTCCTGCATATTTTGTTCTTAACCCCTTAAGGACACATGACGTGTGACGTCATGATTCCCTTTCAGGGCCGGCCTTAGGCATTTTGACGCCCTGTGCGAAAAATCTTCACAGCGCCCCCCCCTCCCCCCCCGTCATCCATGTATGCTGTAATGTTTGTGTTGTCTGTGTATGTGATAGTAGGTGTGATGACTGTGTGTGATATGTATGCTATGTGTGATATTTGTAATGGGTGTATTAACAGTGTGTGATATGCGTGTATTGGTTGTATGTGACACACACACACACACACACACACACACAGAGTCAGACGGCCATACACACACACAGGAAGACATCCACACACACACACAGGCAGACAGTCATACACACACACACAAAGGCAGACAGTCAGTCATACACACAGACACAGACAGTAATACACACAGACACACACAGAGGCAGACAGTAATACACACAGACACACACAGTCATACACACAGTCATACACACACACACACACGCAGACAGTCATACACACAGACAAACACGCAGACAGTCATACACACAGACACACACAGGCAGACAGCCATACACACAGAGGCAGACAGCCATACACACAGAGGCAGTCATACACACAATCACACACACAGAGGCAGACAGTCATACACACACACAGACACACACACAGTGGCAGACAGTCATATACACACACAGACACACACAGGCAGACAGTCACACACACACACAGGCAGACAGTCACACACACACACAGGCAGACAGTCACACACACACACAGGCAGACAGACACACACACACAGGCAGACAGTCACACACACACACAGGCAGACAGTCACACACACACACAGGCAGACAGTCTCACACACACAGACACACACAGGCAGACAGTCAGTCATACACACAGACAGACAGTAATACACACAGACACACACAGAGGCAGACAGTAATACAGACAGACACACACAGAGGCAGACAGTCATACACAGAGGCAGACAGTCACACACACACACACACACACACACACACACACACAAGCAGACAGTCATGCACAGACACACACACACAGGCAGACAGTCATACACACAGACACACACAGGCAGACAGTCATACACACACAGACAGTAATAAACACAGGCAGAGAGTCACACTCACCTGACAATCACACAGTTACCTGTGGAGTTCATTGTGGAGGCAGTGCAGCTCCTGGTGACTGTTTGGTGGGGAAGCAGGGACTCCTTCCTGCTTCCCCTGCAGCAGTTTTCCGGCGCTTTTAGCTCCGCCCCCGCCGCACGGTAAGCTCCGCCCCCGCTGCAAATGTAAAAAAAAAAAAAAAAAAAATTTTTTTTTTTTTTTTTACACATCCACGGCGCCCCCTGCTCCACGGCGCCCTGTGCGGCCGCACAGCCCGCACACCCCTAAGGCCGGCCCTGTTCCCTTTTATTCCAGAAGTTTGGTCCTTAAGGGGTTAAATAAGAACCTCCTCAGGGACCTCCATCAATTAAAACAATTAATATAAACAAAACCAAATTATGCAGTGGAAAAAAGCATGTAAAATGTACTTGCCACTACCAACCTGGAGGATGGATGGCATACAAACCAGGGATACATTTCTATTCCCCAGGGAAATGTTGATCCCTCTATGCACTGAGGGATTGCATTTTGCAGACTTATAAAAAGTTTGTTAAATGAAAGTTTTGACTAACACAGTCAGACAATGCGTGGATCGAGGGCAGCTAATAGGCTTCGGTACCATGACAATTTAACCCCTTAAGGACCAAACTTCTGGAATAAAAGGGAATCATGACGTGTCACACATGTCATGTGTCCTTAAGGGGTTAAAGGAAAATATTGCATCACAAGAAAAAAAAGGTTACAAGAAGTTATTGGTGAGTTTCAACAATGTATGCAATATTTTATACAGTGGTATGTATAATTTCCAGAGAAGTGACAATCCCTCTGTAACACAAATATAGACTTTAACAGAGTTGGGAAGGAGGACACTTGTGATAACATAGATAACACATTAGGAGGTTAAAAGACCTAAATCAATTATTGATATTTTGCTTTCTAGCTAGTTTATTTATTTAACAGTTCTTAACCAAAGTGCGATACACATTCTACAAGAACACGGTATTCATACAGACAGGGGATTAGACATGTGTAATTCATTACGTTCCGAATTGAAATTCAGCCGGTTCGGCAATTTGGAAGTGCCCGAATTTCCAAATCAATGGAAGCTGAAAATTAACGGATCCATAATGAATTTAAACTAATCATCTCTAATCTATCCATTTTAATAAGAATCGGAAATTAGGGATTTATCTAGTAAACAACTGGCAGCAAAAAAAACAACCAAAAATAGCTTTTCTTAATTTTGATCTTTCAGCTGTTTAGTTTATAACTCCGTAATTTGGTCACCATATGTTTTTTTCATATTTTGGATGAAACAAAATAAAAAAAAAATTAGCAAATTGAAACTAATCAAAGAATATTTTTCCCTCAAGCACATCGCTTTGGAGGATATATAATTAGACACACTGGCACAATAGGAGAAGAAGAGATGCAAGCTTCAAGGGTACATTCAGTATACTGCCTATTTAATAATTGTCCTCTGGCTTATGAAATATACAATATAATCAGGTATTACAAGTTACCAAGTAAAAACATCCACAGGCTGATATCTTTGGGGATATGTAGGATTTAGATCAGAGCTCCTTGACTACAGTGCTAACTGCTAAATGCATGTGCCACATACTGTTCTACAAAGTGATATTGATCACTTCTGATACTTAAATTGTCAATAATCATTGTATTAAAAATATGGAATTCAAGTAGTTGCATATACTCTCTATAATGATATCACTGCAGAAGCTAGCGTTGCACAGAAATAGATAGTACTATACTGCCGCCTACTGGTCACTTACACTATTTTACTAACAAACTCTCTTTTTTATGCTACAAGTGAGAACATTGTCTGTTCTATATATATATATATATATATATATATATATTTATTACATTTAAAATTCCTTTAATTTGTTGTGCAAAAGATGACCGACAAACTTGCAATCCCACAATAGCGAGAGCAAGAACTTCAAAATAAATCATAATATGGCATAAGATAAACTGCACATTTTTATGTATAATGGAAAAAAAAAGTAAAGTCAGCTTGTCGGCCAGTGTTAACTGATGGTAGACAGCTACAGGAATGAGAAGAAAAGTGTAAGAAAGCCGGCTAGACTTTTGTATAAGACAAATTAGCGTTGGTGCTACTGGGCACTTATCATAACATAAACATAGTCCCATAGAAGACCCTGCATTGTGAAAACCAATGGTAGCAATAACAGAGACAGGATCTCCGCTAACAGGGATTAAGCCAATGTCACGAGTAGGCCTCAGTAGTCAGTCTGTCCCCAAACCGTTCAGGATGGCACATCTCGCCCATTCACTGTCCCTCAATAACAGCAAGGCGTCATGCAGAGGAGTCATGGAAGGACTGCAGGCCTCGTAGTCCTCACTCCCCTGAGTCCATCCCGCAAGAGGCGCCTTTCTCGCATGTCAAAGGGTTCTCCCTCTCCACTTGGCTCAAACTCAGGCCCTGAGCCACACTGGCCTTTGCGGTGCCTTTTTGGTTTTATGGGCGGTAAGGTATACGCACCTCCGGATGGGCCCCCAGCACGGAACAGAATTGGCAAACCGCTGCTTCAACCTTTTTTTCAGTTCAACAGGTGAGGTATGGGAGGGAGACTTGTGGTGTATGCGCCTCCAGAACGCTTGGCAGATTTGGTCAAAGTAAGCCTCCAAGCACTTTCTCCAGTACAGGAGCTCTGAGCCCTCTGGAGACTGTGATGTGGCAGCCATAATGTTATGTCCCAGTCTGAGACTGGATCCATCTATTTACACCTCACAGTTCCATTGTTTTAATTAACTGAAGAACACATTAAGACTACTTGAGCTACACCTTAATGGGATATAGAAGCTAAGCCAATGGAACTGAACACACAATGTAGTCAGGCCAGGGGCTTTTCTAGGTGGCAAAAAGACCAAGGGCTTTAGGTAGAGGGGACATTTTATGGTCCATTTACCCTACATTTGTTTACAATTTAATACTCTGTCTATTGTATGTTAAAGGACGCATCTAAGAGCAAGGGAGACGCTGACTATTGCGTGGTTGAGCCTTTTCTGAGTCTATAGATTCAACCTATAGTTCCGCTTGTGAACGTGCGTTGTCCCATTGACATTCTGAATGTAAGTTCTAACATTACATGACCTCCATTGCCCAATCAGAGCCATTCTTAGGGTATTTAAATTCTGACTATTTCTCAGTGCCCTGTCGTGGTTCCCTGTTTGGTTATCCAGGAGCACGTTATTTGTATTGATTCTTGTGTATTTTAACCTTGGCTTGTACTTTGACTATTCTGACTTCTGTATCCCTTGATCTTTGGCTTGTCTAATGTTAAGTTACCTTCTAGTTCCCTGACCACGGCTTGTCCTGTACTGTTCTATTATTCATGTTAAGTCCAGCCATTCTAAGATTCGATAATACATTTTAGGATTTCTGGTTTACATTGTTTTTAGGAAACTTAAGTTCTGCATGTTGGTTATTTGACTATCCTGACCATCTTTTTTCTGTTCTTTATTTTAATTTAAATCTAAATGAAGACGAGAGCACAATAGCATAAGGAATACATGTTTATCTTCCTAACGCTAGTGTTCTTTTAAATGATTCCATAATTTGTAATTACATAATGGAGATCGTCAGTATAAGGGGTTATTGGAAAATCTGCAACTGGGCTTTTTATTTCCCTGTCAATATTACAAATACCAGTACCAATACCAAATAGTACATATAATTGGTGGTCTTCAGGAGACTTGGGGATAACAATGAAATTGTTCTAAAATCAAACCTGAGACGTTTCAGACCGCGGTCAGGTCGCTTAGCAGTGCCCCTCGGCTATATTAGTATCAGTGGCAGAAATAAATCTCATTGAGAGCTCCGTTATTAAAGGGACTCTCCAGTGCCAGGAAAACAATCCGTTTTCCTGGCACTGCAGGTCCCCTCTCCCTCCCACCCCCGATTGCGTGACTTACCAGAGGCAGCGACAATGTCCCTCGTCGCTGCTTCTTCCTCCGCCCATGCTCCTCCTCTTCATCACGTCAGCCGGCAGGAGAGACCTAATGAGTCCTATTAGACCTCCCCATAGGAAAGCTTTTCAATGCTTTCCTATAGGGATTTTAGCAACGCTGGAGGTCCTCACATAGCGTGAAAATCTGTGCTATAATCCCAGAAGTGCCCTCTAGTGGCTGTCTAGTTTATAAAAACTGCAATAATTACACCTGCAGGGTTAAGGGTAGTGGGAGTTGGCACCCAGACCACTCCAATGGGCAGAAGTGGTCTGGGTGCCTGGAGTGTCCCTTTAATGTTCTATCCTCAATTACAATTTACAAACAGTTAGCATCTGTTTGTTGTGAAAGCACAAAGCATGCAGGGCTCCCATCATGCAACCACACGGCTTTCAATCTTTTTCAAGCTATTCAAGTGTCCTGAACTGAAAAAATACCAACAAATTCTTATATTACTGAGCAACGTAAAAAAAAAATTTAATAAATTAAAAAAAGCAAAACATCCTCAAGGTGTGCAATAAGCTTACCTGCCTTCCACGTTTCTCACATGTTACCCGTTTCTGACTTATTGTGCTTTACAAAATGTTTTGGTTTATCTGTTGACCCGACAGACTACCATTTTCTTATATAGAAAAATGTAACATTGCTCAGGAATATACTTCTACGCAGTGGAACTATCCTCCCTTTCCATCAGAGTCGGCATAAGCAGCTGAAACGAGGAAATAAATCAAATTGCAGTACAGATCCCAGCATGGTATGAAGCTTCTAGCAGCTACCAGCAATCAGATTCAGGAGACAGAATACACATGACAGGCCTATACATCAAGTTGTGTTTTTTTTAGTATTCTAGCATGTATCCATATAGGGATGTATGAAATCTATAAAAATATATTAAAAGATGGTATCAAAGATCAGGGTTAGGATCATGCATTTAATTATTCATTTGGGATATAACTGAAAACCACTTTTAAAAGCTGCAGTTCTCTTGCCTGAAGATCATTGCAAACGCTCCCCTACTTCCCCAGTCCAGACTTGGTGTCTGTCCAATCACAGACTTCCCAATGTAGCTCAATGAGACTTCTTTGCAAGGCAGGTGCCCTGGGCAATTGATGTTGCATGTATTTGGCTCCACTGAGCTAATCAAACCAGGAAGTAACAGGAGTGGTTGTATGATTGACAGCCAGGGGGTGTAACAAGTTTAATCACAAAATTCTAAATTTTCTATTGATATCTATACTTTTTGTAAAATTACAACAACAAAAGATACAGTCTTCATACATAAAGCACTTTGGCATGCTAAACTGCTTTAGGTGTGTGTAGCAGTCTTCAACGTAAAGAGACTCTCTGCCTTTCACAAAACACACAGATGACAAAGTTAGCTTGAAAAGTATATCATTGAAGGAAAAATTCCAAGCATTTGCCTCTGCAAAGATGACCACTGCAATGTATGTGAACACTGCATTTGCCCTCTAATAAGTTATGTTTGAGATACAAAAATGCTTAGTGTGCAGACATACAGTATGAATTGTAGAATGTGCTGCTCAGTATTTGTTGACAGATGTACAACCACCTCTTGTTACTATATATACAGTAAAGTATTGGGTTTAGAACCTTATTGTGCACAAGTTAAAAATACATATCAGTTTCTAAATGACTCCACACCAATAATTTTGCTATATTCATTGTGGACTAGCACAATGAATATAAATTATAGGCATTTTTCAGAGCAAGTTTTAGGTGGAGCTTAAAACTTCACGATAGATACTTGTGCTTGAGATTAATTTAATTTTTTTATGCAATGAAGTAACAGTTTTTTATCTAGCATGAAGAATCAGTAGGGTTTATTTGCTAAACCCCAAATAATAGTGAATCGTAAACTACACTGCAACATTTAGACTATATTAGCCAAGCAAGGACTATAGCAGAGTTGAGGGATTTTTCAAAATCTGTTTTTTTCCCCCTAAATCCTGCAATTCAGTTTTCAATTCACTACAATTCGGTGTTTAGTGGATAAGCCCCAGTGTGTTATTATGGATTTCTGGTGTGAAAATCTCTCTTTTGATGTTTTCCCACCGAGAATACAGCTTCCCCAGGCAACACACATCAGCTGTTAATAAAGATGAACAGTGTGTAAAAAAAATGTAGGTTTGTCCTCAGTTTTCTACTTCTAATAAACTCTAGAGCTTCAAAGAAAAAGTCTGTGAAAGACACTAATTAGGAAAGAGAAGAGGGATTCTTGTACCTCGGACATTTTAAAAACGAAAAAAAAAAAAAAAAGGGTAAGATTGCAATTCTCTGGTTTTATATTTTTAGTTACCTGACTTTCTCCCTAATTACAGATATATGGAATATCAAATCTATTTTCGAAGCTTGGTGTTAGAGTGATTCACAAATAAATTAAGACTGCATAAAGACAGTAAGGATTTTTTTTTTATTTTGAACCACTTAAAGATGGAGGCGATTGTTCAACTTCGGAAGCTAACCAAAACCTAGAATTAGGTCAATGTGTTATTTTTCCAATACTATAAAGGGATACTATAGTGCCAGGAATACAAAGTTGTATTCCTGGCACTATCGCTCCCCCTGCCTCCCCTCTCCCTCGTGAATAAATGGTTGAAAACCCTTTAATCATCTTTTTCCAGCGCCGATGTCCCTCAGCGCTGGGTCGACACTCCATGACGATCGGCGCTAATGCGCGGGAAATGCCTTGCACACATTAGACCTCCCCATAGGAAAGCATTGAATCAAAGCTTTCCTATGGAGAAAAATTTGACGCTGATTGCCCTCATGCAGAGCGTAAGGACGTCCAGTGTCAGATACCGGACAAAAGGTCAGTTTCAATCCAGGAAGCCCTCTAGTGGCTGTCTGGTAGACAGACACTGTGGGCAGATTTAGAGCTGCAATGTAAGCATTGCAGTTTCTCTGGAACTGCAATGTTTAACCCCTTAAGGACACGTGACATGTCACGATTCCCTTTTATTCCAGAAGTTTGGTCCTTAAGGGGTTAAAGGACCACTATAGGCACCCAGACCACTTCAGCTCAATGAAGTGGTCTGGGTGCTAGGTCCCTCTAGTTTTAACTCTGTAGCTGAAAACATAGCAGTTTCAGAGAAACTGCTATGTTTCACTGAGGGTAATCCAGCCTCTAGTGGCTGTCTCACTGACAGCCGCTAGAGGCGCTCCCGAGATTCTCACTGTAAAAATCACAGTGAGAAGACGCTGGACGTCCATAGGAAAGCATTGAGTAATGCTTTCATATGGACTGTTTGAATGAGTGCGCGGCTCTTGCCGCGCATGCGCATTTGGATCTGACATCGGCAGGGGGTGGAGAGTTTCCCAGCACAAAGGGAGCCCGGCACTGGAGAAAGGTAAATGGCTGAAGGTGTTTTAACGCCTTCAGCCCAGCGGGAGGGGGGCCCTGAGGGTGGGGGGGGACTTAAAGACCCTATAGTGCCAGATAGTGCTACTTTAACATTGCAGCACTAGGTGCAACAAAGACACTGCACCCAGAACACTTAAATTAAAGGGTTCCTTTTTAAGTGCACCCATACATATTATATATATATATATATATAAAATACTTTGTTGGAAGTGCACTCACAGGACTCGATACTGTTGCCAAAAATGTGCCATTTATTCAAGCTTCAAAAGTTGATTACATATTGTCGACATTTCAGTCCACTAGGGACTTTTTTCAAGACAATCTAACAATGTGACTTATTGCATTTAAATATACACTGTGAACTGTTGATTGGAGGGTAAAGGAACACTAACGAGGTTCAATTACATCACGTGCATCGTGAGTATAACATATGGTACCAATTACTAAAGTGTTTAATTAATTATATATACAGTATTCAATAAAATCATTGAACATACCTAAAGTGAAAAAACTCAACTATTTACATATATACAAAACATAAAATGTTTTCCCCAAGCAGAGAATACATACTGGACCGGAGGGATCGGTATACAATCAAAGTGGTATCACATACTGACCGAGATACAGAGTTTCACTCTTAGAGACAGCTGTTAACTCCTACTACCCCATGTCCAAGCATGTATCAGCATGGGGGAAATCTTCACAGAAAAGCAGTATAAACTCTGATATTTAACCACAAAATGCATTAAGTACATTCTTACTGTAAGATAACAACAAGGTTCGGTCTCGAACAGAATAAAGTATTTGCAGGAACTCCTATCAGACATAACTAGTCAATTATAGAAATAAGTTTGAATCTTAACTCGATTATACAACTCATTCGTAAAAAGCCAAACGATAAGAGCAGTATAAACTATACTATATGGCCACAAGGTGCACTAAATTATCAACAAAATCTTACTGCTAAATAGCAACAAAATAAAGTAAAATATTTACAAACGCTCATATCAGACATTACTAGTCGATTATGGAACTGGATTTGGATCTTAACTTAATCATATAGCTCATTCATAACAAGCCAAATAATATTAACAAATCCACTATCCATAATCTAGTCAGCATAATGCCAATACTCAATATAACGGATCCTAGAAAACGGGTAGATCAACTAAATATCACTAAACATATAGAATACATGTTATGCCGTGGAACACAGACTATCTTCTTGGTAGAAAGCATTGAAGTGAATTCATTTCATTTAGTCCATTGGGAGACATAGTGTCCAATGTAAAAATCCAAAATGCCTCCTTTTGTAGCAATCGCATCTCACGGTTGCCACCCCTAGACAGTTCTGGGACATGATCTATCCCCATAAATCTCAATGAGGGCAAAGAGTGTCCCATTTCTAAAAAATGATGTGCCACTGGAGTACTTGCACATTTGTTTGCCAACGCTGTCCGTATAGTTGAACGGTGTCCCCTCATACTCTCACGGAGATCATTAGACGTTTTGCCCACATTCACTAGTCCACATGCGCATACAATCTGGTACACAACATAGGTAGTGGTGCAAGTGATCCTATGTCATTTTTTAAACTTCTTGCCAGATCTCGGATGTACGAACTCTTTCCCAGGCGACATGGAATTACAAGCAATACATCTAAGACATCTAAAGCAACCAGTCTTGACGGTTGCAGATAAATCTTTGATTTTGGTAAATGGATCCACATGAACAAAATGATTCTTAAGATTCTTACCCCTTCTATAGCTCATGATTGGAGTCTGTCTGAAGGGAGCCGGTAATATGTCCTTTGTAAGTGTTTTCCAGTTGTCAAGAATGATGACAGCAATATTATGTGATTCAGCATGAAATGCTTGAGGGAATATTAGCCGATCACCTATTACCTTGCGATCTACTGGTTCCTCAATCGACTTATATGCCTTCTGTAAAGCTTTTGTCAAATAGCACAATTATAGCCTCTTTTCAGGAATTTCTGGTGCATCTGTTGTAACTGTTCTGATGCTTTATTTGGGTCAGAATTATTACGAAGGAGCTTGCAAAATTGAGAAATAGGCAGGGATTCTTTCAATCTCCTAGGGTGAAAACTTGATGCATGGAGAATTGAATTCCGGTCAATGTCTTTGGAATACAGAGTGTATCCCAACCGGTTTTCTTTGGATGTAGATCCTTAGATCCAAAAAATCTATTTGGGTTGTACTCCATTGAGAGGTCAATTTCACCGGGGAATTTAATGCATTCAATGAGGTAATCATATTCGTGAATGTTTGCTCATCTCCTCTCCAAATTATTAACACATCATCGATGAAACAAAGGTATTTGATGATATGATTGCCATACCTCTGGAGAATGTTTGTTTCATCAAACGAGTGCATAAAAGTGTTGGCCTACATGGGAGCCATCGGAGCTCCCATGGATGTACCAGTAAGTTGAATGTAATATTTGGATTCAAACCGAAAATAGTTCAATGTCAGACATAAGTTCAACAGTTCCATGATGTATTCAACAGGTGGATGATTATCCGAGCCATGTCTCTGTAACACTTCCCTCATAGCTTGTATGCCTTCAGAGTGTGGTATTATAGTGTAGAGACTTGAAACATCAATTGTAGTCAATAACACTTCACTTCCCGGTAATACAATCTTTTGTAATTCACTGATCACCGCTGCTGAATCTTTAACACATGATGGAAGTTACATAACTGGGACTTTAAATTTCATATCAAGCCACTGACCAATCGGCCCCAATAGCCCCCCTATGGCCGATACTATGGGCCTCCCGGGGGGTGTGAGGGGTCCTTGTGTACTTTTGGGAGAGTGTACATCACTGGGCACCTTGGATACAATTCAAATAAAAATTCAAATTCTTCTTGAGAAAGATATCCTGCTTCCAAGCCCCTCTTGAGGGTAGCATTTATAATCTTATTAAATTGATGTGATGGATCCGAAATGGTACATCTATAAACACTACCATCCGGCAGCTGTCTCAAGATCTCTGCTCTGTAATCTTCATATTGTTGTAGGACAAAGCAATCCACCCTTATCCGCAGGGCGGATCACTACTGTCATGTCCTGTGAAAGAGCCTTCAATGCTGTTTGATTTCCTGCAAAGAGTACTGGATTTAAGGCCAAAAAAATTTTGAAGTCGTTTTTAACATTCTGTTCAAACACCTTCACTGATGCATTACTTGTAGGTGGGTCAAAGGTACTCCGTAGTTTACATACTTGCTGTGTTCTATATGGAGTCGATTGTCCTTTTAAGAACTCAATTAATTTTAATCTACAAAAAAACTTGTATTGATCTATCTCCCAATCAAAACTGTTAACTCCTGTAGTTGGAATGAAAGTTAGTCATTTTGATAAAAGTTTAGTCTCTGTATCAGTCAGGATTCTGGAAGAGAGATTCAAAATAGGGTTCTCTAATATCTCCTGGGTGGTCGACCGCTGACCCCTATATTTCTTCCCCTTCTGACCTCTCCAAATGACACTGTGTTTCCTGGTTGCTCTCCCCCAATACTTTATTTTATTCGAGAACTGACAGGCTCCCTGGTTAACCCCAAGCCTGGTTCTAAAAAAGTCACATTATCATTATTACCATTAGTAGCTTTCGTGGTGGTCTCAGTCTGAGGCTGAACATTCTCAGTATCGGAAGGTGACTCCTCTGATGTAACATCCACTGTAAAGCCTATTGGTTTTCTAATACGCTGACGGTATATATATATATATATATATATATATATATATATATATATATATATTTGTGTGAAGGGCTCATGATGGCAAAGAGAAATAAGACCTAATAAGTGTAGGATGGTATAAAAGTAGCAAGTCGGTTGTGGTGTGCCGAAACCGACGATGAGGTAGGCCTGAAAATAAAGAGGGCCCACCAAGAAGAAATGTAAGAAAAAGGAGTTGATAAAGAGGTGTGGGTGGGAGGGTGATGCAACGCTGACCTCGAAGGTATGGAGCCAGGTAAGGGGTGTCCCTTAAGTAGGGAAGGGGTGTGTCATACGCCCCTCCCACAAACACAGGCCAAAAGGCCTTACTACTTGTGTGAAGGGCTCATGATGGCAAAGAGAAATAAGACCTAATAAGTGTAGGATGGTATAAAAGTAGCAAGTCGGTTGTGGTGTGCCGAAACCGACGATGAGGTAGGCCTGAAAATAAAGAGGGCAAAAATAGAAATTTCAACATTTTAATACAAACTACCAATATACAAACTTAACAAGACATGTTCTGAAAAGCATTCCTTACTTCTTGTACAGGGTTAGGAATGTACCGTGTGTAAGCGAATGATTTCCAGCGCCCCAGTGTCTTGATAACATGAACCGGTATGTTAACACTGGAGGCTGTGGAGGCCGCTCCTATGCGGAAGGAGTGGCCTGAATAGTTAGCTGGCTTGAGTCCCAGCTGTGTTAGTAATGACCTAACGTGGGTCATGAAGTTGGTAGTAGTGAGAACTGAACCTCGTAGAACAAAAAGTGGTTGTGATGGTGGTGCCTTGAGACTCTCTGTATAAGAGTCCAGTATTTGGACGGGGCACCAACTGTTGTGAGTCGGATAGTATTTAACCTCTACGGGTGGAGCGTGTTGACTGTTTTTTGAATGAGGTAGTGTCAGGATATAATAGTCCATGTGCTTGGTTAAGTGCGAATGAAGCAGTAGGTGAGTGGATTGTGTTGTATTGATGGCGGTAAACTCTCTAGGTCTCAGAAACCCATAAAAAGCCACATAAATAGCTGTTTTGATGACTAGTGTTGTGTTGAAGGAGAAGGGTTTTAGATCTAGTAGTTGTGATAATTTCTTAAGGATATGAAAATCTATAGGAAGCCTCTGTGCTGTATGCGGGGGTTCGGATCTTTGTATACCCCTAAGGATGTTCTTGATTTGGTATGATGACATGAAACTTGAGTTGTTGGGTTGTAAGGTCAGCATGTGATGTTGGATGCCTGTAAGATATAGTTTGATTGTGTTGTAAGAAAGTTTGAGTTTGAGGTGGCAAAAAGAGGCAAAACCTAAAAAAGATGTCATAATGAATGGTTGTAATATGTTGTGTTCCAAAAGGAATCTTTTGAATAAACTGAAAGCTCTGTTGTAGGTTTTCCTGGTATTTGTAGATAGAGCTAGTTGGGACAAAGTTCTGCAATGTTGCATGATAACGTCTAGTCCATTGTTAGCTGATGGAACAGTGGAGTGGCCGTGGCTGTGAGCGCGGCTGATGGGAGAAGTTGATGAAAGGCCTGGAATTTAAAACGAGACAAATTATCAGCTGCCTCGTTACAAATACCTGGAATATGAACACAGTGCAAGAAAAAATTATGACATGCTGCCAACCAAGTGAGTTTCCTCAAAAATCTCATGATAGTAAGGGAGTTGGAGCGACCTTTGTTGATAATGGAACAGGTTGCTTGGTTGTCTGAGTAACACCTGACTGATGAACCTGTCCATAGATGTCCCCATGCCACGGCAGCCGCCACGATGGGATATATCTCGAAAAGAGCTGAGGTAGAGAAAAAACACTCCAGGTCCTGCACCTCTGAAGGCCGGCTACCCCAAAGCCATTCGTTCCCAAAAATTGCTGCAAAACCTGTGGTAGACGCCGCGTCTGTCCAAACAGTAGGAGAAGTGTCAGACAATTGAGGGAGGAACATGCTTTTCCCGTTCCAGGAGTTTAAAAAGTTTCTCCACATGAGTAGGTCTGCCGTGGCTTGGGTATCTAGGGTTAATCTGTGTGCATCATGTAGAAACCGTGGGAACATGCTAAGGAGACGTGATATGAAAGCACGGCCTTGAGGTATAATACGCATGGCAAAATTGAGTGACCCCAGTAAAGATTGTAATTCTTTGCGATTGCAAGTGCGTAGTTGTATATAGAGGTTGATGTTTGTCAGAATGTTTTCTACCTTGGTGCGTGGTAGGCTAGCTTGCATGTTGGCTGAGTCTAGCATGATGCCCAGGAAAGTGATGATGGTATCTGGGCCTTCGGTCTTGGTAGGGGAGACTGGGACCCCCAACTGGTTGAATAGGCTGACAGTTTCTTTGAGGCTAGTGGGAGGGGAAGAATTCTCCTCGACCATTAGGAAATCGTCCAGATAATGTATGACTGTAGGGCATCTGGATATATTGAGTAGTAACCAGCATAGGATTTCGGCAAATGTGTCAAATATGGCTGGACTACTTTTAGAACCAAAAGTTAGTCGTGAGAAAAAGTAGTAGTTCCCTTCCCACTTGATGCCATGTAGGTGCCACAGTGTGGGGTGGATTGGTAGTAGTTTGAATGCATTTGTTATGTCGGTCTTACTGAGCCATGCACCGACTCCTGCCTGTAAGATAGCCGTAATGGCGTGGTCTATAGTGGAATATTGCAGGGAGAATTCCTCCGATGGTATTAGGGAGTTGAGGCTAGGAGTGGTAGAGGTGTGTGGTGCCGACAAATCGATAATAAGTCTCTGCTTGTTGGAAGATTTTCCTGTGACAACCCCGATAGGGTTTGTCCTCCATGTAGTGAAAGGAGGGGATTGAAAAGGTCCCAATAAAAAACCTTCTGACACTTCTTTAGCTATGAGTGTGTCAACAGCTGTAGGGTTGTGTTGGGCGGATTGTAGATTTGGACATTCCAGGATTCCTGAAGGCATATGTATGATACCTGTGTGGAATCCTTCTGATAGACCAGAGATTATGAAATCTACTAAATGTGTAGATGGATGCTGTGACAGAAATGTCGCAAGTAGGGATATGTTGATAGACGTTAGGTACTGTTTGGGATACATTTTATTGGGACACATGATTTTTGCATGTGCCCTGAAACATTTTGAGCATATATGCAATAAACGACAACCGCTGTAATTACATGTACCAACATTAAAGTTATTACATATCTGGGATTTGCCCAGAAACTTGATAGGTCTACCCAGTTTGTCTTTAGCTATTTTCTCCGTAGGACCAGCGGAGCTAGGTCCTTGCACGTGGGTATGCTCGTTAGCAGTGGTGGGACAAAAATTTGCAGAATGAGACATGGAGGAGCAGTATGCACAAGCCGGCGTCCTTAGCCCTGCAAAGTGTCTGCAGAAAATCACTGTGTCTATCTTACTCCAGTTGGACCTTGTCCCGTACTGTGAGAAGGCGCCTGACACTTTTGCAGAAAAAGATCTATGGTAATCGTAGAATGCCGATCCACCATATTTATTGCCCAGGTCCACCAGCTTGTGCATATACATGTCAAATTCCTCACGCCTGTGAGGGTAAACGGCACATATGACATCCCGGTAGATGCCAAAAGCCAACACAAATTCCGGGATGGTGAGTTTCCTGTTTAGGCGTGCATCCCTGGACTTGACCACCACAGAAATATCCTCATACGCATAAGTTTTATGCTCCACCACATCCTGGGAGGCAATTAGTAGTGCAGCTAAGTTGACATCTTTACCTTCCAGGATGTCTTTCTTAAGGTGCTCAGGTATCATATGGGCAGGGTTAACCTCCTGCTCGTCAGAGGTGGTGGCTGGAGAAACTAGTGGCAACTCGACCAGTGGCGGAGGGGTCACAGTGACTGACCCAGCCAAGGTAAGGGCTGTGGTGACCGATTCCAGTTTCTCCAGCCTGGAGTTTACCTTGCCCATGGATGACATGAGGGATGTAAGCATGCCATGTATATCTGTCGGGTTAGACTGGCTAGTCCCTTCCCCTGCATCAGAGTTATCAGTTGAGGTGTGCAACAGTTTGTATAGTTCCGCTTTCCTGGCAGTAGCGGGGAAAGGAATGTGTCGCCTCCTGAGTTCGCTAGTTATGCGAGGGATTGTCCAGGACCTGAATGATGCAGGACTAGCCATGTCTTCTTCCGGTGGTGGGGAGTTTGGTCTAGCCGGAGTGCTCGGGATGGAGAAATCCTCTACCCCTTCTTGAGACATACTAGATGAGAAAATATACCGTTAGTGTTGAAACCCAGGGGATGTACTGGCGGGCTAATTATGCCGTGTGAGGCGAAAAAATTAATCTTGTCCTTTGGTGACAGGTGAGGCCCTGCTATTTGCCAAGTGGCTATGAGAGGCTCTATCTATGCGTTGGCGCGAGGGAATATTGAGGCCACCCATGTAGTGGCAGGAATTCGTAGGCCTCTCGGTGACAATAAAAGAAAAACAGGGGAAGGGAGTGACAGGTGACGCCCTCTCTAAACTTTGCGAGGCGGCTAACTAACGTGTGGCCCGAGGGGTGTATGCCTCCGAAACGTTTGAGGCGGGGTGTTGGCCTCGCGGACCTCTAAACTATAGGCGGTATGCCAAGAGGGGAGATACCTATTTGGGCCTATACCCCTAACTTGCCAGTACTCTATGTCCTATTTAGGGAGAACGTATGTGACACGTGAGCAGGCTTACGTACCGGATAGTATGTATACGTATATGGTGCGTAAGGTATAGAAAACCTGGATAAACCTAAAAGGGTAGAAATAGATATGATAGTATGAGAAATGGATCCTGTGATACTAACGTAGACTAGATATGCTGTGGTTGATTTTATTAACCGTATGTGTTGAAGGGGAACAATTAGAGTAAGGAAGTACCCCGCCTGATTGTTATGGAGAAAAACCGTAACGCAGGATTAGCTTGTAGTGTCTACATATAATGTGTATACCTGGTGACCAAAATTTAAAATATATATATGGCCGTGCTACTGTAGTAATACTTAGTGCAGGGAGTATGAGTTTAAACTATGAAAATTGACCATATGCAGAAAAGTTGACGTATGAGAGGTTAAACCAAAAGTGTGATTCAAACCTGAAAGTGTGAGATGTTGGGACTGTGTTCTGTATACACGATATATCGTTTGAGTATATGCAGAAAGGTCAGGAAATGTACGTGCCATGTAAACGGGTGTACATGGTAGTGACAACGTAATATACACAATTAAATTAGAGAAAACCTTATCACATATATATACATTATACCTATTCCTGATTAATTATCTGAGTTTCTAGTGTATGTAATTTGAGTACATAAAGAAAAGTCAGCATATGACACGTGCCATGTAATGAAAAGTGTACATGGTGTGTTTAAACAGGGAAAAAAAAAAAAAAAAACTTTTGTTTAAAACAAATTTCCTAAGTGTAAATGGAAGGTACACAAAAAGTAAAGTTGTTCAAGCAAAACTATGTATATGTATACCAGGATAATATCCTGAACTAATAATACATGAGCCCTAACCTAGGTATAATTAATGTGACAGCATAAATTATGAAATACCTGCTATAATCGTTATATGTATATAAAACAGACTGGTATTTAATAAACTATAATCTGCATTAAAAATGAATAATCCTACTATCAGGTACTAAAAACTTATATAGAAACAAACTGAAATAAAGGAGGGAAAAAGTAAAGCATAAGAATTCTACATACTTAGTACTTGGTTTCCGGAAACCGGAGGGTTAATTTGCCTGAGACTTTGGCCGTAAAGCGTGTGGCCGTAAAGTGAGGCTGAAAATTATTGCGACGCCGTGGGAAGTGATCCGGGCGACGGACTTACGTTTGAGAAGTCCTGAGGACTCGATCAGCGAAGAAGACCAGGTTTTTTGTGCGTGGCTGGCCGTGGAAAGACCTGTAAGGAGTTCCTGGACACAGCTGACACCGAAGAAAAACGCGGGTTTCCGAAAGCAAGATGGCGCCGTCCGTGAACCGGAAGTGGATTCAGGATGCAACGCTGACCTCGAAGGTATGGAGCCAGGTAAGGGGTGTCCCTTAAGTAGGGAAGGGGTGTGTCATACGCCCCTCCCACAAACACAGGCCAAAAGGCCTTACTACATATATAAACAATACACAAGATCCAGCGCACTCTCCTATCTACTAAACAGCAACCTTCAATGTTGACAGATTTTAGTTTTTAAAAGTTTTTTTAAAAACACCTAATCTAGGCAAAATAAATTATGGGGATTTAGTTACATTATATGATCATACATTGCATAAGCCTGCCACAACGTCAATGTACCCCATCTTTGGCAGGTCCTACTCTCACAGTCTAATGTCTGCTCTTATGAGATTAACCCACTTACTTGGGGAAAAAATTCCATCTGAGGCTCTCTGCAGTACAAGGCTAAATAGGGACCTGAGATGAGGCACCTGTAACAGGGAGGGGTGCAAAACCAAGGAGTTGGCTAGACTCCCAAATATATATATTATATATATATATATATATATGGAACATGGGGGGGGTGGTTGCACTCACCTGAACATGCTTAAATGGGGTGCTGCTGGGGGCCATATTATACAATACACAAGATCCAGCGCACTCTCCTATCTACTAAACAGCAACTTCAATGTTGACAGATTTTATTAGTTTTTAAATTTTTTTATTTAAAAACACCTTATCTAGGCAAAAAATAATGGGGATTTAGTTACATTATATGATCATACACTGCATAAGCCTGCCACAACGTCAGGGGGGATGGTTGCACTCACCTGAACATGCTTAAATGGGGTGCTGCTGGGGGCCATATTATACAATAAACAATACACAAGATCCAGGGCACTCTGGATCTGAATTTTTTCCCCAAGTAAGTGGGTTAATCTCATAAGAGCAGACATTAGACTGTGAGAGTAGGACCTGCCAAAGATGGGGTACATTGACGTTGTGGCAGGCTTATGCAATGTATGATCATATAATGTAACTAAATCCCCATTATTTTTTTTTGCCTAGATTAGGTGTTTTTAAAAAAACTTTTAAAAACTAATAAAATCTGTCAACATTGAAGTTGCTGTTTAGTAGATAGGAGAGTGCGCTGGATCTTGTGTATTGTTTATTGTATAATATGGCCCCCAGCAGCACCCCATTTAAGCATGTTCAGGTGAGTGCAACCATCCCCCAGGTTTTATTTATATATATATATATATATTTTAGTTTTTTTTTTTTAAATACAGAAATGGATTTCTTATAATATCCTATATGCATACTTAAGACATTAAATATGAAGAAAAGGTTATAAATGAAAGAAAACACTTTTGTTTAGAATGATTACAAATCAAGTGCAACTAACCTCTCAGTCCTGATTGTTAAATGCCTTATATGTGTATTATCTAAATTCAACCCTATAACAACCCTAATCCTATGCTTACACTAATTCTAACCTTACACCTACCATAACCTTGATCCCACATTATCCCTAACCATTACTTATAACATGTGCATACACACAGGAAAAAATACTAAATCTAAATATTAATAAAGGCTGAGTGCCAGGAAACTAAACTGTGTTAAAGCCGTGATAATTGGAAAATATTCTCAGAACTACTTTTAAGTAGCACAAGTGTATGAGTGAATGCAGGTGTGTGCCGTGTTAAGTGCTGTAGATTGTGTGGCAGGGGTGTATTTGTGAACAGTGTGAATGTGCAACTTACCCCATAAACCAGTCTAGCCCATATAACATTTAACATTATGGTTATTATTCATCTTTTTAAACATTAATCATCCCATATTCTATCTACTCTAAGAGATGTTGTATATTTAACACGTCATTATTCATTATGTAATTTAATTTCATTATTCACCCCACATGCAAAAAACAGAAATTTTTACTTACCGTAAATTCTTTTTTTCTTAATATGGTGGCAGTCACATATGGGTTTTGCTCCTCCCTGTGGACAAGACTTTTAACAAGTTATTAAAAAGGATCCTCCCCCTTTGGGTATAAAGGCTCAGACCGCAAAACTTACCCCAGTACGTGACAAGTAAAGAAACCAGACAAATCAAATATCCAATGCAAAATTACTTTAATAAAGAGGGAGGGTTATAATACTGCCACCATATTAAGAAAAAAAGAATTTACGGTAAGTAAAAATTTCTGTTTTTTCTGTCATATGGTGGCAGTCACATATGGGATATAGCAAGAATCCCTCTGGGCGGGACCTATGCCACGACGGCTTGTAACACCTTACGCCCAAAGGCAGCTTCAGAGGCAGAGAAAATGTCTAGCCGGTAGTGCTTGATAAAGGTGTTGAAAGATGACCAGCATGCTGCCTTGCAAATGATTTCTGGAGATGCAAGTGCTCTTTCAGCCCATGAGGTAGCCATAGCTCGAGTAGAATGGGCCTTGATAGCAGCAGGAGACTGAAGACCTGAGGAAGAATATGCCAAATCGATAGCCTGAATAAGCCAACGAGATAAAGTACCACGGGAAGCTACCCTTTAAGTGACCCTGAAAATTAACAAACAGGTGATCCGAAACTCTGAATTACTTTGTTCTGTTTAAATATATACGTAACGCTCTTCTGACGTCCAACTTTTGCCATCTGTGTTCTTGAAGGGATGAGGGCGCACTAAAAAAAAGAAGGTAAACTAATAGGTTGATTCACATTCTTTGAAGATAAAACCTTAGGAAGAAATGATGGTCTCGGGTAAAGAACCACCTTGTCCTCATGGAAAATAGTGAATTCGTCTGAGGAGGATAGGGCGTGAAGTTCTCCCACTCTTTTGGCTGAGGTGATGGCCACCAAAAACAAAACCTTAAGAGATAAAATCTTTAAAGGAACTTCCTCCAAAGGTTCAAACGGGGTAGCACTAAGGGCTTGAAGGACTAGGGCTAAGTCCCATGATGGAAACACTGAACGTTTAGGAGGCCTCTTGAGGCTGATAGACCTAAAAAACCTTCTGACAAAAACATTTGCTGCCAAATCCTTTAGAAGAAAAAAATTCAAAGCTGATATTTGGACCTTGAGAGTTGAGACTCCCAGGCCAGCGTCAAAGCCCTCTTGCAAAAACTGAAGAATGTTATCAAATCGGGAACCGGTGATCCCTACACCAGTGCAGAAACTTAGACCAAATTCTAAAGTATATCCTAGAAGTCGATACTCTAGTGGCGCGGAGTAAGACAGTTATTCTCTCATCCTGCAATCCCCTGTTTCGAAGGATCAGCCTTGCAGTAGCCAAGCCGTCAATCTGAACATCTCTAGTACCTTCAAGGGTAGGTTCCTGTTCACAATGAGATGAGCTGCCCTGGGAAGTTCCCAATAGCTGATGGTCATCTCTTTTAGGGCGGCAAACCAGACTCTGTTTGGCCAATAAGGGATTATTGCCAATATCCTTGCCCTGTCCGTTCGTATCTTGAGGAGAACCTTTGGGATCAGGGGCAGAGGTGGGAAGATGTAAGCCAGCTGAAAATACCACCTTATTGATAGAGCGTCTATCCAACTGGGTTGATCTGTTTTGAATAGGGAGGCGAAGTGGTAAACCTTCTTGTTTGATCTTCTTGCCATCAAATCTACTTCTGGTACGCCGAATTTCCCAGTTAGGATTCTGAATACGTCCGGGTTTAGAGACCATTCCTTTTGGTCCCACTTTCCCCTGCTCAAATCGTCGGCTATAACATTGTCGCTGCCTCTTATGTAGACCGCCGTAATGTCTTCCAGATTTCTCTGCGCCCATTCCATAACGACTGTACAAAGACTGTAAAGCCTTCTTGCTCTGGTTCCCCCCTGTCGATTGATATAAGAGACTACAGTGCGAATGTCTGACTGTATCTTGACCGCTCTTTGAATTAACCAAGGTCTGAGGTGATGAAGAGCATACAGAACCGCCAACAATTCTTTGAAATTTGTAGATTCCTCTGCTTCTTTGGAAGACCATTTTCCTTGGAACATGGTGGAGCCTAAGTGGGCTCCCCAACCTGAGTTTGAAGCGTCTGTGGTGACTATCAGCCAGACCTTTGGTAGAAAGGACAAGCCTTTTAACAGGCACTCTGAGGTTATCCACCAATCTAGCTGTGTTTTCACCTGAGGGGACAGTAGGAATCTTTCGTCTAGATCTTCCTCCTTCTTTGACCAAGACGTCAGGATGTTCCACTCTAAAGGTCTGACCTTTGATCTTGCCCATTTGACTGCCGGAAAAGTGGCCGTAAGAAGCCCTAACACACTCATGGCTTCTCTGAATGAACAACCTTTCATTCTCTGGAGGTTGGAAATCGATCTTCGGATCTTTATTCTCTTCCGTCTGGGCAGAAATATTGACATGGTGGTTGAATCGATCTTGAAACCGAGAAACTCTATTACTCTTGTTGGAATGCAAACTGATTTTTTTAGATTCAAAATCCAACCATGGTCCTGAAGAAACTTTATAGTGACCGCAGATCCTCGTGTAGTTGACCTTCGGTATGTGCCACCAGAAGCCAGTCGTCTAAATATGGGACAATTGAAACACCCTTTTCCCTTAAATGAGCAGTTAGAGGAGACAGGATTTTGGTAAAGATCCTTGGAGCGGAGGACAGACCAAAAGGTAGAGCCCTGAACTGGAAATGAACGGTGTGACTTCTTCTTCTTATTGCAAATCTTAGATATTTCCTTGAAGTGGTGGCTATCGGAACATGTAGATAGGCATCCTTTAAGTCGATTTTTACCATAACGTCTCCTTTTTGCAATAGGGGAAAAATTGATGCGATTGATTCCATACGGAATCTGTGATAAGGGATAAACTGATTTATCCTTTTCAGATCCAGAATGGGCCGAAATGAGTGGTCCGGTTTTGGAACGAGAAACAGTCTTGAATAGACTCCTCGAAATTCCTGTTTCTGTGGCACTCTTTCTATTACCCCTTTGTGAAGAAGCAGCCTGGTCTGACAATCTAGAGCTCGAGATTTCTTTGTGGACTGGTAGGATGATAGTAGAAACCTTGATCTTGGCTTTTCCAGAAAAACAATCTTGTGTCCCTTTCGGATAATCTTTAGAACCCAAGGATCCTTTGTGGTCTGTTCCCACACCGGTAAAAAATATTGGAGTCGTCCTCCTACACCTCTGGCGTCAAAAACGCTTCCCTTTGTCTCTGAAGCTTCTCTTGACTTCATTACTCTGTTCAAATTTCCGGTTCTTTTCCTTTCTTTGAAAATAGTGTGGTCTTTCCTGAAAGGGTCGCCTACCCCTGGATTGATAATTCCTGTAGCCTGCTCTCCAGGAAAATTTTCGATCTTGAGGAAGTGCCTTCTTGGTTTCAGACATCTGACGTATGATTTCCTCTAAGGGAGCGCCGAACAATTTAGCCTTTTCCAGAGGAAGTTCACAAAGGACTGCCTTGGACGCTGTATCTGCCGACCAAGACCTCAACCATAGGGCACGTCTTGCCACCGAAGTCAAACCCATGATCCTGGAGGCCAATTTCATCACTTCTACTGACATATCCAAAAGGAATTCATTCGCTAAATGCATGTTCTGAAACATGTGACTAAGATCAACAACCTGGCCAGATGAAAAATTTTCTTGTACTAGATTTAGCCAAACTTCATTCGCTCTGGCTGCTGCTGCCCCTGCCAGTAGGGCTTTACATTGGAAACCGGCTGTCTGATAAGCTCGCCTACACGAGGTTTCGGCTCTCTTATCCATGGGATTTTTTAATGCTGCAGTTTCTCCAATAGGGATCGTGGTTCTCTTGGCAATCTGTGCCAACTGAACATCAACTTTTGGGAGATCTTCCCACATAACGTCGCTAGCCAGCCTAAAGATGTCCTTGAAGTGTCTGGAAATAAAGGCACGTTTTTCCGGGTTTTTCCATTCCCTAAAAATAGAATCAACTAGGCTCTGTTGTACAAAAAAACCTCTCTTAGGATTTTCTGATCCCTGAGGTAGGATGGTCAGATTCACTTCTTTAACAAATTTACGGATTGCCTCTGAGGGAAACCCCACTGGTTCACTGGAAGAGGAACCTGAATCCTCTGATTCGACAGAAGAAGAACATTCCCCTGAAGATGATCCAGATGAGGAATCTCTTTTTCTTTTATTGATCTTTTGTTGACTGGGGGCTTCTACCCTCTTAGATTCCTTAATCGTGTCCAAGGTCTGGGACAAACTCTCCTGGAACCAGGATAGGAAAGATTGCATATCCTTTTGCTTCTCTCTTTCCAACGAGTTTGCAGTACACAGACTGCATATTTTCTTCCTAGACCCGTCTGGGAGGGGAGTTGCACATTTTTCCATTCCCTAAAATTTCTCTTTATCCATCTCAGGTGGACTAGACATATCTGTAAAAATTAAACGGATACTCCTTAGAATGTATATTCTCCTTCAGAAAGGATTTTAAAGTAAAGATCTATTTTCTGTAAATCTTACCTCAAAATACCTCTGAGCCGTGTGGGGGGACAGGTGACACGGCGTACCTCTTCTGATCTGCATCATGCTGTCAGTGGGTACTAGCACAGCTTTTAAATTAAATTTTCGCGTTTTTTTTTTTTTTTTAATATCTCTTTAAGCTTCCGTTTGCGCATGCGTTTTGCACACCCGGAAGCTTAGGTGGAACGCAAACACCACCCGGGCGTGCGTTCCACCGCTGTGCGCTTGCTCAGAGCGAGCTCCGCCTCTCGGAAGTATTTGCCGGAAACCTTCTCGGCATAAATTACAGACCTGAGTATGCTCCGTAACGATTAAGAAAACGGAGCATGGGCCACTCAGCTTACCACCCGGGCAGCTCTCGGACCGGATCCCCCAGACAGCATCCTGTGTGTCTCACCAAACGACGAAGTCCTGTCCATCCCTATCGGGACAAGAAAGAAGACTGGGGTAGGTTTTGCGGTCTGAGCCTTTATACCCAAAGGGGGAGGATCCTTTTTAATAACTTGTTAAAAGTCTTGTCCACAGGGAGGAGCAAAACCCATATGTGACTGCCACCATATGACAGAAAAAAAGTAAATAAAAATAATATTTTTTTTGCTAACCTGCTAATTAAATAGTCAAGCTGTGACTACAGAAATTTGGCTGTGAAAAAAAAAAAATGTTTTTTTAAATTATTCTCCTCTCACCTCTCCAAATAATTTTTATTTTCCCCCCTTTCGGATACCTCCTCTTTTAAACTATCCGTTTTAAAAGGTTCTGTTCTGGGAAACAAAATCTTGGTGCCAGATTCCCATGGCAACACAGAAATTAGAACTGGCATCGAGAACCCTTTCCTGCAGGCCATTAGACATCAGAATCTTTCATGTTTGTCCTGGGGTGTTGATATAATCCAGAAGGTCTTGCAGTAAACTGTTCATATACTTGAAAGCTTAACAGCACCTACTTTTACTTTTCCCTCTCTACTGTATGTTGTTACTACAGAAAGTTCCTAAACATTTTATCTGAATACTGTGTAAAACACATGGAGCAAATACCACTACATTCAAGGACATTCAAATACCACTACATTCAAAATAAATGAAAAAAAAACAAAAACAAAAAAAAAACAGTAAGAGCATTACACAGGATTCCAAGATTAATAATGATTTTATTACTTCTATTCAGAATGGCATCTAAATGTTAAAGGAAACAATGACTTAAAGCAGACAGTATGTATAAACATAACAAACAATGCTTTTCTAAAAATCTTAGAGATCTAACTTATAGCAGGTAAACACATTTATAAAATGCAGTGACATTTACATGAGGTTTATTTCCTAAACTTGGAATTGCACAGAAGTGGAAAAAAAGGCTAAAATAGCCTAGCCGAGTTGAAAAAGGAGTCTTTTTTTCCCCGTTATATATTTTTGCCTAATATGTGCAATCCCCTTTTCGGTTCCTCAAAATTACCAATTTAATTAACCCCAATTTGTTGCCAACTAATAGAAAATAGTAAACATTTTCATATAAAATGTACATACATATTCCACAGAATGAATTTATGAAATTGGCCGCCTGGAATTATATAATTTAATACCATTCTGAACAGAACACCGGGCATATTTAGTCAACAGTGCTCCGATGGTTTGCTTCTCCCCGCACAGGTCCCTAGAAAATAACAGAGAAAATCAGTCACAGATGATAAAAATGTACTGTGCATCAAAAGAAAGGCATAAATAGATACAATGCAACAAACATATGCAGACATCATAGGGGCAGCGTCTGCCTTATAGAAGTAGACAAATGAGTGTTCTTATGTTATCAAGAATTCATGGGCAAATTACCGACCTTGTCCTTTCAGCTTTTGCTTATTCATCACAACCAATTGACTATCAAAATTCACTTATTGAGAACTTTGGTATGGTGGAGTAAATATAACTTGAACCAAGTAGCAACATACATATTATTAAAGGCAAATATAACAAGAGTATACCTGTCACACAAAGAAAAGAAAATTAAAAATGAACAATAGAAGGGCCAAATGCATCCTAAAATGAACAATTCCTTGATTAATCAGGTTTGTTCAGTAAGCAGCCCATGCTACACTCCAGCCAATGTTTATGGTAATTAAAGCAGGTAGGATCTTCTTTAATTATCACTTCTACCACCTCAAGGCCAGTTGAGTGGGGTAGGGGAGATTTTATGCAGAAATTGAGAGCTCGGGTATTGGAAAAACTGATCTGCAGGGTTAATCCTGAAGATTCTAAATGAGTAGGTAACTGATTCACAAACATATCAATTATTTACTTTATATATGGAGCGATGTCCGCTTCCATCCACTTCTCTCTCATAGTAAATAAGCTGTTAAACCGCTCCTGGGTGTCTTCTGGTAAGTCCTCAGTTTTCAACAGACAGATAGTCTCTGGTCTAGATGTTCGATCCACCAAGGCCAAACCCTGAAAGATCAGATTTTTTTTTAAGAAAGTGGAGAGGATATGGAAGACCTACTGTTATCTACTTTCTGTTACAAAAACTAAAAGTTATGCAATCCATCCAGGTTATACAACTCCTGTAAATACTCACAATATATTACAGCACCAGTAAACAAGCAAAATGGAGAGTAAAAAATAAATACATCATTCATATTTGTATCAGGAAGACACTCTAAACTGACTTTGACCCACCTACCCCCTGACATAAGCTTCAAAGTCCATTTTATAGACCGACATCCATGCTTGTTGTGTCTGAAAACACTTAATTGAACGTATGGAGTAAGGCAAATGTATTTCAATAATTCCAGGAAATAAAAGATAATGACCATCAGAGTGAGTAAATAGAAGCTGCTGGCGACTTCTATTCACTTGTCCATGGGTATTTCCGTCATTCATTAAAAACATAAAAAGGTGCTCCATGCCATGTGTGAGGCTTTTTCTGCATGATTTTATTGGGAGGCACACTAATGTTCCACGAAAACCTATGGGAAAACCAGCATTTCCGGAGACGTTTTTGAACGGGATGTACCTGAAGGAAGCATCAGAGCGTGGAGATTTGCTACAAATAATTGGCAGTCAATAGCAAGTATTTACATTTGTTATTAGTATAATAAAGCCAAGCATTTCATCCAACCACTCCCTGGGTCTTACCTTCCAATTCATGGTGGTGATAGCATCAGAGGAGAAGGATCCTTGGATATACCCCCCCAAACTATCTAAGGGCAGGCACTCTGAGGTGATACTATACTCTTGAATCTTGTGAGTGCGTTGTAATCTGGCGTGCATTAATATTTGTTTTAACTGTATTACACTATTGTATTATTTTGTCCTCCATCTGTAGGTGGTCAGCTATATCCTCTATACTCTTGTTTGGCAAAATCTTATGTACAGGATACAGTCTGGAATATCCTGAGAGGAAACTGCTTTGTATTTATTAGCGATAAGTGAATTTTATTTAAACATCACTCTATATTGGTGTTTGATCTAGTCTGTTCTTGTACGACATAGTAAAATGAGGCAGCATCTTGTAGAATGATACTGTGATATTAATGTTAAGTTCACATTTGCTTTAGGTTCGTGAATTATACAAACGAAAACAGAAAAGTAACCTGCCTTTAATTGGTCAGTCCTAGTCATCATGCCTTCTGGGACGCTCTGCTGCCACACTTCCTGAAATTCAGCAAGGTTAAACTTTACTGCATTCTGGAGGAGCATTTGGGCTGTAGCTCTGCATATTTTGTCCTCATTGAGGGCAAAATAGACATCTAAAAACAGGAAAAAGATCAAGTTAAAATAAAACTCACATTTAACTCTGTCCGGATACTCTCTAGAATACAGAGACTATGGCAACCATTGAATTGGAGCCAGTTCTTAATTCAAAATTAGATTTAATAAATAAATAATCCAAGCACCAAACCAATTACAGCAAGGCCCACCCTGCCTGTACTCTAGCTAAAAGTTCTACGCTCAGAGCCAAGCCTGATGGTGCAGCGCATAGTTCAGGAGAGCGAACAGAAGCTCCTAAGCAAAAGCTTTTGACTCACTTGGCTACAGTGGTTATGGTGTTTGGCGTGTTCCTTCAAGAAGACGATATTGAGCAACAATTATACAACCAAAGTCCCACAGAGACCTACATAATAATAATGGCTCAAACATATTCCATTAAATAATTATGGAATTTCATCTTTATCACGTGGTAAGTAGCCAAACCTACTTTGTTTTGCAATTCAAACTTTGATTGTCAAAATATATACATGTCAAAAGAAAATAATGATAACTTGAAATTTATAAGCATGACAAGATATCCCCAAGTTGTGCTATTTACATGTAACTCTAGGACAAAAAAAACATCTCCTAAAGGACGGAGAGGGGAAAAATGCAAAGATCCATAGGAATGGAATAGTGTTGAAAAAGATGATAAAATAAACAACACACAATTGATCTTACCATCCTCCTGAAACTTCTTGCCATAGCAGTTTAGACAGTGCTCAATCATTTCCCTTGCAAAATAAAACCAGAAAGCAGTGTTAAATAGACCAAGTAATTAACAGTTGGAACTTTAATTAGCAGTTGTCCATACTTATGCTTGTGAAGAAAAGCAAACAAAAAAACAGTGTAAGATTTGTAAATTTGTTAAATTAATATTCTGTATTTCTAATCTGGAAAAATAACTTTGTAAAGCGAAGAGAAAAACCTATCAAAATAATCTGTTGGACCTCCAAGTGATAAACAGTATTTGTGAATAGGGATCTGCTAGAAATGTTCTAGTCTCTGTAAAACCTTTGAACTTTATAATTCAAGAAACTGGCAGGAGCCTGTCAACTGTGACTGAAGGACACTGTAAACCTGGATAGTGTCCTGCCGTGTGACCTGGATAGAGGGAAGACTTAGGTCAGAAAAAAGAAAAAAAAAAAAAAAAAATGGACAGAAGGCATCGGAATGAAAATATATATATATATACACACATACATACATATATACATATATACATACATACACACACATACAAATCAACTGAGCGCCCCTGAAACAGGTTGCATCCCTGTAACACTGCTCAAAAGCACAGACTTGGGGAAAAAAGAGAAATAACAAGTGGGCCTCCAATGTCACTCATTTAGATTACGGGTAGGCAACATTCGGCACTCCAGATGTTATGGACAGCATTCCCTATAATGGTCTTATAGCCATAATGCTGGCAAAACATAAAGAGATATGTAGTATGCAACATCTGGAGTGACAAAGGTTGCCTACCCCTGCCCTAGGGTGATCTACAGAGGACAGCATAACCTGGGAGGTCATAAAAATAGCATTACTGGCACTTATCGGATGTGCCTCCAGAGAGGATATGCATCATCTGAAGCTCAAGCCCAGCCATCCACAAAGGGCACCAACCCAAGGGACCTTCATGTGAAGGCATCATTGGATGACATTGAATATAAAAAAAAACTTCACTGATCAGTCAACCCCTGGGACATAAAGGACTTAGCAAGAGGAACGGTTGTTCCTTGAGATGAAACACCTACAAATTCTTGCTTGTAAAAAATAAGTAGTCTTACTTCCTTCAAGATTTCACCTTCCTCCTTTGATGCAGAAACAGAACTGGGGATTCTATAGGAGGGGCAAAAGAGGAAGTAGAGTAATGGAGCATTGTTTCATGGGTCTTTCTACCTTCTCAAATAGGGAAGAACTTTATCCCATATGTCATGGCTTGTGGGCTCTCACCATACAAGGAAGGAAAAATACTATTAAATGGAACATTGTCAACATTGTACAGCGCTGTGGAAATTATTGGTACTATATAAATAATCATCTATTGTCTATAAGTTCACACTAAGAGCTCTTTACCAGCAGGATGTGATCATTTGGAGATTTACTAAATTAAGCTATATAAAATTACATTTTAGCTCATACTAAAGCTAGTTAACTTCTTATCAGAGAGAACTGTGCAAAAATAATAACATAAAATATGCATTCCCCTTGACTTTTTATTTTTTATATGAAAAACAGAAGACAAGACAACAAAGATTGTACGCGAATGAGAATATGTTTCTGTAGGTTTTCCACATACAGAATACACAAATAATGAAAACAAAGCAAATACGTGATTCACAATGTTATATAGGCCATCACGTGAGGACAATAAAGAAACAACATCGGCTCAATGAAGAGTGACAGTTTCCGCACATGCTCCCAAATGCTATCAGAAGCACTGAACTGGACAGAAGGCATCGGAATTAATGACTTCATCAGAGGGAGCGCTGACTGCAGAGAGGTTACTGTCTAAGCACTGCATTATCTTTGAATTTAATTGCTTTTTTTAATTTTTTTTAACAAAGGGAAAGGGAATGCACTGGAAAAAAAACAAATAAATAAATTGACAAAAAAATAATATACTGACTCTGGCTCCAGGGGTCTCAACTCCTGAAGACATTCATTTAAAGGAACTTTACTGAACGACCACGACTCAGAATCAACTAGCTGAGTCACATGGTTAAGAATCTTCATTTCATAATCAAAATCAAGAATTCTCCAAAAACCTGTAACGCAGATTAATACAAAATAAATAGGCTATTCCTTATCATTTTTTTTCCAAAGAGGCAGTATTTATCACACAGGATTACTAAGAAAATGTTGAATGCGACAGAATGGGGAATGTGCAAGCACCTAGAATTTCTCTAAAGACTAAATGTCAAAATTCATCAACACAAATTGGGATATTAATGACAAGCTGAGAGCACAGTGTAAAGGCACAGATTTCCATGGATAATGAGAAAGTGAAACCAATCACAGTTTGGACAAAAAACTCAGAAAAGGACTACATCCAAAGACATCTTGCATCATAACCCCTTCTTATTGTACTGTTTACTATAGTGGTTATGTGTTTAGAGTGTCCATGCATTATCTCCCATAGTTCCCATGATTGTGCTTTCAGAGCAGATAAGATAAGAGGCCAGTTATAGAAACATAGAATGTGACGGCAGATAAGAACCAGTCGGCCCATCAAGTCTGCCCAATTTTCTAAATACTTTCATTAGTCCCTGCCCTTATCTTATAGTTAGGATAGCCTTATGCCTATCCCACGCATGCTTAAACTCCTTTACTGTGTTAACCTAAAAAAAAATATGGAACGCTTCACGAATTTGCGTGTCATAACTACACAGGCTACATGTAAAGTCAAACTTTAAAGCTTGGTTTCAACTTTGAATTAATAGATTTGTGTTTTTTTATTTAACTATAATTGGCAGATTCATTTAGATAGCATAATCCATAGATGAAACACTGCATAACTGTCATAATTCACAAAGTTCAGTTGAGATTTGAAACCATTTATGTGGTTACCCCCTCCTTACAGTTTTGATTCATAAAATATATGGATGCTTTTTTTTTTTTTTTTTTTTTTTAACAGTATAAGTGAAAACAAATCCCATCATGTGTAAACTCTAATTACCATTTAACCCGTTACGGACACATGACATGTGTGACATGTCATGATTCCCTTTTATTCCAGAAGTTTGGTCCTTAAGGAGTTAAGCACAATATACTCAGTCTATGGGCCTGCATCGCGGCTCAAATGTCATGCAAAAATACCTTTTTTTCACCTGACTTAACACAGGCTCTGGTACAGACAAATCATTACGGGCTAGATTTTATTTAAAAACAAAAAAAACTGCTATTTGATTACAAGATTAGTTTATCTCATTAAGTCTTAGGGGTCTTCAACAGGTTTTGTATACAGCCACAAAAAGCAGACAGCATAAGAATATTAATATTATTTTTATATAATACTTTTCAAAGTTCTTTAGAGAATACTCTTACATTAGACCAAAACAGAAGCTTAATAAAAAGGTGTTAATGCAATATTCAAGGATTGTTATAAAATAGGGCAGCAACAAACATACCTTTAATATTACACGCATGTATAACTTTCAAGTGCTCTAACAACTCTTCGTTGCTGGCTTGAATTTGATTCAATAGATCATCTGTGGTATACTAATATAAACATTAAAAGAGAAAAAAATATATGTGAAATGTGAATCATAAAAAATGGACTAGACCACAAATGGCAAGAACAACGCACATTTTAGACTAAAACATAGCAGGAAAGCTGCACGAATTGGAGATTTTTCCCCAGTTTGGATAATTCGGCCCCAAAGGTTACATTCTTGTACAATAGAAAAGGGGGTATGTGGCGGTATCTACAGGTCAATATCTTCTTAATCTACACATTAGATGGTGATAACATCTAGGAGTAATGTGTGTAATTGTTTAAAAGGGACACTAAGCACCAAAACCACTACAGTTTAATGCAGTGGTTTTGAAGCCTAGATGCTACCCCTGTCCTAACAAACGTAAGCATTGCCATTTCAGAGAAATAAAAAAATGAATAAAACTAATCTGATATATATTCAAACACTCCTGGAAATTCCCCAAAATTATAAACCACACATCTGACTTCTTATTTTAAGTATATTTATTACTGCTAAATAAATACAAATACATATTTAAACATAGCTTGATGTTTCAAAAGAAAAAGTTCAGGAGAGATCTTTCTCTAGAGAGCTGATGTGGAAAATGGAACACAACTACACCCTAACTCAAGTTAATATAAAGGATGCGTGTGATAAAGTCGGTCTTGTGTGCTTAAACCAATCAAATCTGAACGAACATACATACATAATTATACAAAGAAAGACATGACCTATTCACCCCATCTGTCCTATATTCAACCAGACAACCAATGACACATAAGCCTAGAATATGTAATATTCTGCAGTGTGTTTTGCTAGAAAAGACTTTAAATAATTTAATGTCTTTACAATCTGCATCCTCTTGCACAGCATGTCGCTGAATGCTTCTCATATAGAAGCACTGGATTTAATGCTCTAGGAGAAACATCCAATTGGTTGAGCACAAGCCGTTAATGCCCAGTAGAACCCTATATCGTCTCTATCAAGGTTATTCACTATAGTGAAAATGGCTGGGAATTCAAATTAAATTTCAAAATTAAGGCCAACGTAACAGAATTGGAAAAGAAAAAAAATCTCCAAAATTAGTTGTGTTCTCAGTTCAGCTATTTTGGACCTTAAATTTGAAATTCATGTTGAATTCTCATAGGACTAAGCAGAGATTGTGCATTATGATAATCTTACTGCCTAAAGAGGATGCAGTGCTGAGACTAGGATAGTACTGAATGAACATTGAGTTTAACATAATTATTCAGCTTTCACAGGGAGACCTAACAATGACAAGCTTAAAAAAAAAAAAAAAAAAAAGGAAAAATTACATTAAAGGGAAACTCTACTCACCGAAAATACAGCTTATTTTCCTCCCAAACTAAATTCTACCCATCCCCTGCACCTCTGTAACCCCCCTTGCAAGACATATAAACTTCAATAAATATTATAATTCTTACCTTATTTCCAGCGCCGCGTCACACATCCATCCTCCGTCGTCTACACCCCCTTCCGCGTCATCCGATCAGCTGACCCACTCTCCTTCCCTCCGCCAATGAGCTCATACTCATTGGGAAGCAAGAGCGCATGCGCATCTAACGCAGCGCCCCGCCCCTCGCACGCTTCACGCAGAGATTCATTGAATCCCCTTGCGAAGCTGCATTAGACCCACGTGATGTGCGACGTCCTCATACAGTGCGTGGGGGCGTCGCACGTCGTAACTCACCTTTCCTCTCCTATGGATGCGGAAGCACCATCTAGCGGCTAGGTAAGAGAAGGCAGCTGGAGGTGGGATTTTCAATTTAATCAAAACACTGCGGTTTAGCAAAAACCACAGTGTTTTGACAAACTTGGTTAAGGGTAGAGGGCCAAGGCACCCAGACCACTCAAATGAGATGAAGTGGTCCGGGTGCCTAGAGTGTCCCTTTAACTTTATAAATAACTAAATTTAAAGGATCACAATAGGGTCAGGAGAACAAACATGTATTCCTGACCCTCTGGACCCTATAGTGTTAAAACCACTATCTAGCGCCCCATGGCCCATCATGCCTCCATAAATATAGTATAAATCTTACTGTATTTAAGCCTGAAGCTGTAACTCTGCATGCTGTTAGACTCAGAAAAACAAGCAGTCTGCTGACATCATCAGAAGTGGTAGCCTGATTTAATCACAGTGCTTCCCCATAGGATTGGCTGAGACTGACAAGGAGGCAGATCAGGGGAAGAACCAGCGTGATTCAAATACAGCCCTGGCCAATCGGCATCTCCTCATAAAGATGAATTGAATTAATGAATCTCTATGAGGAAAGTTCAGTGTATGCATGCAGAGGGAATGTCTGGATGCATTTTAGGCAGCCATGACCCAGGAAGGATCTCCAACAGCCATCTGAGGAGTGGCCAGTGAAGTTATCACTACGCTGTAATGTAAACACTGCATTTTCTCTGAAAAGACAGTGTTTACAGCAAAAAAACCTGAAGGTAATGATTCTACTCACAAGAACAAATTTAACAAGCTGTAGTTGTTCTGGTGACTATAGTGTCCCTTTAATTATAGTTATTTAAATTATTTACAGAGTATTCCTGTAATTTCTTCCTATCAATTTTAAATGTCATTTTTTCAATGTATTAATCATACAGTGTGCATTTGTCTAGGTAAGCTAACTTACCTAGACAAATGCACACCATATGCAAACATCAAAGGCTGTCAATGTAACAAAAATCTAATATCAACAACTTAAGCAACCCTTTGTTAATTTCTCACCAATGAAGTGTCGTTGTCTCCATTACCCTGATTTTCTGGTCCGTCATAAGTATTTTCCATCAGAAGTTTCTTCAATTTTTTCAGCTTTGGTCGGCATCTTCGAAGTTCCCAGTAATGGTTAGAGAAACCAGCAATCTGAAACATGTAGCTGGGTAAGCATGTATGCATTCTAAATTACCTAAAGAGCATATTTCTTAGCAAAAGATTAATATAAAGTATAATTGCAAGTGTGGTATATATTTATGTGGCATATTCCTGAGAACAACAAAAGACGAAAATGACGAGTATGCGAAATATTCATTGTAATTTTCTTTAAAAAAAATGAAGAATGGAACCAATGCTATTTACAGATAACATGAGGGACAGTATCTAAATTAACTAATGTTAAACACTTCTCATAAATGAATGTGCAAAATACAACAATAAAAGTTAGCTCAAACAGTTTGAATAGCATGCCAGGACATAAAAGCATATAAACGTAGTCCACTGAGCACAGCTTATACAATTTGAAACATTAATCATGCGTTGGGTCACAGTGGACAATCTAATCAATAAATTCAAGCCCATTAAAAGAGACACCCATAATATCAAACACGTCAAATACAGGAACTTTCCATGCTGTGTCAGTGTGCAACCATTAAATTCAAATATAAATCATTGAAAAGCCAGGTTCTCTGCACATATACTTTACCTCACATCGAACAACATTTAGTTCCTGTTGATCAACAAGCAACTGGTCGGGGGTTTTACATCCAGGAATAAAGAGAAGCAAGTTGGACGTATCTGCGATTTTAAGATCGTAGGTTTTGCTTTCACTACAAAGAACAGCATGATCACTTTTCTCCCCTCGAATGACAAGACTACAAAAAAATCAAAAGGTGAACTTTATTATTAAAAACACAAGTGGCATTATGCAGCATATACTTTTTTTCTATGGCGCTGTAAGTATGATCTTCTTACAGCAAACCCAGTAATGGTGTATAGTTATTCTATAGGGACATGTCACTGCCCAAATCATTTTTTTTTTATTATCTCTGTTTAGTAGATATACCTCAAATTAACTTGTATATGTATCATGTAATTGGGGACATATCTAAAAACAGCTTGCAAAATCTGCAGGTCTCTTGTCTGATACCTTTGCCCTTACCCTTCTAAACAATCAGACTTCCCAATACAGCTCAACAAGGACAATTTCTGGCTAATGAGTTTAGTTCCAATGAGCTAAGCAACAAGGAAATAACAGAAACGGTTGTCTGACAACTGAGCGGTGTAACAAGGATATTTTATACAAGTGCCAATTTCTACTGAACTCTTTGTAAAATGAAATAAGAAGACACAATCTTCACACAAACTACTTCAGCAAGCTAAAGTGATTTAGGGGTCTGGCATGTCCCTTTAGGTGGGACACTACAGGCACCTAAACATGACATTTGTTAGGGAATATCTAGTTAGTTTAAAAAGAAACGACCTGCTTAGGTCCCCAATCCCTCTGTATCCGCAGATTGTATTGTTTCTGCTGCAAATCTCATACATGTGCTCTACAATCAGTGGCTGTAGAGACTTTCACATAACTGTATAATCCAGGGATGTGAAGTTTGTATTGCCAGATGCTTGGAACATACAGCACACCCCACACAATACATACTGCCAGCCCATACCACACGCATGCAAATTATATTCAGGTGTAACCGCGGCTGGTTCCCTTATTTACCACTATAATGTCTTAAAGCATAGAACTTAGTAGGGCTAACCAGACAGATATCTTAGCTATAATTTTATATAGTTAGTGTAAGAGATCCTCTATTTAAAATATATAAATAATTGAGAATACAATATAAAATAAGGATTGTCTTGGAAGCAATAGTTTTGTCTTTTAGATATCTATTATATAAAAATATAAATATAGACATATAAAATCCATTATAGCAGAGTTTCTAAGATGAAATGAAATGCTTACAAAGACCATTAATAGGTTAACATACCCTTCTGAACATGTCATCATGTCAGCATCTCTGTCATTTTAAGATGGAGCAACGTCTGTCTCCAAGTCTCTCCTCTGTATTAACATTTTAAAAGTACACCTATTTATACCTTAGGTGTCAACATTTTAGGGTTACCGTAGTTCATATATGAAAAAGTAACACTTTTTACTTTATTCATTTTAGGACCTCCCTTAATTTGGCAAACATACAAGGTCATTACTAAAGGGTGCATACGTCATGGAAATTTTCCTGACTTAGTTCAAGATGGCATCTTAAAGTCTGGACATCCTTATCTATTAAGGTTACCACAGTATATTGGGTACTGCAAGAGTCATAGAAGCTTGTTTATGCATTATTGTTATTGTAATTCGTCTGGGACAAAATGGCGCAAACATATTATGCACTGAGGTTATTGCTTAAAGAAACATCTATGAAAAACAATATATGTTCCATTTCTAACACCTAGTCAGTTTGCAATATATCTTAAAGACAAAGTACACAGTTTAAGAAATACAACATTTCATCCTAAAATTTGTAATATTTGCATTTGCCCATAACACAGACAACACACACACACACACACACACACACCACATGCTTGTTACATTAACACTACACACTATTGGATGAGAGAGTGGGAAAAAAATAAACTACAATTTTTTTTTTAACTGAACCTGAATGGCAAAAATTAGTGTTAATAGCCAGTTGTGACGATAGCCGAGTTGGAGATTTCTTTGCAGATCAGCCATTTTTTTCAGCCTCAGTTTTTCCCATGTAGATTTAATTAGTGGAAATTTCCTGTGAATAAACGTACCATCTAGGTCTAAGGATGAGCAGTGAGGCTGCAGGTGCATGGATAATGTAAAAACGTGTTTATACAATATATATATATATTCTGCCTACCTGCCACCAGCCTCAATCTCCTTGCACAGGGCATCGTCCAGCTCCATCAGACTGTAGTCCCCAGAATTAAAGGCATGATTGAACGAAAGGCAATGCACCGTGCTGCGGAAGTCCTCTGCGTTTACCTTCGCGATCTGCAAAGTGGCCGCCACTTCTTCCCGTGTCCGGTCCATTGGATCCCGGATTCTTTGCCTTGATGTGAGACCCAATATCGGAACACTGCTGTGACAGACACAATAGAGGCACGTTAGTGGACATGTGCAACCGTATTCAACATAGAATAATTGTACAGCGCTGCGGCATCTGTTGGCGCTTTATAAATAACAATAATAATAATAATAAAATAACAGAGTTTTCCACTTTTTCAAATGTTTTATTAAAAACTGCTATACACTGTGTGAGCAAACCAGTAATTTCACAATTTTAGGGCAAAACAGTCAATTTGTTCCTACTCGGCTGGTTTTAAAGCCACTCTATAATGTTAGACACAGACTGCCATGGCTGGCTGAGCATTGTGGGCCGGTTAAATGCCCAGCTTCCAGTTTATTGACTCCCTCTATAACGTCTATTACCCACTGGCTGGGAGTGATGCTCCGTGGGAAGGGGACAATGGCGGTTACTTACTCCCTGTACGAGCCACGGCAGCTCCTAATCACCGGGACACGGGGGAGAACCGCCGGCTGTTACCATGGTTACCGCAGACAGCCTGCACAGCTTCCCGCCACACAGGAAGCCACGCCCCCCACCCCAACAGCGAGTGAGCCGCTCACGATCTGTCAGGACAGCCCGAGTGCTTTGCGTTTTCCCGCCTTCAGGGCCGCACAGCATGACGGGAAATGCAGTGCGCAGTCTAACGTTAAAGGAATTACATTTTCTTTTTTTCGTTGTTTTATTTTTGCCGGTATTCTATTAAACGGTGTCTGTCTCTCAAAAAAAAAAAAAAGGCTACACTTCGATTCTCCGTGCTTTGAACTGTGTGCCAACAGTAAAGATGGCGGCCTCGTGCCCTCGTCACGCTCTGGGGACGCACGGGATCTCCGTCTCGCAGCCATGTGATCTCGCGAGAGGTGCCCTGGCGGAAAGCGGAAGGGCCGGAGTGGATGTTCCTGGAAACTTTGGATTGGGCTGGTTCCGCTGTTACAGCTGTGTGTCACCATAGCAACGGGGCCACACGGCCCGGGCAGCGGGGGCCCCCCGAGGGGCTGGTGGTTGGGGCCAGGCTGCGAACGATCTCAGTAACAAACCCGGGGGGACAGAGCGGAACAAAGAGCCGGCACCATGAACAGAAAGAAAGGAGACAAGGGCTTCGAGAGCCCGCGGCCTTATAAACTATAAGTATCCTCCCATAGGGCCTCAATAACATTATACTATGGCTGTAATAACATTACAATATAAACTATAAGTATCCTCCCATAGGGCCTCAATAACATTATAATATGGCTGTAATAACATTACAATATAAACTATAAGTATCCTCCCATAGGGCCTCAATAACATTATACTATGGCTGTAATAACATTACAATATAAACTATAAGTATCCTCCCATAGGGCCTCAATAACATTATACTATGGCTGTAATAACATTACAATATAAACTATAAGTATCCTCACATAGGGCTGTAATAACATCCTAATATGGCTGTAATAACATTACAATATAAACTATAAGTATCCTCACATAGGGCTGTAATAACATCCTAATATGGCTGTAATAACATTACAACATAAACTAGCAGTATCCTCCCATAGGGCCTCAATAACATTATACTATGGCTGTAATAACATTACAATATAAACTATAAGTATCCTCACATAGGGCTATAATAACATTATAATATGGCTGTAATAACATTACTATATAAACTATAAGTATCCTCCCATAGGGCCTCACATAGGGCTATAATAACATTATACTATGGCTGTAATAACATTACAATATAAACTATAAGTATCCTCACATAGGGCTGTAATAACATTCTAATATGGCTGTAATAACATTGCAATATAAACTATAAGTATCCTCACATAGGGCTGTAATAGCATTATAATATGGCTGTAATAACATTACAATATAAACTATAAGTATCCTCCCATAGGGCTATAATAACATTCTAATATGGCTGTAATAACATTACAATATAAACTATTAGTATCCTCCCATAGGGCTATAATAACATTATAATATGGCTGTAATAACATTACAATATAAACTATAAGTATCCTCCCATAGGGCCTCACATAGGGCTGTAATAGCATTATAATATGGCTGTAATAACATTACAATATAAACTATAAGTATCCTCACATAGGGCCTCAATAACATTATAATATGGCTGTAATAACATTATTATTATTATTATTATTATTATTGCCATTTATATAGCGCCAACAGATTCCGTAGCGCTTTACAATATTATGAGAGGGGATTTAACTATAAATAGGACAATTACAAATAAACTTACAGGAACAATAGGTTGAAGAGGACCCTGCTCAATCGAGCTTACATTCTATAGGAGGTGCGGTGTAAAACACATTAGGACAGGAATTTGCAATCAAATAAGGTGGGCTGCCCTTTAGGAGAGGGCAAGAGACAGGTATGTGAGGTCGGGGTTAGTCTTGGAGGCCATAAGCTTTCCTAAAGAGATGGGTTTTAAGGCACTTCTTAAAAGATGCAAGACTAGGGGAGAGTCTGATGGCGGTAGGCAGGCTATTCCATAGGAAGGGAGCCGCCCGCGAGAAGTCCTGCAAGCGCAAGTTGGCCGCACGAGTGCGGACAACGGACAGGAGGTGGTCACGGGCTATAATAACAATCTGATATGGCTGTAATAACATTATACTATAAACTATAAGTATCCTCACATAGGGCTGTGATAACAATCTGATATGGCTGTAATAACATTATAATATGGCTATAATAACACTGATATTACTGTAATAACATAATATGGCTATAATAACACTCTGATATTGCTGCAATAACATTATAATATGGCTATAATAACACTGATATGGCTGTAATAACATTATAATATGGCTATAATAACACTCTGATATGGCAGTAATAACATTATAATATGGCTATAATAACACTCTGATATGGCTGTAATAACAATATAATATGGCTATAATAACACTCTGATATGGCAGTAATAACATTATAATATGGCTGTAATAACATTATAATATGGCTATAATAACACTCTGATATGGCGGTAATAACATTATAATATAGCTGTAATAACTGTACAATATGGCTGTAATAACCCTCTGATATGGCAGTAATAATATTATAATATGGCTTTAATAACACTCTGATATGGCTGTAATAACTGTACAATATGGCTGTAATAAGATTACAATATGGCTGTAATAACCCTCCTATATGGCTACAATAGGGATGTAATAACAATCTGATATGGCTGTAATAACTGTACAATATGCTATAATAACCCTCTAATATTGCTGTAGTAACAAGATCTGTGAGTGAGAAGGCAGACGTAGTAACTAGATCTGTATGTGTAAAAGCAGCCACAAAGAAGGACAGACCCCCAGATCTTTTACAACTGCGACTCTCATGGTGCTCTGCCAGCCTCAGGTCTCGCAAAGCATCATGGAAATTGTAGATCTACAATACCATTGCCCACCTCCCCCCAAGTACTTAATCCACTGTATGGCTGTATACCAAGCATGTCAAACTCAAAGGCTAGCACGGGCCAAATAAACAAGGTTTAAGTTTATGTGGGTCGCAGATTTTTTTCTGTCATATGGTGGCAGTACCTGTGGGTTTTGCTTCTTCCTGTGGACAAGCATCTTAACAAGCTTAATTAAATCAACAAAACCCCTCCCCCTTGCCCTATAAAAAGGGCTATCCGGCAAAACCAACCTCAGTTTCCTTTCTTGTCCCAAGAGGGAAGGACACAGCATCTGGAGGGTGAGACACACAGGCTGCTGGTCTGGGGGATTTCGGTCCGAGAGCTGCCCGGGCGGTTAGCTGAGAGACCATGCTACCTCCGTTATGGTTACGGAGCAAATGGATACATTGCCTTTTATGCCGAGAAGGTTCCGGCGAATACTTTCTGGAGGCGGTCTTGATGACCTGCGCACAGCGGTGGAACGCACGCCCGGGAGGTGATGCGTTCCACCAAAAGTTTCCGGTGGTGCGCATGCCGAAACTTTATTTAAAAAAAAAAAAAAAGAGCCAAGTTTGATGCTCGGCTTAGACGAAGCTGTGCAGTACCCACTGACAGCATGGATGCTTGCCAGAAGTGGTACGCCGTGTCACCAACCCCCCACACGGTTCAGAGGCATTTTGAGGTAAGGTGAATTAATCTTTCCTTCAAAATGATCTCTGTAAAAGTTTAGACACTTCATTTGCAAAGTGTGAAGCCACGAGGTAAGAAGAGGACGAAGATGACGATTTGCTGTGAACAGTATATGTTCCCACGATATGCACTATGATGAATTGCTGTGAGCAGTATAGGTACTCTATATGCTCTATGACGAATTGCTGTGAGCAGTATATGTACTCACTATATGCACTATGATGAATTGCTGTGAGCAGTATAGGTACTCTCTATATGCTCTGACGAATTGCTGTGAGCAGTATATGTACTCACTATATGCACTATGACGAATTGCTGTGAGCAGTATATGTACTCACTATATGCACTATGACGAATTGCTGTGTGCAGAAGATGTATGCAGTATATGCACTATGACGAGTTGCTGTGAACAGTATATGTAACCACTATATGTTCTAGGACGAGTGACTATGAGCAGTATATGTACTCACTATATGCACTATGACGAATTGCTGTGAGCAGTATATGTACTCACTATATGCACGATGACGAATTGCTGTGTGCAGAAGATGTATGCAATATATGCACTACGACGTGTTTCTGTGAACAGTATATGTAATCACTATAGGTTCTATGACGAGTTACTATGAGCAGTATATATACTCACTATATGCACTATGACGAGTGGCTGTGAACAGTATATGTAACCACTATATGTTCTATGACGAGTTACTATGAGCAGTATATATTTTCTCTATATGCACTGTCGTGTTGCTGTGAACAGTATATGTAACCACTATATGTTCTATGACAAGTTACTATGAGCAGTATATGTACTCACTATAGGCACTACGGCGAGTTGATGTGAGCAATTTATGTACTCACTATATGCTATATGACGTGTTGCTGTGAGAGTAAATGTACTCACGATATGCTCGGACGAGTTCTGTGAGCAGTATATGCACTCACTATAGGCACTATGACGAGTTGCTGTGCACAGTATATGTACCCACTATATGCTCTGTGTGTGAGTGTCTAAGATGACTCAGCCTCCGTAGGGGTACACACTATTAAGTCCTTGTATAAGGGCAAGAACCTCTTTAGATGTATCCACTAGATGCTCTATGTCGCATTGTTTTGTTATCCACTCGACCTTAGTAGATGCACCCACTATATGCTCTATGCCGAGTTTGAAGTGTGGACTCTGCTTCATTAGTTGTATGCACTGTATTCGTTAGGAATGAGAACTCAACCTCCGTGCATGCTCTGTTTAGGAGTTAGTTGAGGACTCAGCCTTAGTATATGCATCTACTATATACTCTGTCGAGTTGATGTGAGGTCTCAACTTCAGTAACCACTATAGGCGATTTTAGGAGGGTTCATTTCCTTTTATATACTCCTATATATTCCTTTTATATATTAAAAAAAAAAAAAAAAAAAAAACAGCCTCTATATGCCTTATGTATGAGGTACTGGGAAGACAGGGCCTCAGTATGTGTCTTCACTAGTTTCTCTATGGATGAGTTACCAGGAGATGTATGCTCATTAGACGGTATAGAGATGGCATCTTCACAGAAGCTCATATATCTATATCTATATCATCTCCACAGGAGTTGCGTAACCCTGGTATATGGCATAGGTTGTGTAGGTATGCTTTCTGTTCATACAAGATTCAGTATAGGTTACTGATATCTCTGGCAATTTGGACGGTTAACGAACACACACAATGTGTTTTCAGGGTGCTGCCAGATCCAGAGATGTTTTTGTTATTAGTTTTTTCTTTTTTTTTTTGCTCAACACACTGCAGAACAGGATTAACCTCTGCCCCAATCGTTTCAGAAATTGCAGTTGTCTAATAATTTCCGTTACTTGTATCAGGTGATTAGCGTGTAACCTCGGTACTGTCTAAAGAAGTACAGTTGTGTATATTAAGGCGGTTATTTAAATTTTTTGGAGATCAGACGGAGCGTACTGAGGGAAAAATTTCTGAGACCGACGTTTCCCCAGCAATCCATATATTCTATTGCCTATTCATAAGAGTCCCTAGATCTCGTAACATGTAAAAAAAAAAAAAAAAAGAAATCCCACTGTTTTCTCTCCCCGATCATAGAAGAAGGGGTGTTGGTAGTAACGGATCCAATTTTCAAATTAGATAGAGTTCATTTCAGGAAGTCTGTCTTCCGTCTAATGTCTTCTGGTTGGGGATCGCTACAGATGCTCAAATTTAATCCCCTTCATGTTTCGTGGTAATGATTAAGGGAAAATCCGCAGATTCCAGGGGTTTTAAGGTGTATTGCCGCCCTTCATCTCTTCAGTCCGTAGATACGGCAGAAGGCTGTAAATATTCATGCGCACACTTGTACAGGGTTGGTACATCAACCGGCAGGGAGGAACCGGTGTAGGCGCTCTCTCTCTCTCTCCTGCATGCGGTTATCTTGCTGAGGTGCAAATTCATCTAGTAGATATTTCGGTAGTCCCTTTCAGAGGGATTGTTATAGCCGTCGAGCTCAGAGAGGGTATTTGGAATTAGGAAGTTTGGTCCTTATGTCCGTGTAATTTGACTCTCTGGAGTGGAAAATTGTTGTTCCAGCCAGGGCTCTGTTGACAAACTTTTCAACGACCAAGTAACTTCCTGTTTCAGTACAGGTCCCTCGGTGTTGGATAACTCTCTCTTTGTAATGTGTCTTACTTCCGCTTACGTTTTTTTTTTTTTCTAGTTGTCTTATAAAATTAGGTCTATCGGAGCCTTATCCTGGTTCTTATTCCATGCTGAGCATAAAAGATTCTGATTCCCAAACGTTCAAAGCTCTATCGGTCTCATGATATATAGGGATCTACCCTAGTGGTTCTGTAGAGTTTCAGGTTAATAGCCTGACTACGGCTAGGGTTCTTCTTCATCATCTAGGTCTGCGAGAAGATTTGTTTGGCTATGTTGCTTGGCAACTGTATATTCTGTTTATAGGTCTACTTTCTGATAAGGGTTAGAATTTTTTGGGGGGGATTTTGGGAACACCCCTGCTGGTGTGTTTCATTCGTCTAAAAACCCTTGCTTTAATGTCTCCTGGTTTTTTGTTCGGCAGGCTTCGGCGTTTTCTGCTTTGAGGTCCAGGCCTTGAAGCCTGAGGATCCTGCGGTTCTTAGGGTTTACATAAAGGGGTTCTCCAGGACACCTTCTTGGGGGCCATCTTATCGGCTAAAAGGTTCAGAGAGCTTCAGTCGTTTTCATCCCCAGATGATTTTTTCAGTATTGCTCGTGGACACGGTGGTTCTTCACGCTAAACATTTTTTTTCCCTTCAGATTAGAGGCAGTGCTTATACCACAGGGATATCCAATCTGGAGGGAAAAAACAGGCAGGCAAATCTCCAAACATTTAAACCCTCCCCTAATTACCTCCTTTCCCATAAGTAGCAGCTCCTCCTGATCATACCCAGTTCTTTGCCTGCCTTCGGCAGGGGAGGTTAGACAGGAGGTTCTCCAGGAAGCAGGTGAGAAGGGCTGAGGCTCTGGGGGCACTGCTTCCTTCATGTCCGGGTAAGTAGCCTTTAACACGCCGGACGGCGTGGTCCCTCAAGTTTTATGTTGCCGTCTAATGCCGTGCCAGGTGCCGGTCTGACGAAGGACGCAGGCGTGCGTCGGCTGGGAAGTCCTGCGGTGGAACGCACACACAGGTTGCGTTGCGTTCCACTAGGGAGTCGCGGAGCGCTATGCGCATGCGCAATGCGAACCTTGATTCAGGCGCCAAATTTGAACTGGGCGTTCTTTTTGGTTTCAGGACTTATATGAGCATTTACCAGCAGCAACCTCTGTTTGCCAGGAGCTCTCAGATCGGTTGTAAAGAGTGTTATCTCACCTGCCCTCCAACACACTCTCAGGCCATTTAAGGTAAGACTGATTAAGTTTTTAATTAAATGGGTCATAGCCTGAATCGATAAGGAGAAAAAATTTGATTGTTTTCCCTTTTTTGTTTTCTCTTTTCAGTATGTCTAATCCGGAAAATTTGGATAAAGTTGCTGAAAAGGGGAAATGTTCATCTAAAGCCAAGCATTTAATCAGCTCTGTGTGTAGCCAACCTATGCCAGATGGTTACAAAAAGAAACTTTGCTCAGTGTGTTCTAAAGAAGCTTCAGAGGAAGCAAAAAGAACAGAAATGTCTACTTTCCTCAGCTGGTTGCAACAAAGTATGCAGCAAACATTTGTGGATATGCAGTCGGCTGCATTACAGTCAGTCCAGGCCTCGGTTGCCCAAGATTCGCAAGTTGTAAAACATGCTAAGAAAAGACTGAGATCTTGGGAAGCTTCTGATACTAGTTCAGTAACTAGTGGTTCTGAGTATGAGGAAATTTCAGGTAGTGATTCTTCAGATGAGGAGTTTGCCTTCCCAGATGAAGCACTTGGGAAATTGATTAAAGAAGTGCAGTGCATTTTTGGAATTGAGGAAACAGGGAAAAAGTCCAAAGTGTTTCCTTTTCTCCCACAGATTAAGGAATTGATTTTAAAAGAGTGGAAATTCCCTAGTCACAAGCCGTTTCTGTCTAGACATTTTAAAACTCTTTTTTCCTTAGCATCGGAACAAGACTGTAAGCTGGATACGGTCCCTGTAGTGGACGTTCCTATTGCTCAAATCTCTAAGAAAACTACTTTACCGATTGGAGACACAAGCGGGCTCAAGGATGTCATGGACAAACGCATTGACTCCTCCTTAAAAAAGTTGTTCATATCTTCTGCAGCCCAAGCTAAAGCTTTGATTACGGGGTCATCTGTTGCCAAGGCCCAAAGACTTTGGTTGGAAGAACTAGAAAAAGTTTATACGGGAGAAACTAAGGAAGACCCGGTAAAGCTATAAAAGAATATCAGGATGGCATCTGATTTTTTGGTAGATGCGTCTGCAGAAAGCCTAAAAATTTCGGCCAAGAATATAGGTACTTCAACAGTCGCCAGAAGAGCGCTTTGGCTCAAAAATTGGTCAGCAGATACAGCATCTAGGAATTCACTGTGTGACCTATCCTTTGAACCAGGAAGACTTTTTGGTTCAAAACTGGATGAATTGTTAAAACAGATGAAGGAAGGAAGGAAAGCTTTACCAGAATCATTTAAGAAACAGTTTAGAAGACGTAAAGCGGAGTCGCTTCCCTCATTTAGAAGTTCCTTTCGTAGAAACTATTTCAGGGGTCAGCATAAAAAAGCCTTTGATTATAGGAAGAAGGAAAGATTTTCTGACAGAAGAAATAAAAAGTTATGACGCCAGGCCTGTGGGTGGAAGGCTGAGTCACTTCCTAGAGCACTGGAAAGGAACAACATCAGATCGCTGGGTTCTCACAGTGATAAAACACGGATACGCTCTAGAATTATCACAAGCCCCAATGGAAATGTTTCTATGTTCCGAGGTTCATTCTCTAGAGATGGAACTCTCTCTAATGCGAGAAGTATCGACTCTATTACTGAAAAGAGTGGTGGAAGAAGTTCCTCTCAAGGAAAGTTTTCGGGGCACCTATTCAAGACTTTTCTTGGTTCCAAAGCCAGATGGTTCGTTCAGACCCATTTTAGATCTAAAAGCCGTAAACAGGTGGATTATCAAAAAGAAGTTCCTCATGGAAACAATAAAGTCCGCTACTCTGCTTATTCATCCAAAAAGTTGGTTTGCGTCCCTGGATTTAAAAGATGCCTATCTTCATGTGCCCATAGCAGAATCCAGCAAAAGTCTTCTAAGGTTCGCTGTGTGCTGCCGATCAGTAATCAAACATTACCAATTCAGAGCATTACCTTTCGGCCTGTCATCAGCACCCAGGGTATTCACAAAGCTGCTAGTAGTCGTTTCAGCTTTTCTAAGAGGTATGGGCATCTCTGTCATTCCATATTTGGACGACTGGCTGTTGATTGCAGAGTCCCAAGGTCAACTACAGCTAGACCTGGGGACAGCGATAGAATCGCTAGAAAAGCATGGCTGGCTAATAAATTTCAACAAATCGGAACTAGTGCCAGTTCAAAGGATCCAGTTCCTGGGTCTGATTTTGGATTCTATCGCAATGAAGATATTCCTGCCAGAAGAGAAGAAACTAAAAATCAAGCGATTAATTCGGAATCTCAGAAGAAAAATTGTGTTTTCAATCAGAGAAGCCATGGGCTTACTGGGTCTGTTTACAGCCTCAATCCCGGCAGTCGGTTGGGCAAAATCCAGAATGAGACCTCTACAAAGAAACATTCTGCAAGTCTGGAATCGACAGGAACTCGGCCTGGATGGGCTTATGAGGTTCAACAAGCTAACTTTGAGAAGTCTGCAGTGGTGGACATCTTCTCGATTCCTGCACGAGGGTCTGTCATTCCGGATGAAGTCCTTCACTATAATTACGACAGACGCCTCTGCCCTGGGCTGGGGGGCCCATCTGGGAGACATCAAGAAGCAGGGGTCCTGGCAAGAGAAGGATATGAAAAATTCCTCGAACTTCAGGGAATTAAAGGCCGTGTGGATGGCACTCTTGGCATTTCAGATGCTTATCAAAGATCGACATATTCAAATCCGCTCAGACAATCGAACGACAGTGGCATATTTGAACAGACAGGGAGGTACGAGATCAACAAAGTTAGAAAGCCTTTGTTCAATGATCATGCTGTGGTCAGAAGTGCACCTGATGTCAATTTCAGCAGTTCACATTTTAGGGAAATTCAATGTGGTGGCAGATGCCCTGAGCAGGCATCATTTGAAACAAGCAGATTGGTCCCTGTCATGCAGAACTTTCAAGTTCATCACAGACCGCTTCGGTGTTCCGGAGATAGATCTGATGGCTTCCAGAATGAACAGGAAGACAAGACGTTTTGCATCCCTAAATCCAACAGACAGGCCGGATATCATAGATGCCCTGTCAGTTCCATGGAAGTTCAACCTGGCTTATGCCTTTCCGCCAGTAGTGCTTATTCCCAGAATACTTCAAAAAGTAAGACTGGAAAGTGTACGTATTATCCTTATCCTTCCATGGTGGCCAAGAAGAAGTTGGTTCTCGGTTCTCCTGAATTTTCCAGGGGCCACATTTTGGAAGCTCCCACTTTCAGGAGAAATACTAGAGGACGCCATGGTGCCTCTGCCGACCCTTCGAAGATTCCATTTGACAGCCTGGTTTCTGAACGCCAGATTCTAGAGAGCAACGGTCTGGATACTGAAGTGATAAAGATCCTGTTGGCAACTAACAAGGAATCTACTTCAAAGATCTACGCTAGAATTTGGAAGATATTCTGTCAGTGGTGTTGTAGATTTAAAGTCAACCCTGTTTCCGCATCCATCCAGAAGATTCTAAGTTTCCTTCAGATGGGATTTGCTAAAGGTCTTAAACCTGCTTCATTGAAATTGCAGGTTTCTGCTATCAGTTTCTTCTCCCTCAGATGCTTGGCCTCTAATATTCTGATTTCGAGGTTCTTCAGAGCTCTAACTCGTTTGGTGCCCTATGTTAGGGAAACCTATCCTCCCTGGGATCTTAACTTGGTTCTTTCAGCGCTTTGTGAGCCGCCCTTTGAACCATTGGAGGAAGCTTCCCTGAAGATTATTTCGTTAAAAACTGTCTTTTTGGTGGCTATTACATCAGCTAAAAGAATTTGTGAGATTCAAGCTCTTCGGGCGAATTTTCCTTTTTTAGTTTTCCATCAGGACAAGGTGGTTCTAAAGCTCGATCCTTCTTTTATACCTAAAGTTTTTTCGGTTTCGAACGTCAACCAGGAAGTGGTCTTACCGACTTTTTGTCAGAATCCATCTAATGCCTTGGAAAGCAAATTTCACTGCCTAGACGTAAAGAGATGTCTTTTACAATACCTAAAATCTACGGAATCCTTCAGGAAGGATAATAGTCTTTTTGTCCTATTCAGAGGCACTAGGAAAGGCATGAAGGTTTCGAAGAGTTCTCTGGCTAGATGGCTGAAGGATTGTATTCTGTTGGCTTATTCCAAGAATGGCATGGAACATCCAGGCCCTATAAAGGCCCACTCTACTAGAGCGGTTTCGACGTCTTGGGCTCTCCGAGCAGCTGCATCTCCCTCTCAGATTTGTTCGGCTGCTACTTGGTCCTCTCTCCATACTTTCTCGAGACACTACAAGTTGGACATACTGGCCTCGGAGGATGCTGCTTTTGGGCGCAAGGTGCTTCAAGCTGTAGTGAAATGAACCCGCCCTCAGGATCTGCTTTATTATATCCCTGTGGTATAAGCACTGCCTCTAATCTGAAGGGAAAAACATAAATTTTACTTACCGTAAATTTCTTTTTCCTGAAGATTAGAGGCAGTGCTACATTCCCGCCCCTTTTTTCTAATAAACTCAGTAATTTTGCAGCTATTTGGCTTATGTATTTTCTGGGTATGATCAGGAGGAGCTGCTACTTATGGGAAAGGAGGTAATTAGGGGAGGGTTTAAATGTTTGGAGATTTGCCTGCCTGTTTTTTCCCTCCAGATTGGATATCCCTGTGGTATAAGCACTGCCTCTAATCTTCAGGAAAAAGAAATTTACGGTAAGTAAAATTTATGTTTTTTTGTAGCTTGAAGGAGCTTTGTAATATCTCTCTTCCTAGGACTGAAGAGCTCAGTTATTCTGGTCCTCTGTTTGTTATCCTCCCATAAAAGGTGTAAGGATACAGTGATTCCTGCAACTCTTTTGTTTCATTTGACTCAGGCGAGTACGTTGGTTGGCCATTTTCTCCCGGTGGTCTTCAAGTTCCGGCTTCTCTCAGGACGCTTGGAGTATTGGCTGCCTCTGGGTCAGTAAGTACACTTGTTTTTTCTAGTGGCCTTCTGTTAGGCACCATCTTGGGCTTCCATTCCACATTTTCATAAGGCTCTACAGGTTAGAGATGTTCTCATCCTCTGAAACTGCTTTTTAGGCGTATAAGTTGCGACCTACGGTGACATTGGACCCGCCCGAGTTAAGGATCTTGCTATATCCCACAGGTACTGCCACCATATGACAGAAAAAACAGAAATTTTTACTTACCGTAAATTATTTTTTTCTTAATATGGTAGCAGTACAGCTTCCCTCCCTCTATATTACATTTTCTTGGTTACAGTATGAGTTCTATTGGGGATTTTTCTTGCTACTTACTGAGGTTGGTTTTGCCGGATAGCCCTTTTTATAGGGCAAGGGGGAGGGGTTTTGTTGATTTAATTAAGCTTGTTAGATGCTTGTCCACAGGAAGGAGCAAAACCCACAGGTACTGCCACCATATTAAGAAAAAAAGAATTTACGGTAAGTAAAAATTTCTGTTTTCATAGAAACTTAGGTTTATTTTGAAAAGTACAGTATAAAAAAAAAGCACCCACCTCTACTAAACCCCAGTCTCCCCCTCTATACTAAATCCAAGCACTTCCCCGCCCCCTCTACTAAATCCCAACAAACCAATATTAGCCACCAAACAGACTCCACTCACATTGCTGTTGCCAGTATGCATCTCCGGAGTCCTCACGCGCGCAGTTTAATGATGCTGGAATGACAACATATTCAGGCACCCGGCATCGCTACAGAGGGCGCGCGCAACCTTCTCACTCGGCCTGGTAAATTTCAGCAGAGTAAGCACCTGCAATGTGGGGCGAGCAGGTGCCTATTCTGCCTTAGGGGATCACAGTGTCAGGAAAACAAAGCGGTCTCCCTCCCTTGGCGCTGAAGGGGTTAAAATCCTTTCAGCAGCTTACCTTTATCCAGCACCGGGCTCCCTTGGCGCTGGTGACCTCTCCTTCACCACCGACGTCAGCTCTAGAGTCGAGCGGAATGCGTATGCACGGCAAGTGCCACGCGCGCATTCAAACAGTCCATAGGAAAACATTTCTCTATGCTTTCTTATGGACGTTCTGCACGTTGGATGCAAATTTCACATCCAAAATCGCAACAGAGGCTCTAGTGGCTGTCCAGAAGACAGCCACTAGAGGCTGGATTAACCCCTAATGTAAACATAGCAGTTTCTCTGAAACTGCTATGTTTACATCTGAGGGACCTGGCACCCAGACCACTTCATTGACCACCTCAAGTGGTCTGGGTGACTATAGTGTCCCTTTAACATGACAAGCTCGCTGGGTTGCAAAGATATTTATTGTGGGCCTTATGAGGCCCGCGAGCTTGACATGCTTCCTGTATACATAGCATGATGTGTACCTATAGCTATTTACACACACAGCGTGATATGTACCCACTGAATAGCTATATATACACACACACAGCATGTTATATACCCAGTTTATAGCTATATACACAGCGTGACATGTGCCCAGTGTATATACACAGCGTTATGTGTGCACACGGTATAGCTATATACACAGCGTGATGTGTACACACTGTATAGCTATATACACAGCGTGATGTGTACACACTGTATAGCTATATACACAGCGTGATGTGTACACACTGTATAGCTATATACACAGCGTGATGTGTACACACTGTATAGCTATATACACAGCGTGATGTGTACACACTGTATAGCTATATACACAGCGTGATGTGTACACACTGTATAGCTATATACAGAGCGTGATATATTTAGACCTTAACAGGACATACGACTTGAAAGTCTCTTCATTTCCATCAATATACTTTGTAGCATTCACCCAAAAGAGGATAACAATGGGCAGGGTAGGCCACCACCGGCACTACTGATGTTGTGGACTACATCTTCCTTGATGCTTTTCCAGCATTATGGCTCTAAGAGCATTACGGGGGATGTAGTTCATAACATCAGGAGTACCGAAGGTTGTCTACCCCTAACCTAGGGCATGGATAAAATATGAAGAAAGGGGCAGAAGAGAAATGGCACTAACAAGTAAGCGAGAATGACATAAAGAATAAGATGCAGGGAATGATTATCCTCACCAGAAAATACTATAATCTGCAGTTGTTCTGGTGACCCTGGTGTCCCTTTAAAATTGTGAATTGACATTTTCTGCTGCAAAGTTGCTGGCCATTTTACTCCTTTATAGAATGCAATCAAGTTGTGATTTAAGTTTACTTGAAAAGTAACTTTATTTTTGTTTTTTTTCTTTGTTTCTGCACGACTCATCAAGTTGTCTGCATCACCAACATACACTTCCAAAGAAAGGCAGTGATTGTAAGTATAAAAGTCTACATTATTACATGTTTGTAAAGGTTTTTACAAAAGAGTGATTAACTTGATCTGTTGCGAACCAGTTGGGATTACTTTGGCAAATTGGGCAATCTTTATAGTAATAATCTTAATTCTCTTTTAATAAGTCATTCATAAAATGACTACTCTTTTAATGTAGGTTATGGTGCAGGCCCTGTCTCCCTGTATTTTGTTGTTGTTACAGCAATGTATTAATAAGTCTGTATCCATACCATTCTCTGTGCTATCACATTTCGAAACTATGCATTATACTCCCATATAAGTACTTAAAGGAGCACTATAGTGCTAGGAAAACAAACTCGTTTTCGGGCACTATAGGGTTATTAGGTGCACCCGCTGGACTGAAGGGGTTACAACCCTTTCAGCCACTTACCTTAAAGGGACACTCCAGGCACCCAGACCACTTCTGCCCATTGGAGTGGTCTGGGTGCCAACTCCCACTACTCTTAACCCTGCGTAATTATTGAATTTTTTTATAAACTGCAATAATTACCTTGCAGGGTTAACTCCTCCTCTAGTCGCTGTCTACAAGACTGGCACTTCTTGGTCTATAGCACAGGTTTTCTGTGCTTTAGCGTCGCTGGACGTCCTCACGCTATGTGAAGACCTCCAGCGTCGCTAAAATCCCCATAGGAAAGCATTGAAAGCATCCTGCCGGCGGCCGCACATACGCAATCGGTCTCCTCCGTCGGCGTGGGCGGACCCTAAAGCACCGCCGAGGGACATCGGCGGTGGTCTCAGGTAAGTCACTGAAGGGGTTTTCACCCCTTCAGCAACATGGGATGGGGGGGGGGGGGGGGAGGGAGAGGGGACCTGGGGTGCCAGGAAAACAATTTGTTTTCCTGGCACTGGAGTGTCCCTTTAATCCAGCACCGGGCTCTCTCTGTGCTGGTGACCTCTCCTCCCCCTGCCGACGTCAGCTCCGAATGGGCATGCACGGTACAGAGCCGCACGCGCATTCAAACTGACCATAGGAAAGCATTACTCAATGCTTTCCTATGGACGTCAGCGTGTCCTCAATGCGATTTTCAGGGAGACAGCCACTGGAGATTGGATTAACCATCAATGTAAACATAGCAGTTTCTCTGAAACTGCTGTGCTTACAGCTGCAGGGTTAAAACTAGAGGGACCTGGCACCCAGACCACTTCATTGAGCTGAAGTGGTCTGGGTGCCTATAGTGGTTCTTTAAGTGTAGAATGCTTGCACTGTATGGGTGTTCACTACCATTTTTATGCTCCCTAATTCTGTGAGAGACTTTGTGTGGCAGCTGAGTGCTTACCTGGTCTTGACTAATGAATGAATTAATTTCAGAGTGCTGTTCATTACTCCATAATAGATTGGTAACTAGTTAATATCTACTCTTAGAAGAGTTGTCTTCTTGGCTCAGGAAAATCTATGCCCTAATGTCATAACAAATCTTTTTCAAACGGTCATTCACATGATTTCTGCATGACAGAGTAATACCATTCTCTACGTAATTATTATTTTTTTCTTATAATATGCTATTAACCACCTATGTAATTGTGGTAATCACCAGGTACCATATTCCTGTAAAATTTAAATTGGAGGGAGTCTGTTTTCCATGTTTGTAGAAGTGATCTCTTCATCCGTATGTGCTTTCTGAATGAAAATATATAATGCATCCTGTGTTTATCTTGCAAATTAATTGAATTTGTAATGCTTTATGCATCACACCACACTCTTAAAGACGGAAAGCATTGTTCATGTGATTGGCAGACTCCTACTACAATGTTCTTAAAGGCTGTGGGGTGAAAACGGTATTTTCTGTAGCTTGGTTCCAATATTTAACTTTTATGAGCTATTGCTGATATCCGTGTTTATTGATTTCATTGGCAGGGCTACGTTGAATTAACCATATTCCCCACGGTCGCTAACTTGAACAGGATAAAACTGAACAGCAAGCAGTGCAGGATATATCGCGTGAGGGTGAATGACCTGGAAGCGGCATTCATTTACAATGACCCAACCTTGGAAGTTTGTCACCATGAGTCCAAACAGTGAGTATCATAGCCTATGATTCCTCCCCTCCTCTGGTATAGGTTTATAAAAGGGCACTGCAGACCCCTAAACCACTTGCTAAAATGCTTTATGTGTGTTCTTTTTCTCATTTTACAAAAAAAGTGATTTCAATAAGAAGTCACTGTGACGGACCGGGTACTTCCGTCAATCGCTGCTTCCTAGTAATCATTAAGTACCATAACCACTGTAAACCCCACAAACCGCCGCAGCTTGGTTGGGGTCTCACTGTCCTCCACCCACCCTGGACCCAAGACCAGGATCCAGCTTATTTGTTTATTTATCACTGCTATTTATAAAGCGCCAACAGATTCCGCAGCGCTGTACAATATACACAGACAAATACAAGAGGTAGAGAGAGCCCTGCCCGTAAGCTGATATCTAGCCATTGGAGCTCTTTTATACAAAGTGCTTAGCTAGATGGCCCGTGAGCTTACAATCTAAAGGATACCATAGGTATTTGAGACAAAGCTTCTAGTGGGTAGACCTCTCCAACTCCAGAAAGCAAAGCAGGCTGCTCTTACAAGAGCAATTGTTGTAAGCCAAGGGAGTATAGTGATTATAGCAATCCCCAGAGTGAATATAGCTCTCCAATCCCCCAAACATGAGCCTTGACTTCATGGAGGGTAAAACAAATCTGTTTTTTGGCAGCCACAACTGGCCTTATATGTAGGTTCCCATGCAAGGGGCACTCCACCCTGGACCAGAGTGTAGACTACAGTAAAAACATACACATGATTACATTGGCTCTCAGGTCCAGGACACTCCCATACAAAATAGGTCAATCCCTCCCCTGTGCCTGGGAGATAATTGAGTCAGCACTGTATTAAACTCCATTATCTCTAGGCACAGAAATCATAAAAATTTTTACGAAACCTTCAAAACACAAAACCCCCCCACATAGCATCCCCTGATAGCCCCGATCTGTGTGACCAACATATCCAAAAATCATCCAGATCGGTTCAGGGGTTCGGGATTTTCATGGAAGTCAATTATTTGACCGACCGTGGACATGGTCCTATGCCCAAAACAGTTGCAGGGAATCAAGGCTAACGGTCGGTCTCTCATTCTGGAGTACAAAAGTACATAAAGTACACGAACGGAGCCTTAAAGTGCATTGGGCAAGGTATATTGCAGGGCACATACTCCTGAGGCAGGAGGCTGGCAAGCAGGCTCCTCTAGGAGCTTGTGGCAAACGACGAGACCACAGGGCGTTTGTCACAGTCACACTTTTATAAATTAACCTTGATATTCCCTCTAGCATTCAAGCATGCAACATGTCCTGTTACTCCCTGCTTAGCTCAATGGAGTTAAGCTTCTTAGGCAGCAATTGCCCAGAGCACCTGTCTTACAAAGACTTCTCATTGAGCTGCATTGGGAAGTCTGTGATTGGACAGCCACATAACATCTGGACTGGGGAGGAAGTGGAGGGTTTGCTAGGGCAGCAGACAAGAGAACTGCTAGCTATTTGTATGTATACCCCCTATGGAAAACAAATCATGTGGGTCATACAGTGTATTCATTAAAAAAAAATTTAAAAAAAAAAAATCTATTTGGACAGTAGTCTTTTCCTTTAAGTATTTGAAACAGGACCATTTGTAAAGTGTGTAAAATACACTGTTGTACAATGTTCTTTTTTTTTTGTTCTGTAAGCTGCTTTATTGAAACTATGTATCTAACTTAGGTTCGGTCTTTGAGTTAGAACCACATAAATCTCATGTGGTTCGCAGAGAGATTTAAAGTCCAACTATGGTTAAGTTACAAGATTTGATTTTTTTTTTAATGATTTTTTTCAGTCACACTGCACAATTGCCTTTTTGTTTCTGTGGAGTGACGACAGGGAGGTTAACCCCTAAAGGACACATGACATGTGTGACATGTCATGATTCCCTTTTATTTCATAAGTTTGGTCCTTAAGGGGTTAAAGAGACACTATAGTTACCAGAACAACTACAGCTCATTGTATTTGTTCTGGTGAGTATAATCAGTCAGGCTTTTTTGCAGTAAACAGTCTTTTCAGAGGAAATTTAGTGTTTACATTACAGCCTAGGGATACATCCACTGGCCACTCCTCAGATGGCTACTAGAGGTGTTTCCTGGGGCAGTGCTGCACAGTGTGACTGTCATTCAGTGTCTCCACCCTCTGCATGGAGACACTGAATTTTCCTCATAGAGATGCATTGATTTAATACATCTCTATGAGAAGATGTTGATTGGCCAGGGCTGTGTATGACTTGTGCTGGCTCTGCCCTGATCTGCCTTCTTTACAAGCTCAGCCAATCCAATGCTTTCCTATGTAAACACTGTGAGTGGCTCAGAACACTACTTCTGATGATGTCATCCAAGCAGGCAGATCAGGGGCGGAGCCAGCAGCAGCAGACTGCAATAAAGGTTACATGTTGCTGTATCTAAGGGGCTAGCAGGGGTATTAGATGGTGGTTTTAACACTGTTTGTGTTCCTGACCCTGTAGTCTTCCTTTAACCCCTTAAGGACGGCGGGCGTTCTATGCCGTCCTTAAGGAACCAAACCTAAATGCCAGAGGGCGGCATAGAACATCCCCATCATCCTTTGCACTCACCTGATCGCCGCCATCCACCGCTCCCAATCGGCGTTGCTCCCGGTCTGAAAGAGCGGTTACACGGCCGCAATAGGTGTCTATAGTGCTGCATGCAGAGGGGCAGTCTTCCTGTTGCTGAAAAATAAATAAAAATATTAGTAAAGCAAAAAAAAAAAAAATGATTTCATTTATATATATATATATATATATATATATATATGTGTGTATATATATATATTAAATACAAATAAATAAAAACATGTAAACATTTTTTATTTATTTGGGATGCACCGAAAATAAGCCTATCCCATTTTAGCCGAAAAAGGGTATAATCTGTCGGTACCCTACACGGGGAGAAGGGAGGGGGTGTAATTAGCCCAAGGCAAACTAGACATTTGCCTTGGGCTTCACTAACCAAACGCCCACTCCGGCTTACCTGGTGTTTCCCCTCTCCCTGGGGTCCAGTGGGGCTGCTGGGAGGCGTGCTGCAGTGTTTCAATCAGAGGCGGCGAGGGAGCTGTGATCTCCCTGCTCTGCTCCCTCGCGCCCCGTCTAATAGTGCCTGGAGTCGGAATATGCTGATGCAGCAGGAGCCGGAATATGACGTCATATTCCGACTCCAGGCATTATTAGACGGGGCGCGAGGGAGCACAGCTCCCTTGCCGCCTCTGATTGAAACACTGCAGCACGCCTCCCAGCAGCCCCACTGGACCCCAGGGAGAGGGGTCCATTATGGCTCTCCATAGTCCCCACAGTTGTTCTGCATGGGATATATAGTTTTGCCCCCTCCTGTCCTGTCACATCAGATAGTGCTACTGCTATCCGTTATATCTTACATAGTTACTGCTGTCTGTTATACACGTTACGTTTGCAGCTTAAACTGTATTGATTTGGCATTTATAGAACTTCTTGCTTCTAGAAGTGGACAGAGTTGCGCACGGTACAAGTACATACGAGAAGCTGCAACTAATCATTTTCTGAGAATCATTTCATAACTCCCCGTTTCTTTCTTTGGCTTCACACCAGTCACCTTGGTTTCCAAACAGATTTACCATAGTGGTCCTGTCTCAAGCTAAGCCTAACATAGCAACATTGAATATGCCAAGACCAATGCCAGGATCTTTGCTAAGCAGACAGCATTGCAACAGTAGACTTGTCAGTCTGTAAATAGTACTTTATTGACCTCCACCGTCATTATGCTGTTTACTTTTTTGCATCCTTGAAACCCTGGCCAAGCAGGGAGGATTGAAAGGTCCCAGAGGAAAAGGTATTAGTATTAATAAGGACACTTGATTAATGTGAATCTCTGCTATAAAACTGTGGTTTTAGCAGGATACAGCACATTTTATTGGCCTAGCATACAAGTACAGAAGTCATGTTTAGAAGTGCTGTGTTACCTGGAGATGCCGTGTAAGATGATTGAATTGAAGTTGGATTAATTAATTATTAAGGGCAGATTATAATAGTTTTATGACAGTGCCATGTTTTAGTAGTTTTTATCGAAGTAGCCCTGTTACCCAAATATAATTTATGTACATTAAAGCCACAATCACGCTTTTAACTACATGCAATCACAAAAAAAAGCACTTCATCTTAATTGCCTAACAGATGAAAAAAGTGAGAAATGGCACTGTTTACATTTTGCAGTTCCTGTGCCTGAAGTGGTTGTTATTCAGACAGTCACTAGGTGATTAAGACACAAATAGGGTCATTTATTGAATATATTTGATTTCTATGATCAGCATGCAAAGTAAATGCAATGCTGAATGTTTTGTGAGAAGCATTGTATTCACTGCTTCTCACTACGAAGTGTTGCATTCGCGGATCATGGCAAATGTTGCACATGCATTTTATGTCCTCCCTGCAATGAGAAGCATCTAATGGGACAAAAGTCAGAATGTAAAGAGCCTCTCCCAGCCCTAGAACAAATTTACTTTTTTTTTTTAGAGGAGCACTCTAACCGCATAACAACTTAAAAATAAGGGGATCCAGTAATCTAAAGCAATAAAGAGACATATTTAATGTAAAAATACTAATAGCCTATCAGAACATGCAATTTGCCATGTTATCTACTGGTTCGGTTCTGGTGATCCACAGTGTATGAAGGACTAATGTCAGTATTGAATATTACTGCAGGTGTTAGTGATGCAGTCATTCATATCTGTTAGCAGCCACCTTGGGGGAGGCAGAGATAATCTGCCTCTAAGCAAAGCTGGAGGTTTCACCAAACATGGATTAGATCTAGTTTTTTTTTTATATTTACATGAAGCTGATCTGGTCATACATGTTTGAGAACAACCATGTCCCTTTAAGAATTCTATGAGCAAGGTGCAGCACCCTCTGAGTCTAGTCAGCAGATTGCTTTAAAATTATTAAGTGGATCATTACAATCTTTAAATGAACCCTCTCCAGTCCACATTCTAAGCTTCCATTCCCTTTACGGCTTTGCCAGCTGGATTCTGTTCAGCCACTCTTGCGTGTCACTCCTAATTTGAATGTATTCATTTTTTATTTATTTTCTTATTAATGGTCACATGTGATGTACTTTCTGGAGTCTAGTGTTGTTCTTGCTGATACACCTATGATTGCACTTTTAAATTGCTGTGAAATCTTGTTCTTCATCAATGCTTTCTCAATAAACTCTGATTTAAATCAACCACTATATGAACCCAGAGGATAAAATGTATATGTATACATATATATTAATGTATAAACAGAATCACAGTTCTTAAAGTAGCACTGTTGGATAGGGTCCTGGACCTCAATAGATTTATTATAAAAGTTTCATTATTTTCCTGGCACATTGCATTCCATTACTACAGCCCTAAGCATCCTCCGAAGATTAACCCCTTAAGGACTAAACTTCTGGAATAAAAGAGTATTATGGCGGAATATTTCCATCGTGTGTCCTTAAGGGGTTAAGCTTGGACAGAAGCAGTGATAGCTAAGCTATGGAAAAGTCTCTGCTGTGTAGCAGGTTTTAACCAATTTAGTTCTTAAACTTGTTATCAGACATATTAAAGCTAATTCGCTTGTGGTAATTTGAAATCCAAACTGCAACGATCTGGCCTATATTTTGCATTGTTGTTTTCATTTCACTACAATTTTTCCCAATAGGTAAACAAACCCCATTTAAGTTGCATGCCTAACGCCCATTTTACCTGTTCCCCATCAGCTGGATTTAAATCATTAAAAACCTTGCTTCAAAGAGCATAAACCCTGCAAATGCAGGTGAATGTTTTCTTCATTACTGCTAGCTAGTCCAACAATGAATAGCTGTCACAGATGATATTTAAGCAGACAGGTTTGTTAAGCATTATGGGAAGTGTAGTTTACACAATTGTGCAGGGCCATGTTGAGCAGTCGCTATATTTAGTCTAATAGCTGGTTCATTTATTTACTGTTCTTGTAGGAGGAATCTCAACTACTTTTCCAATACCTATGCAGCCGCCGTAAGTGCAGTCGATCCAGATGCTGGAAATGGAGAGCTTTGCATCAAAGTTCCATCTGAATTGTGGAAGCATGTTGATGGTAGGTAGAGATGATTGTGTACAAAGGTGTGGGATACATGACTTCCATAAATGCAAGCATATTTTGATAAATAGCTTATCACTGTATAGGGTCATTTTGCTTAGTAACAAAGTTTCTAAAAACTTTTTTATTTTTTTTAATGGGATTTAAACTAATTTGTGCCTCCCTTGTCCTATGTTGGGACTGGTCTTGGAGGGATACAGAGCAGTATTTTTTATTTGTTGTTGTTCGTTATTAATCCCATGAACCACCTTCTTACATTTTTTTGGTGCAGTAAAGATCTGCAGTCACTGGTACTTGTTTACTGTTGTCTGAGGTACCATTACATGTAGCGATTTTCTTCAAGATGTTTCTTTACTGTAGAGTGAGTTTGGGTGAACCAACAACCAATTTGTGCAATTTAGGACACAATAACAGATTTTTGTAGGAGTTTTGCAGACCTTTTCCAGCTTGGTTATTTTTGGCAGAGATATAGCAGTTTGGTTGTAATTTCAATATCATTTATTGTTTCACTTGGCTTTAAACTTGCTATATTCTTTTTACATTTAAATTCTCTTGTATGATCAGTATATAATTACAAGTAATAATTTTGTGAAATATTGTTGTGTACTCTCTACAGAGCTGAAAGGTCTGAAAGTAAACATTGAATTCTCCTTGGATCAGCCAAAAGGTGGGCTGCATTTTGTGGTACCCAATGTCGAAGGCAGCATGGCAGAGCGGGGAGCTCATGTATTCTCATATGGATATCAGAACTCTACCAGGTATGGTAACTTCAAAGGGACAATACAGGCTGGAGTTAACTACTTATTATTATGATTATTTTATTTTTTTTACAAAAATATATGCATAAACAATTTGCTAAAATGTGTTAAATATCGGCAGGCCTTGCAGCTTCTGCAGTGACAATAGTCCCATAGCGGGAACTGATTAAAGCAAGGCCTTTTGGGAGTTGTAGCTAAATTCAATTGAGAAGATGAGAAGCTAACTTACAGCTACAACAGTGTAGAGAAACCTCTTGCACAACGTTTGCAGTAAATATGTGTAATAACTAAACATTATTTATTTAGTGTGCAGCTAAAGTATTTAATAAATGATCTAGTTACCTAGGGGTCGTTGCCTGCATAGTCCTATGGACTTGTTGAATACAGTATCATGGAGTGGTGTATACAAAAAACAACAACTTTCAAATCCTTTCGAGGGTGCATAAAGTCACCTCTCAAATATAAAGAATTTGGTAACACTGCATGGTGTGTAGAGTGTCGCTATGTATACAATATTTTTGTGGAATCTTTTCTCATATTAACATACAAGATAAATATGTAATCTGTAACAAATAAACTGCTCTTAGAGGCTCTCCTTCATGCTTCTCATATTTTTTTGTCTCATTTTTTTTGTGCCTGTAGGTTTTGGTTTCCTTGTGTTGATTCTTACTCTGAGCTCTGCACATGGAAGCTGGAGTTTACAGTTGATGCGTCCATGGTGGCGGTTTCAAATGGAGATCTAATTGAAACGGTTTACACTCCTGACATGAGGAAGAAGACCTTCCACTACACACTTGCAATACCCACAGCTTCTCCTAACATCTCCCTTGCAGTTGGTCCATTTGAGATCCTGGTTGACCCATACATGCATGAGGTAATGCACGATTGCAGTCTATCTGCACCTTATCTAGAAATGTAACTAATATTTTAAACAGTAGATTTGTCAAACAAGTTAAAAATACAGACTACTCACCAGTATGAGTGGTCAATCTGGGAGAATAAAGGATAATCACCAGGATTGAGAGCAATGTTTAGGTGATAATCCGGTTAGTTTGAATATTATAGGGACAATCCAGAAGGTTTGTTAAAGTCCTATCAGGTTTGGCAACAGTAAATCCATCTATAGGAATATCCAGGAGAAGGGTCAACTGCACACAGGTAGAGACACATTAGTTGTTCACTGAGACATTGAAGTTGAAGGTTTAAATAGGTGGATCCATGAACTTCAATTAGACTCTTAAAGTGATAGATTGGAAAGTGAAGTGAACCATTTCAAGGAATTGTTACAGTAACTTTAAATGGTGTTTTGGTATTTTACCTCAAATTTCTAATTTAGTAGAAAAAAATGTTTTCTGCGTGTCTGAGGGATATATGAAAAAGCAGCTTGCAAGTGTTTTCTCTTTGATATATTAAACCCTTCTCATTGACAATCTATTCTTGTTTTCCCAGGTAACCCACTTCTGTTTACCTCAGCTGCTCCCACTCCTCAAACATACTACCTCATATCTGCATGAAGTGTTTGAGTTTTATGAAGAGATCCTTACATGCCGTTATCCGTATTCCTGTTTTAAAACCGTTTTTGTTGATGAAGCTTACCTTGAAGTATCTTCGTACGCATCCATGAGTATTTTCAGGTTGGTATGAGCATTAATCTCCCTTAAATTTCTATCATTGTCATAGGTACCCTTAATGTTTTTTTTTGGTTTTTTTTAAAGAATGTACTCCATGCTAAACCAACTCTCCCCTCAAATCATTGTCACCTTTAACTTGATTATTGGCACACCTCCACTTTTTTTAATGACTCCATTCTGGCTTTGGTGCATCTATAATCCTAACAGCCCCCTAATACGTTCATATTTTTGACAGGACCCTACAATTTAACCTGAGCTCAAATCGTTTGCTTACCCTTACTTGGCCACTTTTCTCCTGCAATTCCTCCCCCCACTTAAGCTGCCAAAATAATGTATATAAACCTAGACCCATTAATCTTCCTACCCTCGTCCTTAATTGTTTCTCCCTCCCATCACTTACCCTCCTTATACTTAATACTAAACTGTCCTCTATCAGCATTGCCCAGTTCTTTTGATTCACTTGCTTCTCTGAGGCATATTCACCCCCCACAACAAAATAACCTGAACTCTGGTCCACTAATCAACATACAATGTAGATCCACCTCTCTTTCATCCACAGTGAGTATATATGTTCCCAGCACATATATATATTTTTATCTGTACCTCTTTTGAGACCATCAAGTAAGGTTTTGTCATCATTTATCATTTCCCCTGCATTTCTCATCCATGTCTATCCTGACCATAATACACTCTCTCACTCATCACACCCTGACCATACTACACCCCCCTCAAATCTACCATCTTACCCCTTATCACACCCTAACCCTTTATTATAGCCTTACCCTTTATCACACCCTAACACCTCGTCACAGCCTCCCCCCTCGTCACAGCCTCCCCCCTCGTCACAGCCTCCCCCCTCGTCACAGCCTCCCCCCTCGTCACAGCCTCCCCCCTCGTCACAGCCTCCCCCCTCGTCACAGCCTCCCCCCTCGTCACAGCCTCCCCTCTCGTCACAGCCTCACCTCATAGTGTACCTTGACCACTTCAATCCATGTATCTGGAAATGTCATTGGGTGAGCATTCTGTTATGGCAAGGCACAAGCTTACCCAGTTGCCACATGGTTCTCTTTCACTAATCGGTTCAAGTTTATTTGAAAAAATGGAAAATGCAAAAGTGTCATTTGAAGTGCAAACCTGGCCATCCTTATTGATTGTATTTTCTGGACATTGCTTCCATGTTACATGGTGAGCATTTATAAACTGCTAAATGTTTAAGGCCATACTGACTTTTAAAAATGTCATTAAGGTGAATTTAGGAAAGTATTTTTATGTTTGCTGTTTTTTCTTTGCCCTATTTTGATATTTTTGGTTCATATTTCTTGTAGCACAAACCTTCTGCATAGTGCTATGATCATAGACCAAACTCCATTGACTAGAAGATGTCTGGCTCAGTCTTTGGCCCAGCAGTTTTTTGGATGCTTCATTTCCAGAATGTCATGGTGAGTAAACTATACTGCCTGACTGTGTGAATATTGACAAATGCATGTCTGTTAAAAAATAAAATATGTGGGTAATATATAAAAAAATATGAATAAACATAAATCGGCAGCTGAGCGACTAAATTTTGAACAATATGGAAAGTAACAAAAAAATAAAATGAGACGACTAATAGCTCACAATAATATAAAACAAATATTTACAAACTTTGATTATCATTAATATGACACACATATTAATGAGCAATTCTCATTAATAAACAATATATTAGTGAAGCAATAATAAAAAATAACGCCTGTCTGTTCTTGTACATGGAGGATGATAAACACATACTTTTGAGCATACCTTGCTTGGTTATCTCTCAGGAAGCATGGTGAAAGGGACACTATAGTCACCAGAACCACTACTGTTTAATGTGATTCTGGGGCTTAAAGCCAGTCACTATAGGGTCAGCCATGTAAACGCTGCCTTTTTTGAGGAAAGGCAGTGTTTACAATGCTGTGTAAGTCCACCGCTAGTGACTCTCACGCAGATGGCTACTCGAGAGACTTCCTGGATGAGGTCCTGCAATGTTTAATGCATTGATTCCCTATGGGAGTCCAAATCCAATTCGCGAAGAAAGCACAGGGACTGCGGACCGAACAGCACAGCGAGAGTCAAAAGGTAAGTAATTTTGTTTTATTTCTTTCATTTGTGGGTCAGGAACCAATTGCTGTAATGTTTCTTTAACACTTTTACATATATGCACATACACTGATCAACCACAACATTAAAACCACCTGCCTAATATTGTACATGTCATCTTGTACTGCAAAAACAGCTCTGATACATCAAAGTACAGACTCCACAAGACCTCTGAACGTGTCCTGTGATATCTGGCACCAAGAAATTGGCAGCAGATCCTTTAAGTCATGTGAATTGTAAGGTGGTGAGATCTCCATGGGTTTGATTTGCGTTGACACCCCACAAGACTTTGGAGATGCTCTGACTCTGTCGTCTAGCCATCACTATTTGGCTCTTTTCAGACTAATGCAGGTCTTTCACCTTGCCCATTTTTCCTACTTCCAACACATGAAATTTAAGAACGGACTGTTCACTTGCTGCCTAATATATCCCATCCCTTGACAGGTGCCATTATAACAATATAATCAACTCTATTCACTTCACCTGTCAGTGGTTTTAGTGTTGTGGCTGATCCGTGAAGATATATAACCAGAAAATGGATGGTACATGGTTATTTTCCAGAGTAGAATAGATCACAAATATTACTAACATATTATTTCCCATTTTTTTTTTATAAATTCTGTTTATTTTGTGAGGCCATGATGCCTACACGTATTTTATTGTAATATTTAATACTTTAATGATAAATATTTTGTGTAGTACTAACCTGTGTTTGGTAGAAAACTGGATTTCATGCTAAACACACAATTTACCTTCAGTCACAGCGTGTGACATTGCCAGCCATCCTGCTGCCATTCATACGAGTTTATGATGTTCCTCGTTTTTGCAGGTCTGACGAGTGGGTTCTGAAAGGCATATCTGGATATATTTACGGCCTCTGGATGAAGAAAACATTTGGTGTCAATCAATATCGTCACTGGATCAAAGAAGTGAGAAACATCTATGTTTACATTTCCAGGATTACACTCCCTCACCCTTTTTCTCTACACAATTTCTCCTGACTTATAAAGTTTAATATTGAAGACCACCTGAAACAAGCAGGGTTGTTTATTTAACCATGATTTGGGAATCTGATCATTTCTGCAGCTGGGCTATTTTGAACTAAAAAATTTAATTTGCTGTTTAATTAGTAGCAATTCACTGATTAGTGAATAAGTATGTAAGTATTAGCATCAACACAGCCGTTTCTCCTCCTATTATGTTTTGTCATTTAGAAAAAAACTTTAGAAAGAAAATTGTTGCCTAAATTATGCTAGCATTTGAGTCATGTTATGTAAAGTGGATCTTTAGTGTTTTTAACTGTGATTGTATGTGTGGCAGTCCTGCTACATCTGAAGTATATACTATCTACATTCAATTAACCCCCACAGTGCTGTGTGTGCCGCACTATGTGGATGTGAGAGTGCGGCATGTCTAGAGCTAGGTTCCGGAGACACCTGGGGCTTAACCCCAGTTTGATGTCCTCAATATTATGTATCCCCACCTTTCTATGCTACGTTCCCTCCTCTCTACCCATAAATAGAGTGCTGCTGATAATATCTAGAATCCAAGTTAAATCATTGCCATAAACAAGAGCATGGTGTTCACCCAGGTATTAAATGTAATCTCGCCGTGCTACCTGCCTAAAAAATGGTTATACAGCATAGTTCTGTTCCCAGCACATCATTTCATGTGTAAGTCACAGTTGGTTTTGTTATGATTTTCGTGTGTTTTGTGTGTTTCTTCCTTCAACTCCATTTAAATACGCTTCACAGTTTAATGTGATGTTAATTATACTTGCTCGTCAGGCAGCTCAGTGAGAAATAGTTTGGATGAGTATGTATTAGAAGAAGAAAAAAAAAAAACAATATTCCTGCAAGAAACCCAACATTATTGGTTAGTATATTACACAATTATTAGCCAACGATGTCCTCCATAATTGGTTTACGTACATCGATGATTTCTTCTGCTCTTGACCCCGCCCTTATTTATTTCAGTTAATGGATTTTATTTTTAATATTAGGAGCTGGACATGATTGTAGCCCATGAACTGAGAACAGGAGGGGTTTTACTCCATCCCATATTTTCTTCTGGCAAAGAAAAGGACAAGTGAGTCAGTTTACTTTTTGTATTCCTTTCAGTTGTGTGTAAAGCTCCTATTCATTTCTTGTGAAAAGGAGTTTTTGGCTATGGGAAAATTGTTCTAGAAGGGTTCTGGAGACATGATCATAAACCACGAGGCCACAAAGCTCGCTGTGGGAGATTGTTTACTTTAGCACTTATTTCCTGCTCTGTTAATTAAACACACTGTGCTGTAAGATCTGATTGAAAATGAAGCCATTATTTTTCATGGAGGCTGTGTGAATCCCAGCCAGGGGGAGGTGTAGCTAGGACTGCTTACACAGATTTCACTTCTAAAAGGCAGATGACTGAGCAGGGTAACTGCAGGGGTGTTAGCAAAATGTCATTAAGCTATGAGATAAGATGTTTTTATGCTTAATGAAAGCCCCACCTCCCCCCACAACACCTTCCTGGAAAGTATATAAAAGTTACAGAATCACATTGGCACATTGTTTAGTGTTTAAGTTTGTTAAATAGAAATGTAAAAAAATAAATTACTAGCTTTTTATCATAGTGTATGGGCTCATATGGGAATGAATGCAGGAGAGAAACATTGTGTTAACTATACGCTGAAAACTGTGGGACAAAATTAGTGATGAGTAAGAGCATGATGAAGTTCGATTACGAGGATCGGAGGTAAAAACTGTTGTATTGAAAAGCCTGTATCCCTGCTGTCTAAACCAGTGATGAGGATGCTGTGATGTAGAGCTAGGAAAAGCGGGCAGGTAGACGTAATTACAAAGAGAGAACAATGGGAGGTGTGGTGAAATTGCAGCGTGACCTCTAGTCAATATGCAGAGCCCTAACAGTATCCCAACGTTACTGTAGCCATATGACATGTAATGTCCTCCTGTAACATAAAATATAAAAACCAAACACTAGGTGTTACACATACTGTACTTAGCCATCAAAGAAAAGGGATGATGAAGATTCCATGGGAACATCCCAATGTAGTTACCTGAAGGTGTATGGGGAGGGAATGCCAGAAATGTCCTTATATAAATACAAATAATACAAAATAATTTCATTAACGCCAACATATTCTGGAGATTTTTACAAATTAAATGTCAGGATACAAGAGAAAACAACTGAGACCAACTATTACAAGAGTTACTAAGAAACAAGGTCAAACAAGCTTACAATCTAGAGAAAGTGAACGTTTTCATTCGTATGTGGCTTACCATAAATGCATATATTTTGCACATAACAAATCTGTTACTTTAAGAGACTTTACTATAACTTGGATGGCTATATGTACATCCGTACACCAATATCTTGGCCTGTTATTGCAGAATTTGTCTCCATATGCAGCGTCCCCTTATGGCAAATACCTGTAAAAGCATTTCTTGAGTCACCCCGGTAACTGCTCTTTGACATGGGAGTGAATCAGTTGTGCGCAGTCCATGTTGACACTCTTTCTGGTTAATGACCATCTCTGTGCTTGTAGGATTCCATTCATATGTTTATTGTATTTTTTTTTTTTGTACCCAGCCACAGTGCACTAATAAAGCAATTCATCCTAAATGTAAGACAGACCTCCATGAATCCCCAATATTTACTGATATTGATTCACTGGCTGCTGTGCCACTTGATTTCACAATTCACATTCTACTCCTTCTCTTTCTGAACTTCAGTAGTATGAATTAAATTATTAATAGAGCTCAAACATTTCTGCAATCCTTAGTTGCCTTTATGTGGCTTTCATAAAGGAATTGCACATATTGTTGAATTGTTCATACCTTCTAATTTAATGGAGGGCTGTTTGCAGAATTATTATTGACAAACATTAATTTTTCACGATTTTATTTTGCAGCCCTTCTTCACACCTCCACTTCTCTATAAAACACCCTCATACCTTGTCCTGGGAGTATTACAGCATGTTCCAGTGCAAAGCTCACCTTGTCATGCGACTGATAGAAAACCGCATCAGTATGGAATTCATGCTGCAGGTAAAAGCAACCGTGGGGATGGGTTTCACTTGCTTAACATGGGGTTTGTGGGCTTTGATTCTGCAATATCTAGTAGCCAGAAACTTCTCGGTGGAGCAGCAACAATTAATAGAATTAATGGAGATTAGGATAAGCCAGCTCTGTGCACCATAGCCTATCCAAGGGGATATTTTGGTGGTGCTTTCCCTTAAAAATTATAAAAAATCCATAATAAATATGATGCTCTTCTGCTTTTGCGATATGATAAACTGTTGCAAACGTGCAGATTTCTCTTAACCCTTTTTTTTCTTGTCATAGAGCAATATTCAGCGTCAAGTTAGCCTCTTGTCCTTCTGTCGTTTTTCCTTATACATACCATATTAGTTAAATTTAATATCCTTTACACTGGGTGTTCTATTTACTGCCAAAATTAACACCTTTTTTCCCCCTCCTTTTGCTTTGATGTGTTTCTTTGAGCTGCACATGATTGCATTTCCTAATAGTCAAATGGGTTATTGAAGCAGACACAAGAATAAAAGGCAAACTCCAATTACAAGTTGATTTAGCAGCCACTTCAGCACTTTACCCTCTGATGGTACCTGAATCTTCAGAGACAATCTGGAGAACCCAGATGAAATGGATCCATTGTTGACCCTGGCCAGCATGGTCCTGTACAAGCTTCACTCAAAACGGTCTGATTTTCTGGTAGCAGATTCAGTCATTGTGGACTCAAGCCAGCATGGTCAGTTAGAAGTTGGCAAAACTGTCCTGTTTCCTGGTAGCTCATTAAACTATTACTGACAACTTCCTGGCATGCAGGGCCTATCAAAACCCTGATGGCAGAAGGACTGTGAAAATATTTGAATATGCAATATTGGGCGACGGTAAAATTTAGGGAGGAACGTTGGCCAAAAGTTTAAGCCTATATTAAAAAATCTTTTTTAAATAAAGTGTTAGTTTAGACTTCGATTAACGTTTATAGTTTTGCTTTTTCTTTGATACATATCGTATTTTTCGATACAATATATACAATATAAGTTAGCGTCTTCACTGTTATTATAAATTTGAAAAACAAAATCCAGGACATTTACTTGAACTATAAGAGGCATCCCTAGCCTATAAATATAACATAGAACCGCAGTTTTATGTATATATAAAAAGGAAACCGTATGTTGCTATTATTTTGACACATTAACGGAGTTATTCTCTAAAGTGAGAAATCAAAGTGTATTTCACATTTAGTCCAAAGTAGTCAAACTATAAAAGCAAAACTGACTTTTTCCAATCGGCAATTTTGTGCTTAAATTAGAAATTTACTTTAAATTCTCACTTTCATGAATAACCCTGTTAATGTTTCATATATACTTTTATTTATTTATATTATTGTGGCCAGCCTAAGGCACACCTTTGCAATAATCATGCTGTCTAATCAGCATCTTGATATGCCACACCTGTGAGGTAAATGGATTATCTCGGCAAAAGAGAAATGCTCACTAACACAGATTTAGACAGATTTGTGACCAATATTGGCTAGAAATAGGCCTTTTGTGTACATAGAAAAAGTCTTAGATCTTTGCGTTCAGCTCATGAAAAATGGGGGCAAAAACAAGTGTTGCGTTTATAATTTTGTTCAGAGTTAAACTGACCTTATGTGGACATAATGTCCACAAAGATTAAAAACCAAAAATCTGTATGATACATGCCATTGCAAGCAACAAAATAATCTGTGCGGTATAACCTCTGCCAATCTCCATAGGTATCTGCATAGCAGGGCGATGTTAGGGAGTCACCATTTACAGCCACTCTACTGTTATGTATTTGTAAGCAAGTTGAAAACTAGCACTAGTGACGGGTGGTACAAATTCCATTTTTCTAAATGTAAGCTAGCATGAGTATACATGTTGTGACAAAATGGTCTAAATGTTTTGTTGGATGTGATTTAAAAATAAATAAATATGTATATCTGTAATGGTTTGTTTTTTTTGCTAAAAAGAAAAAACACATATTCTTGATTCTTCACATGTGATGCTTAGACAGTGGCACAATATTCATATTCACCTTTCAGTTTTAGAACCTATATTGTAGTTTTGTTTTTCTTTTTTCATTGCAGGTTTTCAACAAGCTTTTAAGTTTGGCCAGCACAGCTTCCTCTCAGAAGTTCCAGTCCCACATGTGGAGTCAGATGTTGGTTTCCACATCTGGGTTTCTGAAATCCATCTCTAACGTTTCTGGAAAAGACATCCAACCTTTAATAAAACAGTGGGTGTATCCTTCTCTGTTCTGAGTGGGTTTCATTATTGTCTGCGCTAACTTGGTACATGTGTGCAAACGTTATTTACTTTGTTTTCTGGATACTTTATATAGTGCAAATTGCTGGGGTTTGGAGGACATCCAGTAGAGTCAAACACAAAGAAATCAGTAAACCTCTGTGGTCCAGGTGATCAACAGTTTGCATGGGGAAAAAAAGAATCTTTATTTTCATTGTCTGTATCTGTGAGCTGTGAGATAAGATAATTTTTTGAATCATGCCCGTCAAAGCTATCTTATTTTTTTTTTGTCTCTGGATTGCTATAGAAGTATATTTATATGTGGCACATAATATGTTCCTGTGTTAAATACTTGGGGAGATCCTGTTGGAATCACAATAGCACCTGCGAGAGAAGGTCCTGGTAACATCAGCCATTCCAGGGGATGTTCCATATTTGTGTTCTCATGTAGAAACACAGCTGCAAAGCAACACATAGCAAGTGCTGTTGCAATGCACCATTTGTTTCCTTTTTCATTTAGAAGAATGGCCTCATTATTAGCATTGAGTGACAAATGTATATGTGTTGTGTGTGTTTGTAATTTATGTTCCCTTCAAATATGCAAGGATTACATGTACAGTGTTTATGCTAAGAAGCCACATAATTGAACATGCTTGGTTAAGACTTAACAGTATCTTCCAGAGACCAAAGCGGTGTAGTCAAGTTTTATGGCAGTTTTGCATTTAATAGAAAAAGAAATGTTTTGGAATTGGAAATCAAGCAGGACTATACATCGTTGGGAACACAGAAATATGTGGTAAGGGGCTGTTGTTTTAATAAAGACCTACCTGCCTGAACTAGAAATGGCAAACAACCTTTTGTCTTTTGCAACGTTTTAAATAGATGTACCACATCCATGGCAGGGGCTATACTTTAATTTTTTCCCTTTCTTTTTGGATTAAGAGAGGGAGAAAATCTCCAAAGTTGTGAAGATGGAGCTCATCTGTTCTGCCAGCTGGTTTCCAGCGATGTCTGAGGCTTCAATGATAAAGCCAAGGATTGGCCTACGCTCTGAGCCTCTCACTAGCTTCTCATTCACTAAACTGTTTGACAAAGGTATGTACCGAGGCCCAAGACATTGCTGGAAACCAGTTGGCAAAGTGGATGTCTACACAACTTTGGGGTTAAACCATTCGTAAACGGTGTAACTAATGCAGGTAAGATGGCATCCATGACCTTCCTGGCACCTTAACTTCTTTGAGATGAGGTTGTCATGGTGTCCAAAATGTTCCTTTAATGGCCCACCTGGCACAGGGAAGACTAAACACAGATATTAAAAAAAAAAAAAAAAATGTAATGAAAGGAAAATAAAAACTCACTTAAATAATGGCATTTTAATTAAGGAGTTGCTATGACAAAATATCATAGAAAATACATAGATGGAATCTATTCACATTTAATGGACTCTTACACAAAGAAAAAAAATAGTTCTTTATCTTTTGAATTAAATATATATTAAAAAAAGAAAAAAGAATGGTTGCATTAACAGAGTATTTGCACCATAATCACTTCAGTTTGATGAAGTGGTTATGGTGCAATGTCATCCTTTAATTTAGAAGACAAGTATCATATTCATCAGATTTTTTTTTTAATTCCTCACTGACTGTGCACATCATGCACAAGTTTATAATGCTTATTTTATAATGCTTAACCTGCTATTGTTTCATGGCCCCCAGTATTGGCCCAATTATTCCAACCCAATTTTGTACGGGTAACTGCCAAAATGAGCCAACTAAAAAAATAACATCATTATAATGTGCAATTAAATTAAATGCAAAAAGTTTGATACCCTCTTAAGATCTTAATTTGCTGCCATTCATGTGCATGTGTAGATTTGATTATTTGTAAATATTTAGTTATTTCTGTTTTGAAAACTTTTAATCGTCTGGTGGACATATACAATTGGAACTAAAAGTAATACATGGTATAATCTCCTGTACCACAACTCAATTTCTTGCTTTTTTTTTTTTTTTTTTATACAGGGACCCCTTAAAGTGACTGTTCAAGAACTCGATGGTTCATTTAACCATACTCTACAGATTGAAGAAAACAGTCTCAAGCATGATATACCGTGCCACTCGAAAAGCAGAAGGTAATTGTCGCGAGTAGGGGGGGCCTGTGGGAGGATTTAACCTGCCTTTTATCAATATGGTTGTCAAAGTGACCCCCATATTTAGTTTGAAATGACAGCGAGCAGCCACTGGTTACTCGCTGTTTAGGCGACAAGCTGCGAGTAGGGGCATGCAGGAGGATTTAAACTCCCTTTTATTAATATGGGGGTCATGGTGACCCCCATAGATTTTAATGCGGGGGGGGGGGGTAGAAATAGTTATTTATTTATTACAATGAGGGAGCTGGTAGCGCTGCTGGCTCCCTCCTTGACTTTTTTTTTTTTTGGAGCGTGTGCAGTGCTGTTTTCATCTTAATGGATGAAAACAATTGTTTCTTTTTTAACAAATTTCATTAAAAAACGAATGGTTTGTAAACGATTCGGGATTGACGAAGGAAATTTTTATTTAGTATGAAATCATTCGTACGAAACGAAAATTTCAATGGTGCACATGTCTAATATCAAATAAGATAGGAGTGTGATAATAATAGTTTGTGATACAGGTGCTCTATGCTCTGTGATGCATGAATTGAAGGAAAGTTTATCTTTGTTACTGAGTCCTAGACTTTGTTTTAATCCCACTTCAAAAAATAAGTAAAAGTAAGATACGCAGTTAGTCTGTAGTATTTTAGAAAACACTGCACACTAACCTAATACCTGCTGACGTAAACCTATATGGTCCAGCTTAAAAGAGGAGCCAACATACTCATTTTTTCTGCGGTGCTAACTGTTGTCGTGTCCCTCCTAGTGATATTTGTGTGCTTGGTATACAGTGTCACTTTGGACCCTGGTTATCCTTTGCTCCTTCATCTGTTTTTGATGTGACGTGAAGTGTTTTGGACAGATATTCATAAAGTTGCATGTGTTTCCACTTAGTACCTCACTAAGGAATATGGTTTTTGAAAGGCTTTGAACGTTCATTAATCTCTCATAAACCTACAATGTCTTACACAGTTCCACTGACCTGAACCTGCTTATAGTGTTTCCTTTAAATAAATCAGTTTATATGTTTTTACTCCATAACAATCTATCAAATGAGCTTAAAAAGGCAGCTGGGCTTACTGGACAGATTATATAAGTTTTTGAGCGTTCATTGGGTTCTTAATCGTGTTCCTCCAGTTAAAGGCTTGGTTTGCAGAGGATTACGGGAATTGTAGCCTATTAAGTTGACGGCTTAGAGGGAATTATTATAATTGATTGGCCCGGTTTGACATGACACCCATGCCTTAGAACACTGTGTTATACAATAGTAACTGTTGTGTTTTTTTGTTTTTTTTCTTGACAGAAATAAAAAGAAAAAAATCCCTCTGATGAATGGGGAAGAGGTAGACATGGATCTATCTGCAATGGAGTAAGTTGTGTATTTCTAAGACATTTAACATATGTGTCTATTTTACTTTAAAGGTTGTGTGTGTATTTGTCTCCTTGGGATAACTCCTTGTTAAATATCCCCATTGTATAATTGTAAAGGATGTTGGTTGGTGCTAAATAAATGCTGATAATAAATAACATTATCCCAGTACAATGTATGGGGAAACATTTGTGACTGTTTTAACTTCCTTAAAAAACCTCTCTGAACTCTCCTCACCCTCTTGTCAAGTCATAATTTTATTTTCTATTTTATTTTAGGATTTCTGATTGGCTGATATTTGTAGAATAACTTGTACTGCTGTGGAGTTCTAGTAAAGAGAGACTTAAACATATATAAAGCCTCCTGTAATGTAGTAACATTTTTATACCTGTATGATATGTCTCTTTGCAGTGCTGATTCCCCATTGCTCTGGATAAGAATTGATCCAGACATGTCTGTTTTGAGAAAGGTTGAGTTTGAACAGGCAGATTTCATGTGGCAATATCAGTTGCGTTATGAAAGAGATGTTGTTGCACAAGAAGAATCGATTCTTGCACTGGAATCCTTTCCGACTCCTGCGTCACGGTTGGCGTTGACCGACATCTTGGAGCAAGAACAGTGCTTCTACCGAGTTAGAATGATGGCATGTTTCTGCCTTGCTAAGGTAAGCTTGTACAATATAGAGACTTTTTTTTTTGTATTCTTTATTTTCGTGCAATAGGGTATACAGACAAGCCTTCTGTGCCACAATAGCAGGTACAGGCATATTACAGCAAACATTATCATGACACGGGTCAGTTGCACATTTTTTTGTAAACAGGATGTGTACGTAACTTTTGGTCAGTTATAATAGGTTGAGTGAATCGGCATTTATGGTAGGCATGTCAATGAAATGATGAGAAAAAAAAAACACTTTGCCATTAAGCATAGATTAACAACAGCTATAACTAACGAGTTAAAAGGTATAGCATTACTCTGGTATGGTGATAACATTGCATGTTTTTTAGGAACTATAACCAGAAAGGATAATCAGTGCTTAGTCTAATATAGTCGAATGGGGAACACAGATTAGATATATGCACTGGGTAGCTTGGAGACAATTAAGGGTGTCACTAGGCGTTTTGTATTGGGTTACTCTGTGCGATACAGGAGTCAGGCTAGGTTAGCACAATGACAGACATCAAAAATAACATCAGAGTATCAAGATGCTCCGCGGTGCAGATCGGGTGGTGTGCCATCGGGACTACAAGGGTAGGTAACTGGGTGAACGGTGTAGTTCATGGAGTCCAGGCAAGGGTTGGTACGAGTCAGTCATGGGTATACAAGCATGGTAGCGACTGATATGTCCAGGTAGCGCGTTATAGTAGTGTCATCCTGTCCCCTGCCCTGGTACCTGATCTTCCTGGTGAGTGACAGTCCCAATAATAGCCTGAGTCTCTGGCTAGTGGGTCCGGTGAGCCTCTGTGTGAGCAGTATGGGTGGTCGGCAATGGTAGTGGATTCGGTAACCATAGGGTAGCGCCTGTCTCAGAGGGCCAGATATTCAGCCGATGCCTTCGGTGGGCCACGTTTTTTAGTCTCTGTCCAGGTCGGCTATGGAGTGCGCCTGGTGGATCGAGCCTCTGAGGGCTCCATGTCTGTCTGCCGGGCAGAGGTGAGGTGAGGAGGCCCCTGGTCCCAGGCCTGTGTTGAGGTCCGTTTCTTCGTGCCGCCGACCGGGGACCCAGCACCGCCCAAGTCTGTCCTCATCGAGGGAGGGAGAACAGGGCCGGGTCGCGGTCTTGCGTCGCCTTGCGGGTAATTTACTCCGCTGTTGGGGAGGCGGTCTGTGGATGTTTCCCTTTCCCCGGAGGCGGTTGCCAGTTGTGGTGAGTGTTGGGCGCCGCCGTGTGCCGTTGTGTGGTCCGCGGCCATTTTGTGTCCTCTGCCTCTGGGCTGTCGTTTGGGGTTCTCGTTTGGGATTTGTTGCTGTTGCCACCAGCTTCGCCCAAAAGGCCGCCAGGATGGCATCAAGCCTTGACTCCAGGGTCCCTTGGGCCACCGGTCCGCAGTGTATGGGTACTCGCTTTGGTTGGCTGTGGCAGGTAAGTACGTCCGCCATCTTGTGTGTCGAGTTGCTGTTCAGAGCGTCGCTTTGTGGCTTGTTCAGGCCCCACCACTCCGGGGGGGAGGAACGGGACTCTGTGTGGTTCTGCTGGGGTAAGAGACAGAGGACTGGAGGTCGGCCGTCTCTCCCGCCCAGGGTCCTCTCTAGGCCGCAACCGCTCTGCATGATTGTTGGGGGTCGGCATCCCGGTTTTCCGTGCCGGAACGCTCCAGCCGCCGTCTTCAACAATTAAATCCCTTTGTGGGTCAGTGTTTGAGCGGCAGGAGGCTCGATTCCATGCTTGGTCGAGTACTTTGCTAGGCCCCGCCCCGATTTATTTTTTTTTGTGCCATAAAGTTTGGCATAATCTGAGATTATTATTAAAGGACACCTTGATTTATTATGTTTATAAAAAAAAAAAAAAAAAAAAAAAAAAACTCTTTAGATGACATTCTTGTATTCCAGCCTAAGCACATATGGACACTTTGTTTTTGCAAATTAAATCTGATTAGTCGTGACTATGACTAGTTTGGAGAATTTTTTTTTTCCTGATCAGCTTTTTTTTTGCCTCCTTTTTTCACATTAATTTGTATCTTGTATAATCCTAATCAATCAGATACTAGTATTTTTTAATGTGTTCTCTGTCTCCAGTGACGATCTTTCATCCATTCTCTGATCTCCTCTTGCCTTATCCTATTACATGTACAAATTCTCAGTGATTCTTCATTGTAGTCCATAAAGACTGCTACCACACGCACCAAAATGTTTTAGGCAGCATGGCAACCAACTGATTTGAAGAAGAAGAAGAAGAAAAAAAAAAAACTATTGTGTTTTTGTGAGGGTGAATGAGCCAATATTGATCATTGCACAATGATTTTTTTCCCTGCACATTAACCTATACCCCACCTCCTGTTTAGTCTGTTCCAGGGGCAGATCTATGGTGCATTGATTTAGTTTTTTTTATGTATTTGTTAAACCAATCACCTGCCATCAGAATAGTTTCTCATCCAAACAAACCAAATCTGGCTATTTTTGCCACAGGCAACTTGCTATGGTGTGTGCTTACCTTTTAAGTTGCTAGTGTTTGTTATTTATTTCTATAGATTGCCAATTCGATGGTGAGCACATGGACCGGACCTCCGGCCATGAAATCCCTCTTTACTCGCATGTTCTGTTGTAAGAGCTGCCCTAACATTGTGAAAACAAACAACTTCATGAATTTCCAAAGCTATTTTCTGCAGAAGGTAAGCATCCTAACCAATAATGATATTTATTGAAAGGAGTTCAGCATAGAAATGGCAAAATAATCAATCATTAATTGATCTTCGTCCAGTCAGATGCTATTTTATAAAGACGCTTTGGGGACATATATGTGCTAGTGAGATTACAGTACCAGGCATGGTAAGATGTCAAATCGTTGTAGTACAGCGTGATAACTTATCTGGATTATGCTGGACGCCCTCAATGCAATCTGATCTTCTGTAGCCGGAGAAGCTGAATGTTACTGCTTAGACCAAAGCAGGACTCCAATCAAAGCCAACAAGTGCAGTCCTCTATTGAGCAATCCATTTATATATATTTTTTATTATTATAAAGTGTGTGTATTTGTCTATATATATATATATATTACATACATTGTGAATATTGAGTTAAAACTCTACAATGGTGGAACAGTGATAATGTATGTCAATTTCTTAAGTAATATCAATTAACTTGTCTGATATTTTAGATTCCCTTGCATTTATTTTTTACTTGCCTCTGGCCTACATTAAATTATACATTTTAAAAGCCTAACCTTCTTGGTGTCCAATATAATCCTGCTAATTGATTTTAATGATTATTTTAGTAAAGCCTTTGATATGAATGATCTGTGGCACATTGTAATAAGCAACTAAGTCACGTTTGGTCATATTTCAATTTTTGTCTGTTAAATATCTTGTGTTTTTGTTATAATGTCCCATACCTAAATAACTGTACTTAAAGGAAAACCCCTTCAGTAACTTACCTGAGGCAGCGACGATGTCCCTCGTCGCTGCTTCCTCCTCCGCACCACTCCTCCTTCTGACTCCGGCCGGTGGGCGAGACGGATCCCGCCCACCGGCTGAGCAGACCTAATGCGCATGCGCGGCAATGCCACGCATCCGCATTAGCGCTCCCCATAGGAAACATTGAAAATTAATTTCAATGCTTTCCTATTGGAAAATGAGCGACGCTGGAGGTCCTCACACAGAGTGAGGACGTCCAGCGAAGCTCTAGCACAGGTTTCCTGTGCTAGGAACCAGGAAGTGCCCTCAAGTGGCTGTCTAGTAGACAGCCACTAGAGGTGGAGTTAACCCTGCAAGGTAATTATTGCAGTTTATAAAAAACTGCAATAATTACACTTGCAGGGTTAAGGGTAGTGGGAGTTGGCACCCAGACCACTCCAATGGGTAGAAGTGGTCTGGGTGCCTGGAGTGTCCCTTTAAATACTATCACTGTTATTTCACTTCCAAGCAGCAGGTGGAGCTGTCAGACTCATTAATTTTGACAACCTAATAAAAGAAATGAAAGCTTGTTAGTCTGAGGACCTCAGTAAATTAAATAAAAATGTGTCCAGTATGGTGAACTTTCAACTGCATGGTTTTGGTTTTATTTACAATAAATATTTGTTTCTTTTGTGTTTTTTTCAGACTATGCCAGTTGCAATGGCTTTGCTGAGAGATGTTCATAATCTCTGCCCAAAAGAAGTTCTTTCGTTTATTTTAGACCTTATAAAGTACAATGACAATAGGAAAAACAAGGTATGAAACAAAACATGTTGTATTGACCGTTAAAATGTATTGTTGATGCTAGCATGATGTGGTGCTACTTTGTTTAATGTTGTCTGTACATTGTTATAGGCAAATTGCTAGAAAATGCAAAGACCACATTTTATTTTTAGTTTACCTGTTCAGTTGTTGACAACATTATTGGGTTCCTAAATACCAAACAAGTGACATTGCCATGCATTGTAGGAAGAAACAGATGTGGGCACTTCTCCCTATAATCAAGCAGGAACCAAACTTCAGGTACTTATAAAGAAATCTATATGTTGGCTATCTTTCACAAGGAAAAATGTTTACCTGGAGCAGAAGTGCTTTTTCGGGTTTATCGTGTCCAATGGGGGCAGATTTTCTGGTTTATCCTTTCCAATGGGGGCAGATTTTCTGGTTTATCCTTTCCGATGGGGGCAGATTTTCTAGTTTATTCTTTCTAATGGGGACATATGTGTTTTAAGTCCTATTTGGCCAGAAGCACAGCTCATCCATCCAAAGATTATGCAGTTTAACCCCTTAAGGACACATGCCATGTGTGACATGTCATGATTCCCTTTTATTCCAGAAGTTTGGTCCTTAAGGGGTTAAAGGGACATGCATCATTTTACAATCTTTAAAAAAAGAAAAAAAGTAAAAGAAAAAAGTGTGTTCTGTGTGCTAGATAGGCGCTTAACCCCTTAAGGACCAAACTTCTGGAATAAAAGGGAATCATGACATGTCAGACATGTCATGTGTCCTTAAGGGGTTAAACGACAATAACTGAAATACATTTTAAATAGCTGCTACAACACTTATGTACGGATCTCTCTGGTCCCAGAAGTATAGTAGAACAATAGGGGATTTGAGAGGGTTAATACGAAGAGAAACCACCTCAAAAACCCTTAAGTGGAGCGCTTGTAAATACTTACCCCTAATTTTAGGGGTATCAGGTAGTCCCAAATAAGGTGAAATATGCAGAACAAAAAAAAAAGAGAAATCTCAAATGGTGAAGTATGTATGATTTTAGTGACAAGAAATATAAATAATGGTAGTTTGCACTCACAAGTAGAGAGCCAAGAGGGGGACTGGCTGACAGGAGCTGCAGGAGAGGTAAGTAAACGCACACAGCCCCATTGTCTGTATTATGGTAATGTAAATTGCCATAATACAGACAGTGACTTGAGTATAAGTCGAGTTGGGGTTTTTCAGCACAAAAAATGTGCCGAAAAACTCGACTTATACTCGAGTATATACGGTACACCAAAATAAAGTAAAAATATTTTTAAAAGTATAAATTGTGGTCAGATTGCATGGTTGGGAAATGTCCATCAACTAGGGGAGTTTCTTCAGCCCTCCACCCTGCCACTTCCTACCTCTTACATGCCCACCTCTGTTTCAGACCAGCCCACTAATGACAAAAATAGGACATCATTGTGCAGCAGGAGAGAGAAATCAGACACTGGAGCCTGCTCTGCATGATCACACTGATCAGACTCTCTCTTCTACTGTCAGGATAAATAAATATTCCAACTGCACATGTGTAAATCTGTCAGGCATGCTTAATGCACTTTTCCAGCATTCCTAGGGATAGGACACTGGTTGGTTAGATAAGTGTGGAGCAAGTGTGAAAAGCATAAGAGAGAAGAAGCAGGTAAACATGGGAAAAAAATCAGATTGGCCTTTTTTTTTTCAGCCTGCAAAATGAGGCAACTGTCTCATTTAAAGCTAAAGATATGAATGAGACGGTTGTCTCAAAGTGATGCATGTCCCTTTAAGTAAGAGCTAGTGCATGTTTGCAAATTCTGATGTCATGCAGAAGTATTAATATGATCTAAGCCCATTTAAATATAGTCATGGCAAATAAGTTCTCTTCTGCAATGGATTTAAATAGAACTTTAAAGATGGCTGCTCCTACAAAGCAAAAAAAAGAGGTATTAAAGGATGACTATAGGGTCAGGAACACAAACCTGTATTCCTGACCCTATAGTTTTAAAAACACCATCTGCACACTGGCAAAAGACTAAAAGTACTTTTCCAGGTTAATACTTTAATATCATTATTATGTTATTTTAGGCCACCTGGAAACTGCAGTGGTTGCAGCTGCACAAGAATTACTTAACTTGCACCTGCAGCAAATCTACTGCAACTGCCACAAAACACTGGCTGCTATGGCTGGCTTAGTTCTTTCACTGCTACTGCATTGGTATAAGTGGCTGTGTTTTGTATAAATATGATACAGGATTCCTAGTTTGGTTCTCCTTGTTTGAATGTACACAGGTCTTAAAATATAAATCCTACGCTGCCCCTAAAATTCACTCGCCAGTGCAAGGGTTTCGGGGGTCCATGGCACACTCAGCAGGGGTGCATCCCTGCCATAGCTGCCTTTTCACATTCCTTGCTAGTGGCAAGCGGAAATGGTGAGTCCTGAATACATATACAAAACCCTCTTACTGATGTCAAATGGAGTTCTTGTTTGAGACCCAGACAGCCTTCATTCTTCAATATAGAGCTTGGCAACTCTTACTCGGTAAAGTAGGCATGTATCTTAAACAAACGATGGTGTCTTTTTTTTTCTAGGCAGAGTGAGTTAATTTACTCATTCTATTAATGGAGCAACAGATAAATGGTTTAATGTCTCTTTAAAATCCTGTTACGGGAGTCGTAGGCAAAATATAGTGAAAAGAATTACGAGTTGCGTTGTTCATACATTTAAGAGATCAACTCTCATTTTCTGTTGAGCTGCATGGGTTAAATCCTGTGGCTTAGTGGTGAATGTCTTTGTGCAAAACCTCACATCTCATTATATTCCATTGGCTAGTAATCTGTTTATTTCGCTGTCATGTTGTGGTGTTAATCTTGTACACGTTCGCTGCCTGAACACACCACTGACATGTTCCTAAATTGTTTAAAATAGCATATATTTTCCTCTACGTCATTCTCGAAGCATTGGATTGAAATATCTAACCCCTAAGAATGGATTCATTTATGCACCCGGCGTGGAGGTGTCCCAAGATTAATATGTATATAGAAAATAAATTCTGTTAGATCTGGTAAACATTATAAGCTTCTCTTCATATCTGATCTTGTTCCCACTTGTTGAATCATCATAGCTGGAATGATATTTGACTAATTTTGTTTACGTAGCTTGTAGCCAGGAAATTATTTTAATTAGTTTAGCATGGGTATATATATTTTTTAACTGTTTATATGAATTGGTGTACACTATGGGTGTTGAAAGGGTTGTTTCGAAGAGCTTAGGGTCGGCGGTATGTTTTCCAAAATTAATATTTATTTTATAATCAATCCTCTCTTACAGTCGGTTGTCAAAATCCAATCCTGTAGCATGTGGGGGGAACAAAGAGTTTCTCTTGTCTTATATTAACGCAAGTCCGTTATATCTCCCAATTCCATATTGTAAGTCAGAGAGCAGAGCGAGTGTGCCCTAAAGACAAACGGGGAAGTTAAAATATAAAATTGGTGCTTCACTTAGTGAATAAAGACTTTTTTTTCTTCTTCTTCCATAGTTAAAGCAACACTGCGGACTTTATAAAAATGTCAAGTTCTGTGCTCAGTCTTACCTTATCGATAACGGTTTAACACCTAGGTTGTTGTTATATCACCCATCTGCTATGCCCCTTGCTCTCATCTGACACTCTCAGCCTATCATTGGTGGCCAAGGTGAATCTTCCTTGTGTCGGCTGGAGAGGAGACCAAGGTGTATATAGGAGATATGTTGAGGTGTAATATCCTTTTAAAAAATAACCCTACAGTCTTACTATATATCATGTACTTTTCATAGATAACTGTGGATGGGAACAGCTTATACCCTGTTGGACACTAGTGATCTTTTTCACCTTTCTTAGTTTAAAAAAAACAAAAACCTAAATTTAGCACCAAGCAAGGTCCTCCTCGCTTTATTTCCATGAGCCATCTGCCTTCAATCTGCCGTTGTCCAGTCATATGCTTCCCATAGAAAAACATTTGACTGGACGGTTTCACTCCAAGCAAAGTTCAAGTATCTCTGGATGTCCAGTGTTTCAATCAGAAACACTGCAAATACAGACTATTACCACCATGAAAACGTCTAAAAATGGTCATGGTAATTGGAGTAACATTTTAAGGATTATGCATACATAGAACATATCCATCATGTTAGTGCATTTCTACATTAAAGCAACTATATCTATATCGTGATTAATATTATATGTTTTTTTTTGTATATGTCCCTTCCTTTTGGCCACCCCTGTTTTGGAGGTGGGTAGGGGACTTGACGCAGTGGTGTAGACAAGTAATCTTCCAGTCCTGCTAACACTTATAATATAAAGTAACACATTTAAGCTATTTATGGAAAATGAACTGTTTATATATTGGCACAGAAACGGCATTTGCTTTTATCCCTGTTACTGGAGTGTGATGTTACATTACTGTCAACATGGTATGCTTGTATGGTTAATTTGAAGTATATAGAGAACAGAGCAGGCCTGGTAACTTGGTGCCAACAATATTCTTTCACTTTGAAATTAAGTTTAGAAGATTGAAACTGTTATGTTGTAGCACTGAGGTAGGGGGATTTAAGCTGTTGTTTATGTACTGCAACAGTGTTTTAATTTTTTGTGTACCCCACCTCTAGAAACCTGAATTACCGCCGTAAAGGTGCACTCCAGGCGCCCACACATGCTAGAATACAGTTTGTTGTGCTGGGGATAGTTGGTTTATTTGTTTTTATTCCAAAAGGCCACATTTTCTCTTCCAAACTGCAGTGTTCTTATTTATTTTAGAATATATAAAATAGAAAGGTGAACAGCGCTAAAGATCAGAAATTGTACATACGTTTAGTAGAAATACTGGCCAGCGGAGTAACTTAAAAAGAGGAGAAACAAAGATACAAATAATGGTACAGTATGTATGAACGATATAATTCCACAAGAACAAAGGTGTTATATTCACACTCACACTTTGAGGAGCTATATCAGCTCGGTGTTATATTTTCACTTTTGAGAAAGCTTCGGCGAAACGCGTCAAGTGAGGAAGAATTTTGGACTTTTATACAGGACTGGTTTTATAGTGTATTATTCACTTTTTACTTATTGTATTAAAGTATATATAATTTTTAAACCATCCAGTCATTTTTTTTTGTCCTCCTTCCTATTTAATACTGCTTTGCTGCTATACCTGGGTCCACTATATCCCGAGGTGGGGATTATTCCACCTGAAATTCTCCAAACTAGAGCAGGTCGTTGCTCTAGTATATGTAAGTAGGATCATCTACTCTTACTACAATATTTTATATTTACGTACTAGACCATGTGGCGTATTTTACCCTTGTTTTTCATATAACGAATACTTACACCTATAAACTCACCAACGATCTGGAACCTCAAGAAATCCATAGACGGGGATTATTCCGTCCAAGCTCTTAACACCGAGCTGATATAGCTCCTCAAAGTGTGAGTGTGAATATAACACCTTTGTTCTTGTGGAATTATATCGTTCATGCATACTTTACCATTATTTGTATCTTTGTTTCTCCTCTTTTTAAGTTACTCCGCTGGGCGGTATTTCTACTAAACGTATGTACAATTTCTGATCTTTAGCGCTGTTCACCTTTCTATTTTATCTGTCCATTTATCACAAGGTAGAGGGAACACCTTGTTGGTGAACTGCTGCTCACCCTTTATAAGAGAGCGCTTATTACCCTTTTGCATTATTTTAGAATATGGCTGTACAAGATGCCATGACTTTCTAAGAGTAATTTAGCGTTTGCTTTCTCCTCAGAAGAAAGCTGATAATTGTGATTATTACAGTCTGAATTTTAAAAGCTATACCTTACTGTACTATTTTTTTCCCACTAAAAATATATTCCTATTTTTCTCTTATTTGACTGTAATTTTTAGAACCTTTTTTTTTTTCTTTGATCAGTGTATGTGCTAGAGTGTTTGGACAGAAAACTCCCATTCATTATTGGATTGCTGTTTCATTCTAACTTATTCTTAATTCAGTTTTCAGACAATTATTATCGGGCGGAACTGATCGATGCGCTCTCTAATTCAGTAACACCCGCAGTGAGCGTTAACAATGAATCACGGACTCTGGATAACCTGAATGCTGAAGTTCGCCTGATTCTAGAAGAGATAACGCGGTTTCTCAATATGGAAAAGCTTCTCCCCAGTTATAGACATATAATAACAGTTAGGTAAGCTTGTTTGTTAGAACATTCTATGAGTTGATCCTTTCTGAACATATTCTCACGGTCCAAAACTTTTTCAAGCTGCTCTGGTGATCATTTACTGATCCATGCCACCTGGAGTAAGTTGCAACCAACTATATTTTATTTTTAAATGGATGCCCTTTTTCTCCTAGTTGTCTCAGAGCCATTCGTATTCTTCAGAAAAATGGACATGTACCCAGCGACCCAACGCTCTTTAAATCGTATGCAGAGTATGGACACTTTGTGGATGTCAGAGTAGCAGCTTTAGAGGCAGTTGTTGATTACACTAAAGGTAATATAAATGTATTTTTGCTAATAGTAAGGGAATCTGAGAGGAATCTTGTTTCTCTCACATTCTTCTTCCATTGCACTTACAGCTTGCTATGACTGATCAGAGATGAGTGACCTTATAGTCCAGAGGTGATGAAATGTCAGGTCTCCAGCTGTTGCACCTCCTATGAGGCAGTCTCTGCTAGGTTTAAAGCTCAGCATCATGCGGGGTTTAGTCCTGCAACAGTTGGTGATCTTTCTTTTTTCCACTAGTGTTGTAGATGGAAAAAGAGGTGTTGACCACCCATGAATTTGACACTTTTCTTAAGTTTTTAAAATTTCTTAATAACTGGTTCTTTCTCTTTCATTGGAAACTGAAGCCAGAAACATTGCTTTTGGGAATCAACTACATGTCTTTGTAAATAAAAGTATCTCTTACCAGGCCAGAGGAATGTTTTACTGAACACCTTGTCATCAAGTCTACAACTTACTTCCTTCGTTGTACAGAAATCATCAACTTCTTTAGGAAACAAAACACACAAGACTAAGCTCTATGAGAACAGCTAGTCAAATATGTATGTGGTTTTCCTTTCCTAATAAACTGAGTGGAAACGTATAGTGTTCCTTCCAGCAGAATTGGCATTATGGTACATTCCTTCTTGTATTGAAGCTTGCAGTAGGTTCTTGCTAAAAGGTTGATAATGCCACATTGAATTAACTTGCTAACTCCTCTTTGTATTTTAATGCTTAAGGAACTAGCACTCTGCACCACTCCTCCTGAGCCTTCTTAGATGTAGTCATGACACCCCTCTGTAGGTCCCCTTAAGTGACCTGAAAGAAAAGGGACTCTGCAATGACATTTTTACGAACTACCAACGTGAATCTTTGATCTGCAATTACCAGTGGAAACATTAACATTTTGACCATAGTGTCCTTTTTCACACCAGGCACTGTTAGGGTTTTGACATTAAGATGAGGGCCTGACAACGTTTTCAAAACAGCTGCATTTGGCATGCTTTAATTTGCCTCTACTGGCAGTTAGATAAATGTATGCCAGCACAGTGATGGTTAGACTTCCCTGCAATAGTGATCGTACAATGCACTATCTGCAACAACTGGCTAAGGAACATGGGAAATCCAGCTCATATACATTTATGGTATTAGATTAGCCAGCACGGTTCTAGAAGCCGCAGATATAAAATGTGCAGGTGCATTGCTGGGGGTCGACTGACGTGGGCTAGAGTTACAGTATTTGGGAAGGGAGAGAGAGAATACAATATTGGTATGTCGCATGATATAATAATTTTAATAAATCATTTTTCTGCAGTTCGTCTTAAAATGATTTATTGCTTTTGTAGAAAAAGTCTACAGTACAAATCAAACAAATAGAGGCTGCGCAAAATGTTGCTATGTGCACAAGCAAAGTGCTACCAAAATTTATTGGTGGACAGAATAATAAACAGACGTTTCGGGTACAACCCTTTTTCAATGCACCATGTCCCTTAAAATACAGTATAAAAAATGATTGGAACCCAGAAAGGGAATTTCAATGACTCTTAATACCGGAAATGGTCTCTATGAATACATTTGTGATGATGAATACATTTGTGATGTGTAGTATATATCAATATATTAAATTAATATGGCTGTGTATTTGTAGTTGACAGAAGCTATGAAGACTTGCAGTGGTTACTCAGCATGGCCCAAACTGATCCTTTACCATACATTCGGTAAGTAGGAAACCACTTACGTGCTACTCCAGTTCTCTTCAAACTGCTTTAGATACAAAGCAGATCTAGATTGATTGCCAATAGGAGTGTTCTCGGCTAAATGGAAATATTGCTGTTTTACATTAACAGATAAAAATAACAGCATCTATGCACAGAGGCCACTACTACATTAACATATAGATGTTTTGGTGCTTGTGTTTCATAAAGTTAATGTTTTCCTTCTCCAATTGCCTTCAACTGGGAGTATTAGTCTTTTCTATCACTTTCCCACCTTACCACTCACTGTAAGCATTTGGCAATCATGCATCTGTAATACTAAAACAGGCCCTTTTCAGTGAACAGAGAATTGTGGCTAATTGTAAAGGGAAGTTTAGATTTTCGGCCAATTTAATGAGTACACCCAATTACCCAAGGGAATACCTTTACATTATATTGTAGCTGCTTTTATTTATATATATATATATATATATATATGTGTGTGTGTATACCCTACCTGGTTTGGATGAGCTACTGTATTATGTTGGCAAGAAATTCTGAAGTCATGTGCTGTGAATCAGTCAGCTCACACTAGATGGGGTTAAAGCATTGCAATGAAATGTAGGATAGTGTTGAGTTGCACATTCATTCTTTTGTGCTTGCATGTTTAACCATTAGATAAATAAAGTATGTTATAAGCAGATTTAATCATGAATAGGCCTGTTCAGCAGCAGGAGGGAGGTTGAGTCCCCTCTCCCCTCTCTAAATTTATGTAATTATATAACCCAGATGCTCGTGATGTCAGTGAAGCAGATTGTTGCCAATCTCTACTCTGTAGGTCCACTGTTATGGTCACAATTTATTGTGTGATTTGATTTTCTCCAGAGAATGTATACATGCTATCCGCTGTTTGCCCGAACATTCATTTCAACTACTTCATTGTGTCCCTGCTTTCAGAAACAAATACAATGAAGCAACATTGGTTTTGTTTGTTTTACGTGACATCAGACTGGTTATTCGCCTGGTGATTTACTAAGTATTAGAATTATTATATTTATCAAACATGAGATTCTGAGTGGTAAAGGAAAACCACATCATAAGCTATTCATTTTTTTATTTTCATTTTTATTCTTTATTTATTGTGAAAGTCAGTATACAGAGGTTCCAGACAAAGCGTATTGTACATATTGGCCGCTCTGATGATTACTTTACATCGTTATACATATTTTCATAGGCTATTCTTTATTTAGTCCTTTAAGGATTAAGGCAATTGTCCAAGTTCTGAAGCAAAACAAAACCTAGAATTTGTGCGATGTGATGTTTGTTCCACCATAATTTAATAGTTTCTCTTTAAGTGCCGCCATACATATTGTATTTGGGGGTTTTTAATGGACAGAAAGGGCTTTCATTTAATATCTTCTATGTATACCTAACACAACATTACTTGTGATTAAATGCAACATGTTTTGTTTTCACATTGCGTATAATAATTTTTACACATCCATTTTTACTCCATCAGTCCCGATTGTTAAATGCCTCATATGTCCAGGATCTAAATAGTTTTAAATAGTTAGTTAACTCTTTACCAACCCCTAACTAAATTGCATACCAACCCTAACCCTATGCTTACACTAATGTTAACTGTTCACCCACACGTAACCTTAGTCCTACTCTATGCTTAAAAAAAAAAAAAAAAAAAGCATTAACCCAAACCCAGCAGTAACTCTTACCTTACTCTAACCCTCACTAACTGGAACCCTACATATACTCCTAATTCTAACCCTAGCCCTAGGGAAACCCTCTGCTATTATCAGTAATGATATCAAAAGATCGGTTTCCTAGTTAAAACGTGAGAGATTGGTCTGTGACCACTGCATTCTATGTAATTATGAATGGAGCTTGTTTTCCAGTCGATTATACTGTGATTGGTGCTGGGCTGCTGTCAAAGCCCAGCTCTAATCACAATAGGCATAAGCACAGGCTTGCACACAGCTCACCAGTCAGTCTAGAACAGGCAAACACGCAACCTTTAGCACTCCAGATGTTTTGAACTACACCTCCCATGCTGCTTTGCCAGCATTATGGGTGTAAGAGCATTATGTAGTGGGGATGTAGTGCTGAAGGTTGCCTATCCCTGGTCTAGAACCACTAAAAATATCCCCAGGTGACAGAGGGGAGCCCCATATACGCCTTGATTGTCTGGGTTTCCTGATGTGAGCAGGAATTTAACCCTGCTCTCACTGCAATCAACTTATAGGCATTTAAATGGCTACTTAATGAGCTGCTTATTGTCCTGCATGTAGCTCATCAAAAAAGTTTAGGGCTACTAAAAATGCCCCCCTGGTGATAGGTGCCCATGGTATTGGTTAATACCTGGGACTCATAGGTGTGAGCAGGAATTTAAACCCGCTCACACCAAAACCACGGGGCGTGTCGATGCATCCCAACAGCATTAAAGCTCACTATTGTTAGAGCATACTGACACATCCTGTGTGTGTGTGTGTATACATATACATTTAAAAAAAATTATTTAGCTAGTAGCATAAGGACTTCAAATTTTAAGCCATATGTATCGATCTATCTATGTATATTTTGAAATTTTTCAGGAGCACTGTGCAGTGGACAGACATTTAAAGTAAAACTTAATATTCAATAAGATATGTTTGTTAGCATTTAGTTAATGCTGTAAGCGGCGTTAAGATACAGAGCAAATACAAATTTCAGTCTGTCATGATACCAAAATCAAGAATATGTGAATCAATTTTTTTTTTTATGCAGGCACAGATTGTGTTGTGCCTGTATAGAGCATTTGAATCCGAACAGACATTCTGAAAATTAAAATCACTTTTTGTCTGGTTTTATTTCCTCTCATTGAAAGAGGTGTGTTGAGAAAATGTTTATATTGTATTTCACATTTACTAGATGAACAGGTTTACTTAAAGGAACACCCCAGTCACAATTAAGTTGTTATGGTGCCCAGAGTACCCCCGGTGCTTTGTTACCTGAAGGGGTTAAACTATTTTCGAACATATAAACCCCAAAGATTGCCTCCAATGCTGGATCTCCAGTTCCCTCAGCTGCTTCTGAAACGGAGTGGTCAGCTGAAGCCAGTCAGTAGCTTCCCATTCATAAAAAAAAGGTATGATGGAGTTATGATAATCGGAGTGCTCCTTTAATTAACAGGGAATCTATTTAGGTGGAACAGTCCCTGTTTGGGCCCGAATCTCCCTGTCCCTCTTTTCTATCTCAGTATCCCTCTTTTCTAGGAGCTCCATATTGTTTGTGTGTCTTCGTTTATAGCTATAGCAGAAAACCGCAGCAATAAAATGCCACAGTAATGTCTTTAACCCCATAAGGACCAAACTTCTGGAATAAAAGGGAATCATGACATGTCACACATGTCATGTGTCCTTAAGGGGTTAAACTAGAATACATGTGTGTAGAAATCAGTCTGTGTAAAAGTAAAGTGTCCCTCGTCCATTTTAAATGTTGAGTAGTATGATAATGTGTATCTATTTATCTTGTAACTTTGGTTTGCACGTAAATAAAAACTATAGTGTTAATATGACGTTAAAAAGATTATAGTTTGGTTTTCAGGACCGTTCCAAAACAAAGCATTATATTTACTAATTTTAAACAAAAGTCACAGCTAAGCCTTCTGGTACCACTAAACCCCCAAACAGCCCTGTTTCTTTCATGTGGTATTTATATCATCATCTCACAGGCAAACATGGAATAATAAATTGTTGATCCAAACATGCTTGCATAATATAAATTGCTTTCTGTAGCAAACATTTTATGGGAACATAAATGACATGATGGGGGAAAAAAAAAAAAAAAAAAACTTTTTATTTTATTTTTTTTATTAAAAATCTGGTTACTGATTTTCAATGTTGATCTCTATGGATACATTTGTCCCTGTTTCTTCCACATTGTCAAGGATGACCTAAAAGTACATCCCTAGTCGGTAAGAACAGCAACTACCATGATGCTTTGTAGAGTTGGTTGTTGAGTTGCCAGCTTTCTGCTGTAGAAAATTCCTAGAAACCTACATTGTGATATCTTAACAATCACTGTTTTGGAGCAAAATGCCAAATACCGCACAAATATTTGAAAAGTCATAAAGTTTGCAATTGGCAGGCCCCAAATCTGGTATTTGAATAAAATTGTGTAGATTTTCGTTTTTGTGTTCTATTGTTTTATGTTGTTTAATTTTTACACGGAGGACATGATAACATTTTGATCTAGAATTTCCTTTTCGATTCTTCATAGTTCTCAGTTTAGTGAATAACCACATAATTCCTAGATTTTACTAGTAGCATGACGTAAAGTCATGATTTTATTAATGACACGGAGGCTCCTATTATGCTTCTCTTTCTTTATTTTCCCTCAGCAGCGAAGAGAGAAATGAGTGAAAAAGAGAAAAACATATCATTAACATATATACATATTCAACATATTCCACAGTGCTACATTGGGGAACCTCCCCCTTTTAGTATATAAGGTGTAGCACTCTCTTCCTCTTCCTCTTTCGTCGCGATCCGAAGACCCGTAAACCGAACCAGAACTCGAATTTGAACTTTAAACTCGGGAAGCTGAACATATCTTCCTGGAAATGCGGAGTCAACTGCGAAGCTCCTGTTAGTTCCATAAGTAATTGAAATCACGCTAAAATGAGAGAGGGGAGAAAATATGGTAAAATCTCAACTTGCAACTGGGTGTAATATTTTCCACTTTATATATAGTAATCTTGACTTCTGAAAAGGAATAAATGACATATTAACTAGACATAACATAAAGTGCGATGATCATGATCAATTAAAGTTAAAGTAAACTAAGCCAAACGACAGAGAGCGTAAAATCTATACAGCATAAATAAATAGACTATGGGCCAGGAAGACCCGTCCTAAAGGAGTAAGTCGTGATATAGTCCAGAAAGGATAGAATGCAATAGAAAAACCATATCATCACCTCCAACCCAGGGAGGGAGGGAGGGAATAATACTCGCCTCCGTGTCATTAATAAAATCATGACTTTACGTCATGCTACTAGTAAAATCTAGGAATTTTATTAAAGACACGGAGGCTCCTATTATGCTTGTTTAAAGCTGAGCAATGACTTTATCTGAAAAATGTTGTATCGGTCTAAAGTAAAAGTTCCTGAATGTGGATTCCGTAGACCAATCTGCAGCCTTCAGAATGTCTTCCAAGCGGCAACCGGCCGCCGAAGCTTTAGAGGCCATGGCGCCTCTAACAGAGTGAGATGAGAAAACAGAGACGTCTATTCCGGCCGTAGCTAGTATCCATTTAATCCATCGTGCCAGCGTCGGTGTGGATACCGGCAGATGGGGTTTTTTCAGGGAGATGAACAGAGGCCCGTCATTGGACGGGCGTAGTGTAGAGGTGCGAGATTCGTATTCTTTTAGGCACGCTATTGGGCATAAGTTAGGTAAACCCGGTATCCGCGGATAGCAGACCTGTTTGGTGGCCGACTTCGTTCTTCGTGAAATATCGAATGACACCCCCTCCGGGGTGAATGAACGTGCTCGCCAGTCCAAGGCTCTCACGTCTGATACCCGTTTGCAGGATAGAAGGCAAAGCAGCATCAGTAGTTTTGCTGACAATTGTTTAAGAGAAAGATCTACGTTAGTGGGCCAGCCATCTATGAGTCTGAACACACAGGTGACGTCCCAGAAGGACCCGTATCTGGATGTGGGGGGACGTGAGAAACGAACTCCCTTGAGCAAACGACAAATCAGAGGATTCTGACCCAGTGGGAGGCCGTCCACCTGGTCGTGCCCGGCTGAGATGGCCGAGCGGAAAACATTGACCGTGCGGAAGGCTTTGCCTGATTCGAACAGGTGCGTAAGGAAATCTAGTACCGATTTCACAGGGGCTGATATCGGATCCAATGATCGTCCCAAGCACCAATTGGCCCACTGTCTCCATGCTGCAGCATAGGCTTGTCGTGTACCAGGTGCCCATGCGTTTGCCAGGAGCCGCACAGTCGTGTTCGAAACCTCCGTGATCTCCCAGGGTCCCCGGAAAGGAGCCACGCCATGAGGCGGAGAAGGCCCTGTTCCACCAGGGGGTGGTTCTCCCCATCTGGGTTGGTCAATAGCGATGGATGGTCCGGCAGTAGCCGTGGGTGGTCTATCGCCATCTCCAGCAGATGTGGGAACCAAGGTTGAGATCTCCAGCACGGGGTTATCAGTACCAATGAGCTCTTGAAGCGCCGGAGGTGCGCCAGGCAACGAGCTATCAGGTTGAACGGAGGGAAGGCGTAAGCCCTGCCCTCGGACCAATCTTGGAGGAAAGCGTCTGTCGCTACTGCCTCCGGGTCTGGTCTCCAGCTGCAGAACTTCGGTAGTTGTGTGTTGAGTCTGGATGCGAACAGATCCATGCTCAAAGGTCCCCACAGGGACGAGATTCTGCGGAATAATTTCGGTAGCAGTTTCCAATCTCCCGAGTCCCTCAGGTAGCGGGAGTTCCAGTCCGCGGTGTAGTTGTCTAGGCCCGGGATGTGTTCCGCGGTAACGGACACGCTGTTTTGTAAGCAGTAGTTCCAGAAGTCTCTGGCCAAAACCGCTAGGATGCGAGACCTGGTTCCCCCTAGATGGTTTATGTATCTTACGGCTGAGACATTGTCCAGCTTGAGGAGGATCGAGCATGAGATGCCTCTGGGAGACAGACTGCGAATGGCGAACGAGGCCGCCAGCAGTTCCAGAGAGTTTATGTGTAAGAAGGACTCCTCCGTGGACCACCTGCCTCCTGTGGATATATTGCCGCAGCGCGCGCCCCAGCCATGTAAGCTGGCGTCCGATTCGATCACCAGGTCTGGAGTGGACCCGAAGATCGCTCGGCCGTTCCAAGCTTCCATGTGGGTTAGCCACCAGTTCAGTTCCTCCCTCGACTCTGTGTCCAGGGAAATGTGAGATTCGTACGAGTGGCCACTTCTCAGGCAGGCCGCTTTCAGCCGTTGTAAGGCTCTGTAGTGTAGCGGGCCTGGGAAAATCGCCTGGATAGAGGCCGCTAACAGGCCGATTACCCGCGCCAGTTGGCGTAGGGATATGTCCGGCCTTTGCATCAGTTTCTTTATTTCCCTCTTGATGTTGGACATCTTCTCTGTTGGGAGGCAGAGAACCTGTAGTACGGAGTCGATACGGAATCCGAGGAATTCCATTTGTTGAGAGGGGATCAGAACCGACTTCTTCCAATTTACAAGGAAGCCTAGGTTCTGTATGAGGTGTAGGGCCCACCCTAAGTGTTCTAGTAAGAGGGATCGAGTCCCGGAGAGTATTAGGATGTCGTCCAGGTAAATGATAAGGCGGACTCCGTGTAACCTGAGGAAGGTCACCACTGGTTTTAGGACCTTCGTGAAACACCACGGGGCGGAGGACAGGCCGAAAGGTAGGCATGTGAAACGCCACTTCTTGCCTTCCCAGCAGAACTGGAGTAGGTTCCTGTGAATCGAGGCTACTGGGATCGTTAGGTAAGCATCTTGTAAATCTAATTTGACCATCCAGTCTCCGGGTAGGAGTAGGTCTCTGAGGCAGTGAATGCCCTCCATCTTGAAGTGCCTGTATTGTATGAAGGCATTTAGGGGCCGCAGGTTGATAACCGGGCGTACCCCGCCTCCCTTTTTGGGCACTAGAAAAAGGTTGCTTACGAAACCCGGTGTGTCTAGAGGGATCTCTTCTATGGCCTTCTTGGCCTGTAATTCCCTGATCTCCGTAGAGATGAGATCTAAGTGTGCAGATGGCATGTGAATCGCCCTTGGGGGAGAGGGCTGAATGGGGGGAGCGGTTAGTTCTAGCTGGTAACCCCTTATTGCCTGTAACACCCAACTGTCTGACGTGACAAGTGACCATGCCCGGGCGAACCGGGTCAGTCTGCCCCCTACCTGTATATGGGAAGAAAGGGGGAACATGGTACTCACCATAAGGGCGTTTTGCCGTGGGTGCTCCTCGACTGCCGCGGGGATGCCAAGCCCGTCCTCGCGAGGGGAAAAATGGGGTGAAGGACCGTTCCTGGGTCGGTCTCTGTTGGTTGAAGGAGCCTCTGCCCGGTCTTGAGAAACCCCGGGGGTTGCGGCCGGGTAGACGGCTCCTACCTCTACCGGCCCCGCCAAAAACCTTTGGGCTAAAAACCCTCTTAATGGAGGATTGGGCCTTGTCCAAGGCCGTGAATGTCTTTACGTAAGACCCTAGGTCCTTTACAAAGGATTCTCCAAATAGAAGGCCGTTTGCGGAGGCACCGGGCTCGTTAGAGGCCATGCTTGCGAGCTTGGGCTCAATCTTAAGCAGGATGGCTTTCCTGCGCTCTGTCGACATGGCCGTATTGGCGTTGCCTATCATGCAAATCAGGCGCTGGAGCCAGCCGAACGCCACCTCAAAGTCTACTGGAGCCCCAGTCGACTGAGCCGTCTCTAGCAGCTCATACAATTTGGTGACCGGGCCCAGGGTGTCAAGGAACTTGTCCTGACAGTTCCGCATGGAGTAGTCTAGGCCTTTTTTGGGTTTCCAACCCGACTTGCCCGGAAACTGCACAATCTGGGGGTCTACCTCAGGGGTCTTGGCTACCGCATCGGGTATGATCGGGCGTGGGCATTCTGCCCTCAGCTTGTTCCGGCCCTCCTGTGAGAGGGATTTCCGTACCCTAAGGGCCAGGTATCGGGCTATATGGGTCGCGGGTTCCCATTCCGCGGAGCGGGGGTGCCTGAGGTTGTCCGGGTCAAAGACCAGGGCATCTTTCTCGTCAGAGGTTAGCTCTGCATCATGGGCCCCTGAAGGGGTTTTGGCCTTGGTTTGCCTGGAAGGGAATTGTGACCCTGGTAGGTCATCGTCCCCTGAAACCTCGTCCCCGTAGGGATCTGAGAATTGGTTGTCTGACTCCTCGTCCCCATCCTCGTCCGAATCGGACAATAAATCATGGGCACGTGCCCGTTTCCATTCCCTGGCCGCCGTAGCCCGGCCAGTAGCTCTACTGCGCGGTTGTTGCGCGCCATCATCGACAGCCTGAGGCGTGTCATTCAAACCAGGCTGTACCTGGGTGTGGGGAGGGTCAGCGGTGTGTTTGCGCTTGGCAGGCGCCTTGCGCCCTGGGCTAAACTCATCAAGGGAGTTGGGAGAGGGCCCTGTGCCCGACTGGGCGGGAAGGGCCTGTCTAAGGGCCTGAGAGATAGATAGGGAGATACTAGATGACATAGCTCCCATGGCCGAGGAGATGGCCTTGTTAATAGAGGTGGACATAGTAGTGTCCAAAAGGGATTGGAATTCCTCAGAACCTATAAGGTTGGAGTCGGCCTGGGAATCAGATGCTGTGGTACCCTTAAGTGGGACAGGGTGGGGATTCAAATCACCACAGGCAGACTGCATGGTAACAGACTAGCAGTTAATGTAAGGCTAAAGGACAGAGGTGCTGGATTGCTTAACCCACGCACAAAGGACAGAGCAGGAGAGAAAAAATACCCGGTAAGAGCAGGAGCGGGGTCAAGCAGCCTCCTCGGAGCAAAAACACGCCGAGTAATGAGGCTTAAAATGGTCGCCGGCACTATCGGCGACGGGAAACCAAGAAAATGGCCGCCGCGAGTGTCCGCGCATGCGCAGAACGCGCCCGCGGCGGAACCGAGAAGGTGTGAAAGACCGCCGTGGAGTAAGGAAGGCGGGATATAACGGTTGTCGAAAACGACAAGGGTGGGGTGGGGGGATAGTCAGGGGCACAGAGGAGCCCAGGGACCCGGGTGAAAAACGGGTCGGGTCAAAACCCGGTCAGGGTGAAGAGGGGCAAGAGCCCACCCCAAAGGAAAGAAAAAAACAGTATAAGGAATGAATAAAACTTAGAACCAAACCCTGCAGATAAAACTGCAGGCAGAGTAGGTATAGATGACAGTATAATGATATAGTCAATAAATGTACTTAGCTGGTCTGAGGGAGCAGCGAAGAAAGAGGAAGAGGAAGAGAGTGCTACACCTTATATACTAAAAGGGGGAGGTTCCCCAATGTAGCACTGTGGAATATGTTGAATATGTATATATGTTAATGATATGTTTTTCTCTTTTTCACTCATTTCTCTCTTCGCTGCTGAGGGAAAATAAAGAAAGAGAAGCATAATAGGAGCCTCCGTGTCTTTAATAAAATCCTGTTTAACTCTTGGATACCTCTTTAATTTGTGCGTGTTCATTCTGCTGCTGCAGTCTCTTTAGGTTCACCTCCTCCATTTGTATAGTCTTGCAGTGCCGGAAACAAACCTCAGTTCAGTCTGGAGAGGATGTTTTCTCATATTCTAGAACAGTAACTTAGCTTTAAAAAAAGATCATAAAATTGCCAGGGGCCCCTTTATGAAGCTCAACACCGTTATTGCTGAGATATGGGCAAAAGCTGCCCTACAACTGGAAGGCTACAGAAGAAGTAAAGCATTATTTCAGTTACTGAATTGACCTGGCTTGTGTTAATTTATTTTCCATAAACACTGAGCGGAATTAAAAACAGGCGTGCAATTGCCCCCATTACAAGCGCTCGTACTCAGACAGAATGTACCAGTCTTTCTAGAGGAATTATTTGAGACTGCATGTGTTTGTAAGACTGAATGCTTTGTAATATGCTCACCACTGCTAATGACCTAATATATTATGTAATTGGGTATAACAGAATTTCTACTGAAAAGAAATTGCCCCGAATTATATCCAAGCGTGGCAGGCGGTGTGTGTTAATCCTGGTTTTTATTTCTGAATAACTGCTATTTCATAGATTTTATTAATGGAAAATAGGTTATTTCTGTGTTAAACTCTTTGACATATTATATGACTCTATGACTGTGTTACCTAATTAACACTGAGATACATTGAAAAAGCTTTTTTCCATAATGACGTTTAGTATACACATAAATCAAATAATTTCAGTGAATATTTCACTTGTATAATTATTATTAATATTATTTATAGAGCGCCAGCAAATTCCGTAGCGCTGTATAATATGTGTATGTTGCAGATTATAATGATTGGCAAAAGCCGTAAAAAGGTAAATGAAAGTCTGTAATATTGCACGTATCTGTATGGAGCCTACGTTAAACAGAAGTAACACTATTTAAAAAAAAAAAAAACGATCTCTTCATCCACCTATTGATTGTATAGTTTTTAAGTTGAGCTTTCCTGGCTGTTCCAGGACTGAACTGAATTCCGATGTTATTTGTTAAATTTTAAATATAAATTTAAAAGAAAGCAGAGCACCTCATTAAAAAAAGCAAATTTCCAATATTTTATTGCGTTATGTTAATTCTCTTTAAAATATCTTTGTGTTTTTTTTATTATTTCGGTTTTGTTTTTTGTTTTTTTAATGTTACATCTAAAAAAAGAATAGTTCAGCAAGTCAAAGGAACATTAAAATAAAAAATAAAAAAGTTTGTCCTTTTGAACTTAAAATTTTAAAAGTAGAAACATCTATATATAGTGACTCAGGCTGTGCAGCCATATTTGCCACAAGTTGCTATCTAATACTTTAATAACCTTAAAGGCACACTCTAGGCACCCAGACCACTTTTTCTCAATGAAGTGGTCTGAGTGCCATGTTACTGTAGTTTTAACCTTGCAATGTAAAATATAGCCATTGTGGAGGTTAAATACCTCTAGTGACTGTCAAACTTCAGATTTATTTGGACAACAGTGCTTAAATTTCCGCAGCTATTGTTTGGACCAGGAATATAAGTACTTTTTCCAACACATGCAAGCCGGCAGTTTCAACACTCCTGTATCAGGGCCTAAAATGTCAAGTCCTTGTCTATTGACCAGGCTACTTACTCTCCACTGCAAGCCGACAGCATCTATGACACACCAGGGTTGAATTTGTACATCCAGGGCAGATAGCTCACTCGGGGTTTCTAGTACCGAGTTGACATTTTAAGCCCTGTCATACATTACGTTATTACCAATGTGTCCGTGGAGCCCGCTTCTATATATCGTGGCTGTTTCAAACCAGTTGTGCCAGACCTGAGACTTTAAAGGGACACGATAGTCACCTGAACAACTTCAGCTTAATGAGGTTTTTCAGGTGAGAACTATAGCTCCCTACAGCCTTTCTCATGTAAACACTGTATTTTCTGAGAAAATACAGTGTTTACATTGAAAGCTAGGAACACCTCCAGGTGCAGTCACTCAGATTGAACTAGAGGGACTTCTGAGTTGATGGAGGCGTAATATGCCTCCATCCACTCATATCTGCTGTGCAAGAGCATCCTGTGATTCAGTATCTCCTCCCACTGCATGCAGACACCATTGATTCAATGCATCTCTATGAGGAGATGCTGATTGGTCAGGGCTGTGTTTGAATCATGCTGGCTCTGCCCCTGATCTGCCTCCTTGTCAGTCTCAGCCAATCCTATGGGGAAGCACTGTGATTGGATCAGGCTATCACATGTCAGCAGACTGCTTGTTTTTCCTGAGTCTCAGCATGCAGAATTACAGCTTCTGGCTTGAATACAGTAAGATTTTCACTAGATTTATGGAGGCATGAGGGGCCCAGGTGGGCTAGATGGTCGTGTTAACACTATAGGGTTAGGAATACATGTAGTATGCTGTCATTCCATCTATAGGTTTTCAAGATACGACTGACCTCACTATTACTGATAGGATCTGAGTTTCCTTAAAACATCACTTATACCAGTGATGGCGAACCTTTTTGAGTCAGAGTGCCAACTTTTTTTTCCTTAAAGTGCCAACACGGCAATTAAATCCAAATACTGAGGTTTAAGTTTAGAAAAAACAACTCGTACGTTGTCCGAACTAATAACTTTTGTTTAAAAAGAACACAGAGAGTTCAATGATACACATTTTAAATAATGATATAAATAGATAAAATTAAGCTTATATTTATTAGTATCTCCAACAAATGCAATACATACACACACAGACTGCTGAATACAGAGACTGATGAATATACACACACAGTCTGCTGAATACACACACACACAAGACTGCTGAATACAGAGACTGATGAATATACACACACAGTCTGCTGAATACACACACACACAAGACTGCTGAATACAGAGACTGATGAATATACACACAGTCTGCTGAATACACATACAGACAGACTGCTGAGTACACACACACAGTCGGCTGAATACACGCACACACACAGACTGCTGAATACACACACATACTGCATTGAGGTGTGCGGTGCTGTGTGTGTGGGGGGTGCTGTGTGTGTTTGTGGGGGTGCTGTGTGGGTGGGTGCTGTATGTGTGTGTGTATGAGGGGTAATGTGTGTGTGAGAGGGGTGCTGTGCTGTGTGGGGGGTAGGGGTGCTGTGGGGGGTAGGGGTACTGCTGTGGGGGGTAGAGGTGGTGCTGCGGGGGGTAGGGGTACTGTGTGTGGGGGGGTAGGGGTGCTGTGGGGGGTAGAGGTGGTGCTGTGGGGGGTAGGGGTACTGCTGGGGGGTAAGGGTACTGTGTGGGGGGGTAGGGGTGCTGTTGGGGGGGTAGGGGTGCTGTGGGGGGTAGGAGTGCTGTGGGGGGTAGGGGTGCTGTGGGGGTAGGGGTGCTGTGGGGGGGTAGGGGTGCTGTGGGGGGTAGGGGTGCTGTGGGGGTAGGGGTACTGCTGGGGGGTAGAGGTGCTGTGGGGGGGTAGGGGTGCTTTGGGGGGTAGGGGTACTTCTGGGGGATAAGGGGTGCTGTGGGGGGTAGGGGTACTGCTGTGGGGGTAGGGGTGCTGTGGGGGTAGGGGTACTGCTGGGGGGTAGAGGTGCTGTGGGGGGGTAGGGGTGCTTTGGGGGGTAGGAGTGCTGTGGGGGGTAGGGGTACTTCTGGGGGGGTAGGGGTACTTCTGGGGGAGTAGGGGTGCTGTGGGGGGGTAGGGGTGCTTTGGGGGGTAGGAGTGCTGTGGGGGGTAGGGGTACTTCTGGGGGGTAGGGGTACTTCTGGGGGAGTAGGGGTGCTGTGGGGGGGTAGGGGTACTGCTGGGGGTTAGGGGTACTGCTGGGGGTTAGGGGTGCTGTGGGGGTAGGGGTGCCGTGGGGGGTAGGGGTACTGCTGTGGGGGTTAGGGGTACTGCTGTGGGGGGTAGGGGTACTGCTGGGGGGTAGGGGTACTGTGTGTGGGTAGGGGTGCTGCGGGGGTTAGGGGTAATGCTGGGGGTTAGGGGTAATGCTGGGGGTTACGGGTACTGCTGGGGATAGGGGTACTTCTGGGGGGTAAGGGTACTTCTGGGGGGTAGGGGTGCTGTGTGTTAGTATCCCCCCCTCCCTCCTTCTTACCTTTAATGAAGTAGGGGGGGGGGGGTGGGAACACAGCCATCCCTGGTGGTCCGGTGGTGGTAAGCACTGCAGGGGGAGGGATCTGTGAAGCAGCTCCCCTGTCCTCCCGCGCGATGCTGTGTGGAGCATTGCCATGGTAACGCGCGGCAACGCTCCACACAGCATTGTGCGGGAGGACAGGGGAGCTGCTTCACAGATCCCTCCCCCTGCCTCCCGACACGGAAGCAGAGTAGGCGCCTGCCGTTTTGGGCAGGCAGGTGCCTACTCTGCATTGATGGTGAACCTATGGCCGCGTGCCCACAGAGAGGGCCCGGCGTGCCACCTGTGGCACGCGTGCCACAGGTTCGCCATCACTGACTTATACCAACTGACCATTTATTATACAAGTCTTGAATAGTTGAAATGCTGACATTTTTTAAATCAGAATAATAACCTTTGTGCACATTGCCATGTTGGCTAGAGCTTCTGAACATAAACAGGGGAGAAACAGAGCTCTTTAACTTATTCTTCTCTATGTTTAGGACGACCTGTATTTTAGAATGGTTTGACTACTTACCGAATGGGGTACCAAGTCTATGTTCCTTTAATGGCATTGGTTTAGTTACATTTTATGTTCTTTTTGGTTAGATTTATATGTGTCTGTTTATCTTTAGCAAATTATTATTCACTTGGTTGGCTGTACTTATTTTTCTGTTGCAATAATCATTGTGACCTTTTGTTTCTATTATTGCTGTTGATGTTGTTCCTAACTATCATTTTTAATTCCAGTATAAATATCTTGTCAGCCACTGAGAAACTGCAATACATGTTCTCAATGACTAAACGTTTGTTTTCTGTCTTTTTCAGGCACAAGATTTTTTACATGTTGTCAAAGAACCCCCCATTTACAAAGAGCATGGAGTCTCCTTTGTGTAATGAAGCTCTTGTGGACCAGCTCTGGAAGCTTATGAATTCAGGTAGACCTATTTCAGCAATTTGTGCAAGTTCTCTTCCTTTAACTGTTGTTAGACAGTGATGTTGATGTTAAGAATGCTGTTGCAGTGAGTTCTTGGAAATTTTGTCATAGATTGAAGACACACTTGACATTAGCTACATTAAGAAGGTGATAAACAAGCGGCAGGGACGGAGGTCAGTGACCGAGGACCTGACACCAGGAGGGGGCCCGGCGGCTTGTTCAGTATGCCGCCAGGTGCGAGGCCCCTGCAGGCTGCCTGAGAGCACCCGTAGCCGCTGGTATGCAGCTCCACAGTGTGTCTCGTGAGATCTGGCCAATCAGAGCATTTTATGTATATAAATGGCAGAGGAGTATAGCTGAAAAAACACAATACAATAGTGTAATACTAAAATTAAAAAAATAAACAATAGAACTGCACCAATATAAGTAGAACTCACAAGATGTAGATAATAGGATCGCCTTGGGGTGCCTTCCCTTAGATGTTTGGGGGGTATATCCAGAATTCCCTCTCAACTGGTTGGTGGTGATGCCACAATATGGAAGTCCGAACTCGGGAAATGGTAAAAATAATATGCTTTATTTCATAAGTATAAAAGGTAAAAAACAAATATGGTCCAACATGTTTCGTCTAACAGAAGACTTCCTCAGGGACCCAATAATAAAAACAAATTGCAAATATTAAATATCCTAACAAAAGGACAAAATAGCAGCACAATCTGTTTCCACTGGACCACCAGTGAATGACAGAAGGTATGTAGTCCCCCTCCCACACATTATTAACCCCCCCCCCTCACCATCACCTCCTCTCCCACGAATTAGTACCCCCCCTCTCACCATCACCTCCCCTCCCACGCATTATTCACCCCCTCCCTCTCACCATCACCTCCCCTCCCCATTATTTAGTCACCCCCTCTCTCACATCATCACCCCACCTCCTTCACATCATCACCCCCCCTTCCCTCACACCAACACCCCTACCCCACACCAACATCCCCCCTCCTACCAACACCCCCATCCCTCACACCATTACCATCCCCCCACAACAATACCCTGCTTCACACCATCACCCCCACATAAACCACATTGTATCATATTTGCCTTGCTTCATAACATCAATATCCGTTATTAAATCAGGAAAAGGTGGGCATGGATGGTGCGCTGATTTGGTGGTACAATGGGCCACTTGACTGGATTTCCCCCCAGGCCTAAGGCTGGAAGCCCTCCCCTGACAAGCGTTATCTCTCATAATACATGTGATGATGTGTTTAGTTCGAAATGTTTTTAGAACCCAATTTACTTTGTGCTCTAAATGTACTGGACCAATTTATAGAACATCCCGACATTCATTACTTAAAGGTTTTAATAAAACACTATTATTGGATGGAGTAAGCCTTGCTTGTATGGGCTCCCCTTTAAAATAAAATTAAAAACATTTAATCAATAAACTCACCTGTGACCCTGCGCCTAGACCAGTTCTTCCTGCAGCCTGATCCTTCTCCTGTGATGTAATTTCACTGGACTCAGGATGGTCGAGAGGTCTCAGGACTGCACGGAGGGGGATTTGTGCAGCCATTGGTCATCCCTTACCAACATGCCAAGCTTGGTGATGGAAGATGCCTTTTATGCCTGGAATTGACATTAGCAGCCTGGAATTCTTGTACCGAGCTGCTAATGACATTATTGGTGGTGGCATTACACCTCCTACGGTAATATTAGATAACTTTGTATGGGCAGCATTTGTTGATGAAACTGTGCGCATACAGTATCCAAGCACCATGGCTATTTCAAATCAATTATGTGATCATGATACAAAGAGTAGCTTGCCAACATTGCCCTCGTTTTATCCCAGCATTATAGCAGCTAAATCAGTGGTGAGGATTGAAAGTAAAGCTAAAGTAATTCAACCGTAGCAGTTTTTTTGTTTTTGGTTTTTATTTTGCTCACACTCTTGAGTTTGACTGCAAAGCGGGAAGAATTGCTGGTCTGCGTTAGTAAATGGTCAAAGCTAGGATACAGTGTAAACACTTGTTTCTGAAGCAGTTCATTGAGGAAAAAGAGCATGGAGATCAACATATGCATTTAACCACAGTTTATGAATCCCAGGGGATACCACACACAGACTACAAGGTTAATTATCCGCTGGGGCCTCTTTCAGGGAGCCTGGACAATTTTATTCTGCCCAAGCTCCTGTCAAGATGTGTGAAGGGGATATTTAAACCCTTCATGTAAAGAGCGGCCTAAACCTTATTGTAAACCACGTGGCAGGAGATATAAGCCTTCTTAAAGAACGACGGCCAAATGTATGTATTCTCCGCAGAGAGACCGTTAAAAGATCACACTCCCTTCCTTCCAGGTCTTTGTTTTGTCTCATATCTAACAATTGTGGGTAGGGGCTTTTGTTTTAGTGTTTTGTTTTTGTTTTTTTCTTTTGTGTAATGCTGTACTTGCAGTAATAAATATTCAATCTAGAAACTTTAACATTATAGTTGCCATAGATTTTATTTCTCTGATAACGTTCTGAAAATGCATAACATTCGATATATATGAAAGAGGTGATCTTAATGTCATATGGGATCATATCAAACAAATTAAAGCCATGGAGTAATAAAAAAAAAAATGTGCTACATATCAACAGCCATCACTAGATTAAATGTACTTTCCTTATGTTTAAAGATCTGAGTTTGGCTTATTGTTTCTACTTTTCTCACAACATGGAAAATAAGTAAGAAGCTTTGTATTCCTGTTTACCACTTTTTAAACATTTCAATTTTATTTAAACTTCTCTGCACATCCCCCAAATACTGTTAAGTTCTCATTCCTTATGATCAATCTGGCAAGTTATAGTGGTTGTTAATATAACAGAAGCCTGTTTATAACAAACCATTGCTGTGTTAAAACTTTCACATCTATGGTTCCTTTTGAGTTTACATACAAGGGCTGTCAACGGATATACCATTAGCAGGATGGCACCTGGGCACTAATTTAGTGTTTGATATTTGAGCTAATAATCACAGCTGGTGGCTATGAGGTAATTCTCAAGTTCCAGAGGAAAATCACTTTTTGTGTCGTAATGTTTCCCAAAGCTGCCCAAGTGGAAGGAAAGTCTAACGGTTGTCCTTTTGTAACCCCATTTTAGTTTAATCTACTTGCCCTTTCGTTTTCTTTTACCATGAATATTAATGTGACTACTGAAACGTGTACCAAAGGCAAAATAAAACCCTTGATTACCTATTTGTCATTTCACAATATTTTGACAGCAATAGCCCACGTCTTCCCTGGATAAGACAATTACAGTATAGACCTACATTGTTAATTCACATGCATTGAGACACTGTAAGTACAGGGGTGTAGGAAGAATCTGTGGATTTGCCAAACAATGGAAAAGTAGACTTGACAGAAACCAGAGGCATTGCACCGTAATCACTATAAAAACCATAGTGATTTTGCCGCTTTGAATTTTAATGCAGGCTGAAAGAGTGAATACAAATCTTATTATCTTTTAAAGTAAATGCTTTATTTCAAAAGTTATTTATAATTGGAAAATTAACTGTAAAAATAAACTAAATAATCTTTCTTTGGTGCCAGACAGCAGATAAAGAATTACATTCGTTGTTTTTTTTTTGTTGTGTTTTTTTTACTTCAGCCTAACATGCATTTAGGAGATTACCTTTCCTGGCCAGATTAGCAGGGGTGTTCTACCCCCATATCATATTGTCGCCGCTAACAACTTACAAATCCATCAGTATAACCAAGCAACCTACCTCATTGTGATTTCAAGCCTTTTTCTGCCAGGTTTTCCGGCTACAATAACCATTTTAATCCAAGAAAGACTTGTCTGTGTTATTGAGAAATAACATTCACTACACATGTACCCTATGAATATGTAATGCAATGTCGGCGAACAGAAGTATTACATCCCAGCTCGTACACATTCTCTACTCTAAAGAGTGCATTAAACGGGCTCGCTTATTATTGTATACATTATTCTACTTTAAATTGTTCCTACAATGTTTGTCATTATGAAAATCATTGTGTCTCCTGTGCCGGTTTGCTATGTCTCGCTGCATGGATTACACTATGTCTGCTTCTTTTCTCATCTACTATCGCTTGTTTACCTTTCGTCCACTCTGTATTTCGCACAAGTCATCCTTGCAGATGTGGTGCAGTGTTAATTTTGGTGGCACATTTCTATTTGGTTTTAGTCATAGTCTTTACTAAAAAGCCATTTTAGTTTTAGTCGTATTTTAGTCATCTGAATTGTTTTTGTTTTAGTCTAGTTTTAGTTGACTTTAGTTGACAGCCTCTAGCTGTCTGTTTTGCCCCTTCCTTAGCCCCTCTAGATGTCTCTCTCCCAAGCCCTGGTCTGTCTCTTTTGCCCGTTCCACAGCCCCTCTGTGCAGTGTTAATTTTGGCGAACTATGACTAAAACTAGATTTCAATTTAGTTTTAGTCATAGTCTATTGACTAAAATGCCGTTTTAGTCTTATTGTAGTCATCTGAATTGTTTGTGTTAGTCGACTAAATCACAAAAATCTTAGTCGACTAGAATTGTTAGTCGACAAAATGAACACTGATGTGGTGATGATCTTTTAGTAGCACCTTGATATGTTCTAACTAAATGCTAATGCAGGTGTCTCTGTTCCTCAAGAGACAACTGTGCTAGAGTATGCCTGTTGGTGTACTCCTCAATAAGATGATCTCTTGACCTTGGTCCTCCGCCACCTCTTCTTTGTAATTGCATGATTCACAGCTTGGTCGGTGTCACATTCTCCAAAATAAAGCTAGATATATTGAAGGTGGTAGCAATACTCCCTATTAGCTTTTCACCCCCCCCCCCCCACCCCCATAATATGGAAGAGGTTAATTCAGTCTCTTGCAGTGAATAACTGTAGAATAATGCAAAAACTGCTATGCTCTCAACAGAGCTCCCAGAATAAATTTTCTGTCTGTTCATTGGACAAATATTTCCTACCGAATTTTTATTGATCGATAACAATAATATAAAAAAAAAAAAAAATGAAGAGATGTATTATTATTTTTTTACGTTTGCCTAAGCTCTACACGTGGTTTATTTTTTGCCTAATGTTTTTACTTTTCTAATCAAGTTACTATTGCTTACATCCAATATTCTTTTCTGCAGATCTAACCCAAGAAGACAATACTACATAATTTGTTGTTGTGTTTTTTGTTTTTTACATTCGGAGTTAAATGAGTGCAAATCCTATAGCTCACTCTACTGCACTTCAATGGTTAACTGGTGTGGTTTACAAATGTAGGGCTAGAGAAACAAAATGCAAATGATTTATGTCTCTAAAGCAACAGACTGTTGTGTACGTATGAACAAGGATTCTATTGTGCTTTTTCTGCTCTGAGTTTTTATTTTTTTTTATTTAATTTATTTTTTTCCAATCAGTTTTCATTGCGCTCTGGGGGGTGTGGGGTGAACACAGAGGCTGCTTGCCAAGCTCTGAAGACTGCCAGATGTTAACAAAAAAAACGGACCCTGAGGATTGACTCTTTCCCAGAGTTCTCGAGTCCTCTCCAAAATACAGAATTCATGTTGTTTATCCTATCTGGTTCCGGTATAAAAGTACACCATGTCTGGATTATGTTCAGATCTTGACACACTTCACGCACTAGTAGAAACCATTAAAACATTTATTGTTGAATCCAAATGGACACAAACATTAAAAATGATTCTGTATAGAGGAGCTCTCTCCAGGGAGCATTTCATGTTTAATGTTTTGTTGGTGAATTATTGTAGACGTTAAAGCCTCAGTGCTTACAGAGCATTCTAATGAAATATCATTTTTTTTGCTACGCAAAATTTAAAATTGGCAGATAGGTTTAGACATGCTTTTATGTATTCCGAGGGGAACCAGCTTTTACATTTCCATATAATGGTAAGTACAGTTCCCCGTGTAAACTGCCAAAGGATCACATTAATATCACAACATACATGGACTGACCGAATTGTTCCTTGCGCCATTCTCTGATTTCCCAAAGATAGAAGTGTGACATTGTGTAGCACGTCCCCATGCCTTGCAAGGCCCAACACGTGCTACACAGGAATAGGCATACTAGTGTGGAATACTAGACTATGTATCTGCCACCTGTTTAGCAGTTATTTATCATACCTTTCAGATTCTGTGACTGTCCATTTGGACGGGTCTTCTTTCCTTGGGACTAGGTTGAATGTGGCAAAGACAACTTGAGAACAGCCATTACCGCTCTGCTTGAGGCACTCCAGATGTTTTGAACCACATCTCCCTTGATGCTTTACCAGTACCATGGCTGTAAGATAATTATGGGAGTTGTAATATACACCTTCTGGAGTGCCGACGGTTGCCTACCCCTGTGTAGCGTCTCCCTTTTTGTGTTCTCCCCTGCACAATTTGTCCACATATAATTTTGTTTTTAAAAACGGACGATTTTAATCAGGATGATGATGTATTGTATTTAAGTCCTTAATTCAGGACCCGATGCTTATAATGTGTTGCCAAATAGGAAAGTGAAGCGGACCCGGTGCTAGTGACGTGAAAACCCCATAGATAAGCATTGATTCAGTGCTGTCCTCTGGGTCAGTGTGAGTGTAAGCACTGCGCTGGCTGTGAATGTGCATTAGATCCCCAATGCTCCTTTATGAGAAGCATTGGATTGGAGTTTGGCGGAGGAGGCCATGCCTGCTCCGTGACGTCACAGGTGGCAGAGAGGTAAGCAGCGCCAAGAGATCCTCGACACTGGAAAAAATACATTTAAAAAAAAGATTTGTATTCCTAACACTATAGTGTTCAGTTAAAAGCAGCACCTTCTTATTCTTCAATGTCCTTCAAAGAGATGCTAGTAGGAAAGTAAAAAGTGTATAAAGATTATTAAGGGAGTTACAGCTATCTCAGATCCCATTTTCACATTGTGTGGAATACTAGACTATGTATCTGCAACTTGGACAGGTCTTCTTTCCTTGTCGGATTAGGTTTAGTGTGGCAAAGACATCTGGAGAACACAGTCATCGCTCTGCTTGAGGTTCTAGTTGTGTTTTTTTTAGGCTTCTCTAACTTTTTCTCTAACATTATTTTTGTATAAGTGTAGAAATTACCTATGATATAACATTTCCCTTTAAGCTGTCCATGTGCTTTGCTTACTTGTGTAATAATTTAGGCTTACAATGCAAAAGAGCATTTTATTAGTTTCATTTTCCTCTTTGAGAACCTCAATATGTTGGAACTTTGCCTCTGTGTTGCTGAAGAGATTTACTTATTTACGTATGTAAGCAAATATCCTACACCAATGTATAGGATTAGTAAAAAGAGGAGTGATAGCACATCTCCTTAAGATGTATTTGCCATCAACGAAATGGTACACTTTGAGCAGTAAACCGTGAACATCATGTCCAAACTAACCATTTGAATGTTCCATTTCAGGCACCTCACATGATTGGAGATTACGATGCGGGGCAGTAGACCTATATCACATACTCTTTGGTCTCAGCAGACCCTCATGTCTGCCTTTGCCAGAACTTGGATTAGTTCTTAATCTGAAGGAAAAGAAAGCTGTTCTCAATCCTACCATCATCCCAGAGCCCATAACAAGTAACCTGGAGTCCGTGCCAAGTGCCAACATGCACGGGCAAGTCACAGGATTTCCAAGCAATGTAAGATTAATACAATCTTTATAACCTGAAATAATCCACAATATTGGCAGTGTTATGGAAGTGATCGTGTACGTTCTATGCGTTGAGAAAGGGGCAGCTGCTGTGATGTAAATAAGCTTTTCAGGTTCGCCTCTGGTGACTTGCTTGAAAACACTGCCAGCTTGTATCGTACTAATGGTAAACACGTCTCATTTTACGGGAAACTACAGCATACTAAACTGCTTGTTTTAATAGAGAACTTGACCTTTAAATAAAAATATTTTTATTAATGCCCGCAATACAAGCAATGTTGTGGCTGATTAACGTATACTCTAAAAAATAAGTAACCACTGCATTCACAGACTTTGGTTTTATGTTTTATTCTGTTTATATTTGAACCTTCCAGCATTGAAATTCATGCTGGTAACATGCATGTGTACATATACATTCTTCCTCTTATGATAGTCACCTTCACCGTAGGTGACACCAGCTATTGGTGGGATCAGAAATATGCCAAGAACTGTAGAATATGTAGAGATTTAAAACAAAGCGGAGAATAGCATCATATTCTAGTACTGGTGTTTGTAAGTTGTTATATTTGTTTTCCACTCCGCTTGCAAGTGCCTAAACCATACTGTATATTTGAATTGTATCGCTTTTTGCCTCTAAATATATTCTTGATGGTAGATTAATACTTTTGTCATTTGATGCAAATGTACTACAATGATAAGCTGAAAAACTTTGTTGGTCTATCACCAGAAAGCATTATCTCCAAAATATGCCATGCTAAATTCAAAACTATTGAGAATTATAATAAAATAGCAGATCGTCTAACAGAGGCTCACCAAAAACTATAACTTATTGCTTTTCAGTTTGGAGGACCAATATACTCTAATTTCCTGCACACAGTTTGTTAGGGGTATGGAAATTTGGGGGGGGGGGGGGGATTATGCAGTTGTAAGACTTCCCCCTTTTTTCTGATATGCCAGAGGAAGAAGCTCCTGCTGCAAAGGTTTGAATGGTGTGTGCATGCACACTATTTAAGTCCCCACCTCTTCCCAAATCAGTTCGTAGGCTAATGGTCACATTAAGGCTACTTTTGGCTTATTCAACAGTTCCACTTGCCTATGTAACAAATAAATTGCTGCATATCCCATAAGCCTCTGCTGGGCAAAGATTTAAATGCGATCCGACTCTTGGAATAGTATGCAGAGATTAAGACAAGAACACATTAGGTATGCTGTTTGATTTTTCACACCATAATATAGCAAAACACTTGTTTGACATTTATAGCCCCAGTGTGGAGGATATAGAGGCTTTCTGCAGAGTTTTTGTACTTGAACTTTGTATTGATACTACACATATTGCTTCATTAAGTATTGTCGACTGACTTGCAGATCACCAGTATAAAATATCATGCATACCTGCTGCAATTTGCTTCATAATAATAATAATAATAATAGTAATAATAACAAAGTATTTAACCAGGAAAGGCAGATTCAGATCACGTGGTTTTCAAGTATGTCCTGGGGATGTTACCTTAGACAACATCCAGGGGTTGTTACTATTTAATGGTACTCATTTTATGGATCTCTGAAGGATGAAGGGCTGAGTCAACCCTGCTGCGAACCTTCGACCCAAGGGTTGAACAGATTCTACTAATGATGTGTTAGCCCACTGAGCTACCTTGCCAGCAGTAATTAATAAACCTGTCTAATATGTTAAGCGTTTAGGCTTATTTTAATCAATTTTTTTTTTTTTAAATTGAAGAATTTCAAAGAAACTAAAGTATATTCATATTACCCACTAAGACTCCATAATAAAATAGAGGAAACACATGCTGGGTTAATAAAACGTGTGTTTTTATTTAGGATGAAGACTCTATTGTTAAGGAAAATGTGCCGAGTGCATTGTCCCTAACACAAGGTGTGAAAAGGAAAGCTGACATCGCTCTCGACTCACAGCTGGAGCCTGGGCAGGTACTGGAGAAGATTGAGGACAACAATAAAGGGAAACTCAAATTCAGAGTAAGAAAATGTAGCATCAGCTTGGCTATCAGGATAAGGGAAGTCTGCATTCTAGCCATGGCCTAATGGTTTTATTTATACATATTCTCATGGGTGCCCCAGGTAAGGTTAGAGGCTCTCGTGCTTTTGTGTTTATAGTGATGAACCGGTTTTCATAGCAGTACTAATACAGCACTTGGAGAAGAACCGACTGTATTCATCTTGCTTTCCTGTATAAAGTATTGTTTTACACATATTTCTCAAAATGTGTCCAGCCAAGATTCCTTTGCAAGTGGAAAGTACCATCAGTTATGTTTTAAAATATGGGTGGGGGAGGGGGTTCATTTGATTTAAAAAAACAAACAAAAAAAAAAACATGAACATTGTTAGTATATAATACATGCCTTTTAATTGTCTCTTTAGCATTTCTTAATTTTTAAAGTGTACCTGTCATTAAGTAATAAGTTAAAGGTACACTTAAGCGTTATGGATACAAATCTGTATTCCTAGTGTCCATGTGTCCCTGTCTTAAATATAAAGCCCCCTGTGAGTGCGATAATAATATATACATAAAGGGAATCAACAAGAAGGAGAACTACCACAACAAGAGGACATAGTCTTAAATTAGAGGGGCAAAAGGTTTAAAAATAATATCAGGAAGTAATACTTTACTGAGAGGGTAGTGGATGCATGGAACAGCCTTCCAGCTGAAGTGGTAGAGGTTAAGACAGTGAGGTAGTTTAAGAATGCGTGGGATAGGCATAAGGCTATCCTAGATATAAGATAAGGCCAGGGACTAATGAAAGTATTTAGAACATTGGGCAGACTAGATGGGCCGAATGGTTCTTATCTGCCATCACATTCTATGTTAATAAAAGGTTTTTACTTAACTTTTATCAGTGCAGAGACTTGCTCAGCACTGCGTACCGCTTCTCCCACACTGTCATGGAGGAAGCATGGTCTCCTCTGGCATGGTCCAATCCAGTTCTCCATATTGTGGTGCACATGCGCCCATAGGAAGGCATTGAATCAATACTTTCCTGTGGTGGTTACAACATCACGTGTCCAAGTTTTACTTCATTTCGGCAGAAGCGCCTCTAGCAAAATGGCAATGTTCTACCTTGAATGGTTAAAATGACAAGACCACTGCACCAAGGCCAATTAATTGAAGTGGCCTGGGTGACTCTACATGTTGTTTTACATCTTCAGCTGGGTCTAGAGAATACCTTCTGTTTAGATCTACTCGTATGGGGTGGAGAAGGTTAGATGTTTAGTACGTTCTATACCAGAGGTAGGCAACCTTTTAGCAGCACTGTGCCGATATAGGATTGTGATGTCCCGTAGCGTGCGGTCCTATTTTTTTTAAATTGAGGTGTGTATGCTGCCGTATTCTGCTTGTTATTTTTACTGTAATTGCTTTGTATCGTTGTATATGTGCGTATATGCAGGGCCGTCTTTAATATTGACTGGACCCTGGGCAAAGCATTTGCTTGGGGCCCCCTGGACCCTGTCCCCCGTCCCCAGGCGTGCAATCACGTCCTCCACCCCAACGCTGACACACACACACACAGACATGCTGACACACACACACAGACATGCTGACACACACACACAGACATGCTGACACACACAGACAGACATAAACATACAGACACACACACAGATAGATATACTGACACACAAGCATACTAACACACACAAAATTTACACTTTAAAACTCACCCTCCAGTTTCCTACCTTTCCTGCTGGTGGCTGAAGGTGTTGGGAGTTGGGGTCTGTCTCTCTCGGCCAGCCCCCCTCCACTCTGCATACTCTTCTTTCCCGCACCCTCCTCTCTTTGTGGGAGGAAGTGATGCACGACCGTCCCTTCCTCCCAGCCTGTTGCTGAAAAGCAAGGGGCCCACTCACGCTGTTAAAGCGCCTCAGCGCTCGACCAGACCTCTGCTGACAGAAGCTCACCGGGTGGCCCTTTGTGCATGGGCCAGCTGGTGGGCCTCCTTAGTATGCGGATTACCAGCCGGGGGGTGAGAAATAGTTGAGGCCAGCGGGGCTCACGGTGCAGCTGCCCCGTTTGCCCCGTGTTAAAGACGGCCCTGCGTATATGAGCTATTATATTGTATATGTTGATGAGTAGTTTATGGTATTGTGTATGATACATATTAATGTAAGCTGTGTATGGGGGCTGCTTGTGGAATTGTGTGTGTGGATGGATATGTCACATTGTGTGTTTGGTAGTGTGTGGGGGCTGTTTGGGGTATTGCATGTGAGAGGCTGCATGTGGGGTTGTGTGCATGTATGTGGATTGATAGTGGTGTTGCGTTTGTTCGGATTGTGTGTATGTTTGTGTGGATTGTGTGTATGTTTGTGTGTGGGCTGTCCGTATTATTTGTATGGTGGGAAGAGTTTTTCAGCATTTCTGTGTATATCTAGCAGTGTCGGTGACTTCCCTGGGTTCCAGTGGGGACCAGGCCGGCCAGGTACATGTCAAAGACAGGCGCTGCAACTGCGTGCTGCTCTACTACTGTGTGGTTTCCCATTCACAAGTGCTGGGAGGAAGTGATCTGAGATCACTTCCTCTACGTGCTGCAATGCATAAATTGAGGATTGTCCTTCACCACCTTTTTGGATTAGCAGATATCTGAAGTTTTACTGGGACTCCTCATAGGCCAGAGCCTGTTTGGCTCTAGCAGCCTTAAGTGCCGTGCAAAGGCACTAGTGCCGTAGGTTGCCTACCCCTGTTCTATACCATCATGTTAGCAGAATTGCTAGCAAATATAACCACATACCAATAAATTCTGCATCATAGATCTCTACCACTACAGGTGGTTCTCCTGCTCTCCAGAACTGCAACCATAGCACATGTTCCATGGTTACTCCTTAAGTGTCCACAAGCAGGGGAAATGAAATCAGAGTGTAATTGGGACCACAGGATATACCAGTGGTGGTTGCAAGAGTAATGACGGTGCTGATCCTTCTTAACATTTTGATGAATGCAACACCTCCAAACCAAGCAGTTTGACAAAAATGGGTTTTACTGGTACCCAAAGCCCATCATTACTGCTACAAATATAATTTGGCGTTTTCTGTCCAAATTTGGACAGCAATGGTTGGTTTAGTCCGGTTTTTGGAGCCTGTCATTGCTGTCCACACAATCCATCCAACTCTGTTCAAATATGAATGCTTGACACAGCCCAAGGGACACCTCCAAGACACTCCTTGCATCATAACCACTACAATAAGCAATAGTACCAGTGGTGTTTAGAGTGTCCTTTCAAGTATTGCTTTAAAAAGGAAAATCCATCATCAATGTTAAAGTCTATGATTGTCATCACATTGGATAATTTTGTGTTTATGGGTAAATGCTATCTTTTTCCCCTCTGATCTCGCATGAAATCTGATATGTAGGGGACTCCTCCTTTTAACTGTCTGTATAGTTTTATTTTAAATTCTCTCAATTTTTCAGGAAGAAGAAGAGATCGATATGGATACTGTCCATGACAGTCAAGCTTTCATATATCATCATCTGAACATGCTTGAACGGCCATCCACACCAGGTATAATCGTTTTTACATCGATTCACTTTAAAGGTTTTGTCTGGATGGTAATATGGATTTGAAAAACAGCGGTACATCCCAAATCAATAAACAAAAGGAGTATACAGCACACAAATGCTTTTCAGGGCCTTCTACTCAAAACATTGCACATGTTGTGCTAAAGGTGGCTGTCGAAAAATGAACAGTTAAGTGTATTAGTGAACTCCACTTAAGTTTGACAGAGATTAATGTCTTTCTTTATTACATAATTTAATATACTATTAGACTTTCCTCAAGGACTCGCCTTTAGACTGTGACAACTTCAGCAAGTCACGTTTGTGAGAGGATGCACAAGTGTTTTATTGTGTAACAAGACTGAATTACAGATTTGTATTTAATGTTTAGGAAGGTTTGTCTCCGTGACTCTGGGCCTGCATATATACAAATGTATTTGTTTTTAAAAAAAATCAGTGATTCAGTCTTCATATGTAACAAATATTTTTTAGTTTACATTTTCGGATAAAACATTACTAGACATCAGATTCGCCCCACATCAAAGAAATATTAGTTGTTTTTTTTACTGCATTGACTGTAATATGCTGCTTTATTACATTTTTCCCATTAAATTTGTAAAAAGATTTAAGAAAAAGAAATATAAGATACTTGACCGATTTAATCTGCTGCGGAACTTTATAAATCAACCTATAATTTTACATGTCCAGAATGTATCATATACTTATGATTTTGACATAAAAAATTTGCATAATGAAGGGGAATCCACAATCCTAGCTTTTAGGGCCTACTTTTTTTTGTGTTCATTTTAAACTCTTAAGACTCTGTACAAATTGACAACATCTGGATGTGGAAGGTCAAAGCCCCTGCTTCTTATTAATGTTTGGTTTCTTTAATTAAATGAAAACACTACAACCCGCCCCTCCAGGCCCTTCCTAAGAAGGTTATATAAAGGTCTCACAAGACACTTCTTTGCAACAAAGAAAGATGACGGAACACATCTGTTCTTAACACTTTTTACTTCAACGCTGATCTCACCCTTTTGGTACATTAGCCATTTACACTATTTATCCTATACTCATGGAAACCTGTTAACATACTGATATACAACATACTACAACTAACCTTCTTCACCATATTAGATCTACACAGAAGGTATTCTCTTAACCCAGCTGAAGATTTGTAAAATTAGAGTTTGCTTGTAATGCTTAACCTATGCTTGACACAAGAGAGGAACATAATAGCAAGCAAGGCATTGCAACCATCATTCACCCAGTGTGGAGCACTTTGGGGAGCACTGGCTCTGTTTATTTAATTTTATGAGGTATAGCCTTAGTTACAATGTTATAAGGCAATATAGATCATCCACACAAAGGATGGTTGAGTTATTGAGACTTGCAGTATCTGTATTTTCATTTTGAGGTGTAGCTTTACTTTGAGGACTGACAGAGCAGTATTGCAGACTCTGCTTTGGTGAGGTCCCCCTGGATGCCATTCTATCCTGTCTCCTGCAATTACAAATCATGCATTGTGCTGTTTAGTTTATGTTAAACTTGTGCAAAAGCAATTTGATTGAATTCCTGTTAATCAATACCAGAACAAATCAATTCCGAATCAATCTTTCCCATAGACTCCACAGGTAAAAAAAAAAAATGCAATCGGTTTGCCTTGCCAGGGGTTGAGTATATGACTGAGCAACTGCAGTTGAAGACCTGCTTAGTTATCTCACTGGCATAGTGCATTAATTTACCTCTGTCTCTAATATAGTAGCTCAAACTCCCTAACAATGCTCTACTTATCCCATTCTATTGTTCTGCATACCTAAATCCAATGTTGAAATCCCTATTCTTGAAATCACAAATGTGCCACTTATTCATAATACCCTAATTCATTATAGATCATTTTAACCTGACCTATAGTGTACTTTTTACATTACAAATTGCAGAGCATTGGACAAGGTTTAGTTATTAGAGTGGATCTATGGGTTGATACATTTCATCATTCTCAATGTCTCTAAGACTGCATTTTCAATTATCTAAATGTAAAATAAAATGCACTGCTTAGTAAATTGCCACAGCAATAATCTCTCCGATTTCAGGATGACCTTACTCTGGAATCTCTAACAAATCCAGATGCACCCTAAATTCTAACGTTTTCTTTTTTCCGTAGGAAGAGAACAGGCATCTTTGGACATGCACCTTCTTTCTGTGCCCGCAACGCCTCTGTCATCTTCTATCAAAGAATCCAGCATGTCTAAACACAGTGATCACCATCATCACCATCACCACGATCACAAGAAAAAGAAGAAGAAGCACAAGCACAAACACAAGCATAAACACAAGCATGAAAGCAAAGACAAAGAGCGAGAACCACTTCCATTCTCAAACAGCCCTGCCAGTGGACGCTCAATCCGTTCCCCCTCACTTTCAGACTGAACATGGTGCTTCAGTGAGCTTTGAAGAACACCCTGGCTACTCTAGCCGTGTAACGTTTCTGTGGTATGGGCTTACCAATATGAGCGATTTGAAAAGGTGGTTCTCCACTTCTGCCATCAATAAGTTTTAATGACGAAAGCTCTATTAAGGTCAGGCAACAAGAAAAAAAAAAAATCTTAGGGTTTCCAGCAAAACTGCCAATGTTAAGCCATTATTTTCGTCCTCGGGAGAACACAGACTTTGCCAGTGAAAGGTTAACTATTTTTTTTTCCACCACACCTCCATCTAACACTTCTTCATCCCTCTCAAATAAAATCTGTATATAATTTTTTTTTTTTCTTTCTACTCCAAATTCCTTTCACTTTTGGCATCTTATGGACAATTTTTTTTAGAATAGATGTTTTAATGTGAGGTTCTTTTTCCCTGTTAATAACAAAGCAGTATTTCACTAGAAAAATCCAGTTCCATCCTGCAACCACTGAAACAAACCAACAAAATGCAATAATCCATACATTTAATGCTTTTAAGGAGCATTGTGTGTGAAACATCTTTTCAACTCAAAGCTGTGAAATGTGAAAAAAAAAGAAAAGGTTTCATAGCTGTACATACGAGATAGCATCATATCTGAGTGCTGTCTTTACTGATGGGATTTAATGTTACGTGCACAATCTTGGAGTCAATTTACAAGAAGAGCTTACAATTGTGTTTTTATTATGTTCATAAAGGGCCAGTTGTAGATGAAAGCTATTTTTGTATTAGCATAGGGGGTAACTAGTGCAGCACAGTGCGCCATTAATTCCTTATTTATGATTAATATGCTATGTAAATTAAAAACAACTCTTATCTTAATTCAAAATCTTTTTTTCTCTGTGTCCTTTTCTTTTTTTAGGTGAGAAAAAATCCATAACCTTAATCTCCTATTGCTTTAACCAGACTTCTTATATTCATATAGGACACGATATACAAAATAGTTATCCAGATGATAATGGTGTCCAGTATATCTTATCCCTTTCCTGACGAAGTGGGTGCTCAGCCATTCTACAAAAGGAAGGCTTTAACGGCATAGGGGCTCCCCCTGGCCTGGATGCCTTCCCTCCATGGTGATTGCAAGCTGTGGGACTGGCTGACAGCCTAGGCAGCCAATCCTGCCCATCCGCATCATGTTATCGCAATGACACTGCAATCATAAGACTCGGATCGGCGTAATTGACAGATTCACTGCCGGGGGACTGCATGTGTTGTCTGGTAGTTCCCGCAATATATAATATAATTAGGCTAAATAAAAATTAAATGTAATTTAATTCTGCATGTATATTTATGTATTATTTTTATTATTGTGACATAATTAAGTGATTTTATTAATTATATATTAAGGGGTCTGACTGACAACCAAGGCAGAAATTCCAGAGAATTTATTTAGAAACCCTATATTTGACCTTGTAACTTTTCAAAGCCCCATAAAACCTGTACACTGGGTGGTACGGTTGTTCTCATGAGACATGACTGAACACAAATTTAAAGCAGTAGAAGGTATGATGATGATATATCACCAATGAAAGTGTGCTTTTTGTGCAAAAATAAAAATAAGAATACTAACTTTGGCCAGGTTTGTGACTTAATGGCTATTAAAAAAGACTTGACGTATACCTCATTTTGAATACCCTGGGTTCTCTACTTTTGCAGATGGTATGCCATGATGGAGGTAATCTTTATTCCTGGGCTTCCATATGGTCTCAAAGGCAACATAGGCCCAGTAAACCTGTCAAATTTCTTTTTATAAATTCTTTATTTTTTCTACTCGACAGGAGTAACAGGTATACAATAATAATTTTGCTTACGCAGAAGCCAACATTGGTTTTACATTAGAATGCAGAATGTGCTCCAGATGAACCTTGTGATACCCTTCCTTTACATTGTTGATGCTTGTCTCCCATCGATGGTTTTATATTTTTCAGGCATTCAGACACAACTATAGGAGTCCTATTTTAATATCTATCCATTAGCTCTAGATCTCCCTGTTCCTTCATTATTTTGACCATGCTTGAGGAAATGTATTTAAAAAATAGAAAAACAAAATTAAAATTGAGAAAGGTATCCTTCCCTTAGGAGTCATGAAGTAAGAAAAAAGAGATCAGAACAGAAAAACAGAGTAGATAGTTCAAGAAAAAAGAAAGATTGGGTGCAGCATCCGGGGGATGGGGGGAGACCCAGGAGGACGGGGGCGATCAGGGGCCCCTTGTGCCTTATGTGATGGCATTGTCCCTAACAAGAAGGGGACCTCCACTGCTAGTTCACCTTTACTTCTCTTATTCGGTCTTATCTCTCTTCGCTGGATCCCACTATGCTAGTATCCCATGGCTCCCAGAGTCTTAGAAATGCTACTGTCGTCCCCTTCACCCTTGCTGTCAGGTCGTCCATTATCCTACCTTCTTTGATCCTGGATATCACTCCCGGAAACTCCGGACCCTCTGGTGAGAGCCATGCGGTTGCTATCGCTCGTCGCGCACTTAATTATTTGATGGACTAGTTTCTGCTCTCTCTTGGTCCATCCGTCGATAGACCTATTCAATAAATATATCCACGGATCTAGAACTAGGGGCCTGTTAAATGTTTGTTTCAGTAAATCCTCAACTGCCTTCCAAAATCTACTTATTTATGGGCATTCCCACCACATGTGGAGGTATGTTCCTTGGGCTATTCGCTTCCCATATTTCTTGCCATTCCACTCCTTCCAGATCCGTCTCCCACTGGTCGGTGTAAGTCAACCTTCCACATTCTGAGTTTTCAGTGCTGAGGTGGGCATACATGAGTTATCATGCCCCTGGGGGTCACTCCGTCTAAGCATAGTTTCTCATAAAAAGTCAGCCTTACCTGAGCTGCTGCCTTTATGTGTGGTTTCCTAGCGAAATCCCGGATCTGAATATATCTGAAGAAATCGGTTGGGGTTAAGTGGTTATCTTGTTGAAGTTCTTCAAATTGGACGAGGTTCCCGTTGTGATATAACTGGTGGATCCGTTGTAGTCCTGTTCTTTCTAAGTTACGGAAATCTCTAGAAGCCATTACGGGTTGAAATTCTCTATTTCTAAGAATTGGAGTCGGGGGGAGGCTGCCAATCCATACTTGATTTTGTTTGCGTCCCATATTTGAAGTGAGTTTAGTATGGCCGGGCAAGTCACTCGTATCATAGGTCTATGTTCCCTTGAGACCCACATAGTGAATTGGGGAATGTCCCAGCCCACCATCATGGATTCTATTTCAATTTCAACCCATCTTCTCACTTCCGGCGGGGACTGCCACATAGCCACCTGCGTCTACTGGGCCGCAAGGTAATAAAAGTATAAGTTTGGTAGAACCAGTCCCCCTCTGTCTTTACGTCTGTAAAGAACCTGTCTAGATATCCTGTGCCTCTTGTTCTGCCAAATGAAGTCTCCTATCGATCTTTGTAGCGGTGTCAGTTGTGTTCTAGTAACGCGGATATGCAATGCTTGGAATAAGAATAGGATACGTGGGAGGATATTCATTTTAACAGAGTTAATCTGTCCTATCCAAGAGATGGGTTTATCCGTCCACTTTTCTAAGTCTCCTGTCAAGGTCCTAATCAAGGGACCATAGTTAGCGGAGTACAGGCGTACTGGGTCTGCTGTTAGGTGTATACCCAAGTATTTCAAGGATTCTCTTTCCATCCTAATTCGGTAGGTCTCCCGTATCTGACTTGCTTTAGCCACTTGCAGGCCGATTGGCATAGCGCTGGACTTTTCCATGTTAGCTTTATATCCAGATGCTTCTCCATATTCTTTTATCACGTCCTGCAGTGCCGACATAGATTCCATGGGGTTCGTAATGGTCAGGAGGACGTCATCTGCGTATGCCGAGACGGTGAACTCTCTGTCTCCTACTCGTACTCCTCCAATTCCTGAATGTTGTCTTATCGCTTGCATCAAGGGTTCCAATGCTAGTACAAACAGGAGGGGAGAGAGTGGGCACCCCTGCCTGGTTCCGTTGTAGAGCCGAAATGGCTTCAGTGGAGAACCCGTAATCTGTACCTGTGCCCGCACTTCATGATACATCGCTTTCGTAATCGTTATAAATTCTTCTGGGAATCCCAGGTGCTTCAACACCGTAAACAGAAACTGCCACCTCACCCTATCAAAGGCCTTTTCTGCATCGATGGAGACCACTAACTTGGGTGTCCCGGAGGCCACCTGTTTCCAAATCAGGTCTATGTTCCTCCTGGTATTCTCGAACAGTTGTCTGCCCTGAATGAATCCCACTTGGTCTGCATGTATGAGTGAGTTCAGCAGTGGATTCAGTCTATCAGCTTGGATTTTCGCCAAGATTTTCAGATCTTGGTTAATCAGAGATATAGGTCTGTAATTTTCTGGTTGGAGCGTGTCCTTGCCGGGCTTCTGTATCAATACGATGGTAGCAAGAGCCATGTCTGGGTCCAAAAGTCATCTCCGACTTACGTCGTCGAAAAGTGTCACCAATTGAGGTGTAAGTTCCTCCTTGAAGGTCTTATAATAGGTACCATCAAATCCATCAGGTCCCGGTGCTCTGTTACCTTTCAGGCTTGAAATGGCTCTATATACTTCATCTTCGGTAATTTCTACAGCAAGGTTACTTACCGCCACTCTCCCAAGTTTGGTCATCCCGAGGCTACTTGGATATCTGAGGATATGTTCTTCTTCGTGTTCGTCGTAAGTGTTCTTATCCGGTGTATGATTGTATAATTGTTTGTAGAATTCCTCAAATACCTTCGCGATCTTGTTTGGTTTTGATTTCGTTGTACCGTCTGATGGCTGTGATATGAGACTGTTCCTGCCTAGGTCGCAATGTCCTGGCGAGGAGTGAATCAATTGTATTGGACTTTTCGTAAAAAGTCAGTTTTGAACAAACCATGGATCTAGCTGTATCATCTAGTAATAACCTATAGATCTCATTGTCAGGGGCTGTTTGGTGTTTCTGTTCAAGGGTCCTCAAATGTCCCATCAGGGTTTCCAGTCGTGTTTCAGTTTCTTCCTTCTAGTAGCTAGTTTTTTAAGGATACCCCTTACCACTGCTTTATGAGCCGCCCATATCGTGCTCGCACTGACGTCCGGGGTGTTATTTGTGGTGAAATACTCCAGTAATTCTGTCCATATCTGTTCTCTTGACTCAGGATCTCGCAATAGTGACGTGATCAGTCTCCACATCCATGGTGAAGCCATGCACAAATTACCCAATGTGATGGACACATCGGCATGGTCTGACCATGATATATTACCAATCATTGACCCACTATTCTGGACGTGCCCGTCGCGTTGGTCAAGAAGAGGTCTATCCTAGAGTACGTACCATGAGGTGCCGAATAGTATGAATAGTCCTTGTCTCCCCGGTGGTGTGCTCGCCACACATCCACTAACCCTGTGTCCGCTATAAATTCTTTAAATAATCAATCTTGACTTCTCTCCCCCCCCCCCCTCGGGACCTCAGTGTTCCATCTCTTGTGCTTCTATCCGATGGGCACAGGGTCGCTTTGAAGTCCCCTCCCACAAATGCCATACCGTGTGGTAGTGTTGGGATTTTTTCCCGGAGCGCGTTCCAGAACGTGGGGTCCGGTTGGTTCGGTGCATACACATTAATCAGGTGGATGGTATGCGAGTGTAAAATGCCCGAGACGATAATATATCGGCCCTCTGGGTCCGTTTCCTGGGCTATCTTCTGAAAGGGGCAACTGTTTCTGATAAGAATAGCCACTCCGTTATGCTTACGGTGCGATCTGGCTTCATATGATCCTTTGAATGTATGGTCTTTCAAACTGAAATTGGCCTGTTTAGGCAAGTGGGTTACCTGAACATATGCTATATCCGTTTTTAGCCTCTTTAATTCTTTGAACATGAGACGGAGCTTCTTAGGGGCATTAAGGCCCTTCACGTTCAGTGTAGTGATCTTAAGCATTATAGTGTATTGTGTTTCTCTGCTGCATTGGACCCGGTTCTTTAGTTTTGTCGTTGCTTGTCCAGCCTCTAGCCCCGGTGACCCCCCAGGGGCTCCCTCACCCCCGCCGCCCCCCAAAGCCGCACCGAGAAGGATCCCATATAAGGCATGAATGCAAAATCCCACCCCTGTTTCCTTTTTTTTTTTTTGTATTTTAAATATAATTCTACCTCTGAGCCTCTCGTGTGCTCCACTTTGTAAGGATTCTGGAGTGACCTGGGGGGGAGGGAGGGGCTCACTGTTCTAACTACCACCTGGTATGGTGAAGGATCAACATCATCGCGTCCCCAATAGGGTTTACTAAAGAGTATACAAGTCATACCCCCATGCGCCCCATTGTGTCCAAGACCATGATATCATTTGTCTCTTAAGTCTCTCAAGAGTGGAACGTCTGTTACGGGTGAAGTCAAGCCACAGCTGCCGCGTTGCTCTGATTATATATTTCAAATACATATAGCTTTGGCCTTCGTAGGGTGCGAGTTTTCATGCGCCCCCCACATCCCCGTGTGCTGTACCGGAACAGGAGCCCCGGGGCCCTTGTAGCATGTGCCCCACACAGGGGCCATCCTCTGGGGCATTAAAGCTATTATAGACCATGTATCCCACTCCCCCTCCCAATAAGTCAGTGGAGCACCCTTGGAATAGAAAAAAAAATCCCTCCCTCCCCGTGGAGAGCACCGCATCAGGAAGGAGCAACTTGACGATATAAAATTAAAAAAAAACCTGAAATGTAACTGGAACTTAAAAGGGTAACAAGTAAAGCGGGCCTCCATATCCGTTCCCCAAGTACATGAATCAAAAGGTGGATATCGCCATGCCATGTAGGAAGGCAAAAAACTCCCCACCCAAAGAGAACGCAATAAACCCAACCACTTTAACCCCTTAAGGACACATGACATGACATTTATTCCAGAAGTTTGGTCCTTAAGGGGTTAAACTAGTACAAGGCTTTGAACGGCCGTGTATGGTGCAAGTATAATACGATACCCTCTGCGCATCAGCGATGGCCCCTCTCTCCTACGTCTCGCCACTCGTTCTGTAGCTGTTGAAGATCTTCTGGGTACATTGAGATATTTGGAAGTACGGGGGGTGGTTGTATCCCAAGGCTCCTGAAGAATCATTGAGGTTCACCTCCCGGTGTCAGTATATGCGCCCGGTCTCCCTAGAATACCATTAACTTGAAGGGGAATCCCCATGCGTATTTCAGGCCTGCTCCTCGTAGAGCCTCCGTTATAGGCCGCCACTCCCTCCATGCCTCTGTGTGGTGAAGTGATCGAGGACGGAGCCCCCAGCCTCCGCGATTTTTTTTCTCTGCTTCTTGGGGAGCCTCTTCATTTTCGGAAGCCCTGTGGGGGATAATTTATCAAGGTAAAGGTCGCTTTTGTTAGCTATTGGCGCGGTTGTAGCGGAGCTCTATCGAGACACGTCTAGTCTCATCGACGTTTCGGCCACACCCCCCCTGTCAAATTTCAATGTGTATAAACTAAAAGGTGAAATCCCTATATTTGACTCTGTAACTTTCCAAAACCACATAAAACCTGGGCATTTGGGGTACTGTTGTACTTGTGAGACATATATGTATTTTAGTGCAGTAAAAGCTAACAGTATTATGACATTCGAAGTTAAAATGACATGCAGAGTTTGTAAAATAACTTTTTACATTCTCACACTTTTTTAGGTTTTATTCTTATTAAACTATGTTTCATATTTAAATATTTGATGTGCAATGAAAGTCCTAATTCTCCTGAACAAAATGGTATATAATAAGTGTGGGTGCACGTAATATGAAAGAGGTGAATTATGGTTGAACAGACATACAGGTGATACTCGAAAAATTAGAATATTGCGCTAAAGTTAATTTATTTCAGTAATGCAACGTAAAAGGAGAAACTAATATATGAGAGAGACGCATTACATGCAAAGCAAGATAGTTCAAGCCGTGATTTGTCATACGTGCGATGATTATGGCTTACAGCTCATGAAAACCCCAAATCCACAATCTCCGTAAATTAGAATATTGTGAAACGGTGCAATATTCTAGGCTCACAGTGTCCCACTCTAATCAGCTAAGTGAGCCATAACACCTGCAAAGGGTTTCCGGGCCTTTAAATGGTTTCTGTCTGGTTAAGTAGTAATCACAATCATGGGGAAGACTACTGACCTGACAGTTGTGCAGAAAACCATCATTGACACCCTCCATAAGGAGGGAAAGCCTCAAAAGGTAATTGCGAAGGAAGTTGGATGTTCCCAAAGTGCTGTATCAAAGCACATTGATAGAAAGTTATGTGGAAGGGAAAAGTGTGGAAGAAAAAGGTGCACAAGCAGCAGGGATGACCGCAGCCTGGAGAGGATTTCAGGAAAAGGCCATTCAAAAGTGTTGGGGACTTTCACAAGGTGTGGACTGAGGCTGGAGTCAGTACATCAAGAGCCACCACACACAGATGAATCCTGGACTTGGGCTTCAGATGTCGTATTCTTCTTGTCAAGCCGCTTCTGAACAACAAACAACGTCAGAAGTGTCATACATGGGCTAAAGAAAAACAGACCTGGTCTGTTGCTCAGTGGTCCAAAGTCCTCTTTTCTGATTAAAGCAACTTTTGCATCTCATTTGGAAACCAAGGACCCAGAGTCTGGAGGAAGAATGGAGAGGCACACACTGCAAGATGCTTGAAGTTCAGTGTGAAGTTTCCACAGTCTGTGTTGATTTGGGGAGCCATGTCATCTGCTGGTGTTGGTCCACTGTGCTTCATTAAGTCCAGGGTCAACGCACCCGTCTACCAGGAGATTTTGGAGCACTTCATGCTTCCTTCCGCAGACAAGCTTTATGGGGATGCTGACTTCATTTTCCAGCAGGACTTGGCACCTGCCCACACTGCCAAAGCCTGGTTCAATGACCGTGGGATTACTGTGCTTGATTGGCCAGCAAACTCGCCTGACCTGAACCCCATAGAGAATCTATGGGGCATTGCCAAAAGAAAGATGAGAGACGTGAGACCGAACAATGCAGAAGAGCTGAAGGCAGCTATTGAAGCATCCTGGTCTTCCATAACACCTCAGCAGTGCCACAGGCTGATAGCTTCCATGCCACTCCCAAACCAAGTACTGAGTCCATATGCATGCTTATACTTTTCAGAGGTCACATATTGTTCTATGTACACTACTTGTTTTATTGATTGCATGTAATATTCTAATTTACGGAGGTTGTAGATTTGGGGTTTTCATGAGCTGTAAGCCATAATCATCGCACTTATGACAAATCACGACTTGAACTATCTTGCTTTGCATGTAATGCGTCTATCTCATATATTAGTTTTCCCTTTTACGTTGCATTACTGAAATAAATGAACTTTTGCACAATATTTTAATTTTTCGAGTATCACCTGTATAGCTCAGATTCTATGTTTTCTTTTGGTCAGAACTTATATAGTTGCCTCCATTGTTAAGGAACTAAACAGATCGAATTTGCAGGATTTTATCATGTCAGACCAAAATTAGAAAGCATGCAAATAGTAGTGCAATATTGTTATATCTCATATTAGATAAATCAAGTTATATACAATGCAGTTTGATTGTATACTATAGTAGATTGTTGTACACCTGTTAGTTGCTACCCACCATTCTTTGACAGGAACCAACCTTAGGTTTGAATGATGTGACCTAGATGAATTTGCTCAGATTGGCTGCGTTATCACCAAAATGGTTCCTTAAAGTGGTTATTTCTGTACAAATTGCCCTGCAGTCTTCCTGAAATGAGAGAGAAAACTGCTCAAGAGAAGAAACCACATTTTGGTACAGAAATCAGCATGAAACTTAAATAATCATAGTGAAGTATGTAGAGATATCAGTATGAAGAGCAATCAGAGACCTCAGAATGAATGGTACATATTAATCATGTTGAACTTGCTCATTACAGAGCCATCCCTAGGCTCAGGGCCGCCATCAGGGGGTGACAACCATAACGGTTGTCACGGGCCCGGCGGCCCGGCCACCCGGGCCCCACGTGTAGCGGCGGAACTGCCACCGGTGCAATTGCACCGGCGCCCGCACGCTGATGGGGCCCATCGGGTGGCCCATGCACTTAGGGCCACCCGATGGGCTCCATATCTTCAGGGGCCCGGTCTGCGCTGTGGTCGTGGTATAGCGCGACCGGGCCCCTTTAAAAAATAAATTGCCGCCGCAGCGCAAGTGCTGCTGGGAGGAAGTGGTCACTTCCTCCCAGCTCACTCCGCGCGGGAGGAGGGAGCACCCGCCCGACAATGAAGAGGGAGAGCCAGCCGACTGCCAGTCCCATCAGCCCCAGCCAGCCACCCTCCTGCAAAGACAAGGTAAGAAACAGGAGGGTGGCTGGAAAATGAGCTCTGTGTGTGTGTGAATGTATGTTTGTGTGTATGTATATCTGTCTATATGTGTTTATGTCTGTCTATATTTGTGTATGTATGTATGTTTGTGTGTATGTCTCTGTCTGTTTGTATGTCTGTCTGTCTGTCTGTCTGTGTGTATGTCTGTGTGTCTGTGTGTCTGTGTGTGAATGTATGTCTGTATGCATGTATGTCTATCTGTATGCATGTCATGTGTATGAATGTCAGTGTATGTATGTATGCATGTCATTATGAATGTGTGTGTATGTCTGTCTGTATGCATGTATGTCTATCTGTATGCATGTCATTATGTGTGTATGAATGTCAGTGTATGTATGTCTGTATGTCATTATGAATATCAGTGTATGTATGGATTTCAGTGTCTGTATGGATGTATGTATGCCAGTATGAATGTATGTATGTCTGTCTGTGTGTATGTATGTCTGTCTGTGTGTCTTTCTGTATGTCTGTCTGTGTGTGAATGTATGTCTGTATGCATGTATGTCTATCTGTATGCATGTCATGTGTATGAATGTCAGTGTATGTATGTATGCATGTCATTATGAATGTGTGTGTATGTCTGTCTGTATGCATGTCAGTGTATGTATGTCTGTATGTCATTATGAATATCAGTGTATGTATGGATTTCAGTGTCTGTATGGATGTATGTATGCCAGTATGAATGTATGTATGTATGTATGTATGTCTGTCTATCTGTATGCATGTCATTATGTGTGTATGAATGTCAGTGTATGTATGTCTGCATGTCATTATGAATGTGTGTATGTATGTATGTCTGTCTGTATGAATGCATGCATGTATGCCAGTATGAATGTATGTCTGTTTGAATGTATGTATGTCTGTATGTATGCATGTATGTCTATCTGTATGCATGTCATTATGTGTGTACGTATGTCTGCATGTCAGTATGAATGTCTGTCTGTATGTCATTATGAATGTGTCTGTATGTCCTTATGCATGTGTGTCTGTATCTATGTTAGTATGTGTCTATCACTATGTACGCCTGTGTGTCTGTATATGTGTGTATGTCTCAGTATTTGTGTGTCAGTATGTATGCCTATATGCGTATCAGTATGTGTGTCTGTTAGTATGTATCAGTGTGTGTGTGTGTGTGTATCTCTGTCCTTTTGTATCAGTGAATGTGTTTGTGTCTGTGTGTGTATTCCTGTGGGCGGGATTTGAAAGCGGTCTCTGTGGGCGGTTTTGGAGGCGGGGCACAGACCCTGAGCTCAGTTAGGGGCCCCAAAATTTCTGGTGGCGGCCCTGCCTAGGCTATTGGTATAGTGCAGTGCTACACTGGAACTGTGGTATAACAGCTCCAACTGAATACAGATCGTGTTGTGGTGTAGTATTTGCAGGGTTTTGTTCATGACCTAAGCCCATAGAAATTTAGAACATAAAAAACATAGCGCACATCCGCCCTTTTTAACGTCGGACATTGCTACGGTGCTGGTCCCTGCTGTTGTTCTCTCTTCCCTTGACTACTGCAATCTCCTTCTCAGTGGTCTTACGTGTTCCCAGCTTGCTCTGTTGCAGTCTATAATGAATGCTGCGGTAAGGCCCCTGCACTCTGCCAAAGACTATCCTCTGTCGCTACTCCCACCTTTGATGCTTGCCTTCAAGATTTCTCTTGCACTGCTCCTCTAGAACTTCCTTCTCCGTTAGACTTTCACCCAGTCTCCATTCTTTCAAAAAATCATTGAAAACTCCCTTTTTCAGGAAAGCGTATCAATTAAACTGTTAACATCTTTCCCTCCCTGCAGCCTGACTCCTCTCCTGCAACTGTCAAAAATAACCTACTAGGTCCTCAGTGAATACTTTTCTAGCAACCCACTTTTCTACCCCTACCTTTACCCTTTGTGTCACTATACTCCACTCCCTCTAGCATGTAAGCTCATGAGCAGGGACCTCAACCCTTCCTTTTCTGTGCGTCCAACTTTGGTTACAATTACGTGTCTTTTAGGGGGGCGGGGCCGGGCCGCCGGGCCGACTGGCAGCCATCTGCTTAGGCTCCAGCACCGAGCCTACTAAAACATCGTAAAGAGACATTACCAACCGTGTCAAGGACGGATTGTCCGCCTCCACTCAATAGAGAACAACCCCGGCTTTAACCAGATACCTGGAAGACGCAACCGGGATGTGCTAAAACAGCTACCCTCGGCCTTCTTGCCACCATAAGCCTCCATGCAAGCGGCCGCCGAGGACATACAAACGACTCGGAGACACATCCAAATGAGACACCAGGGTGAGAGACGGACGCACTGCAAGAGGTACCAGCACACACAGAGACCTGCTCCGGCCCTGGGCTCGGCCCCGCTTCCCCCCCCTGGCCGGCGGGGGTCATCCCGGCCGCATGGCGGCGGCCCACACAATGGCGGGAGCTCCCGCATTGGTCCCACGCTGACCGCCTGAACTGGCACAGCCCGCCAGCAGACACCGATACGGATGAAGAGGGAGGCCTCCGTCCACTCAGATGGGGAAAAGATCGGGCCCCGACAGCTGCTGTCGTACGGAAGGACCCCTGAGCAACCAGCCCCCCCCCCCCCGAGAGAAGATATGGACCCGGCCGCTGGGTTCGGGGGTGGCCCAGAGGAACTATGCCCCCGACACCGTGAGTCCTGTGGGACGGGAACACACCAGCCTTTCCGGTATACCGGTCGCCGTGAGAGGGTGGACCCAGTCCCAAGTATGTGGCCGGCGCTCAGTGGGGTGAGAAGGCCCAGACGCTTCACAGATGCATATGGGGTGCTGGGGAGGTGCAGGAGACGGATGGGACGAGGACTCTTGGTGGGGGGTCTGTAAGACCAATCCGGACTCTGAGTGCCCACGGAACCTCAGGGCATCACGCGGGGGAGCTGGATATGACTCGGGGAGGACTGACGGAGGATAAACGGCCTAAAGGGCCCACAACGGCAGGTGTGGGATCGGCCCTCACCTGAGGTAACGGATATTGCTTCACTCACTCCACACCATGTAAAGACACTGTTTAGTCTGGCCATGATTAAATAACAAAGCTCTGTTCTACAGTTCACATACTTAATTTCCACGTTTGCATTTACTTTCCAAAGTTGGGATGGAACGGTCAAGCCCCTGATAAGGCCACTGGAACTCATTCACTGAATCACAGGAAGCTGATAAGGCCCTGGATAATCGTTTTTGTTATTCTGAAGCTCGAATCAGTTTTGCTAAGGCTACATATGCCATTGTTTCCTTGTGTTATTTATGCTTAGTTAAAATTATGACCATGCTATTTACATCTCAAAAGCCCCCTAGGGCCTGCGCTTGAGACCGTTTATTATTATTATTATTATTTTCGTTGCCCAGATAACCAGATGGATGTAAAACATGATGTAGGTTAAAATGCTAACATATCCCAATAGAAAGACGCACGCTACACATATAGCTAAACGCCACTTGCTATTCATATTTCAAAAGCCCTCTAGGGCACCCGCTTAAGGCCGTTTATTCTTGTTGACTAGATAGCCAGATGGATGTCAACCATGATGTAGGTTAAAATGCTAACATATCCCAATAGGAAGACGCACGCTCCACATGTAGCTACACGTCACTAGCTATTTACTTTTCAAAAGCCCCCTAGGGCCCCCGCTTAAGGCCGTTTATTTTAGTTGACTAGATAACCAGATGGATATAAAACAAGACGCACACCACACATGTAGCTACACGTCACTATTAACGCGGCCACAACAGCTCACCAAAGGCTTTTCTTAAACGCCCAGATTACATACTTATTACTGCATTAAGACAGTTGACTGATGTGATACTTCAGCCGTATATGATTACTGTAACACATGTTTAAGCGGATATGTGAGCTCATGTACCATGCATACAGTTTTTGCACTATTAGTTTTCGATACGTTTTTATTAAGACATATATGTGTTTAAGCCCACAAAGCACGGGTATAAGATACATAACCATGAAGCTTCACGTTCACGGGCAGCTAGCGTAACATGGTACAGCTGTTCATTATGCGCAGTCTGTGCTGAAATATGTACAAATGCATTTCTGCAAAGTTTATATATGTTTATATGTACTGACTAATTCGCCTCTGCGCAGGTGATATTCTGCATTAACCCTTTTAAACCGATAATTTAGCCTCTGCGCAGGCGACTGTTTGCTTTCATAAAAATCTGTCCGATAAGAGAACTCTAGACATGATACCAATAAACATATTTCAAACAATTACGTGTCTGTTAGTCCACCCATTGTACAGCACTACAGAATTTGTTGGTGCTTTATAAATAATAAAAACAAAAAAAAGCCAGCCTTGGTTGTCTCTGCCAGATCTTAAGAGTTTTCACTTTTTAATGGAGGATTACTTGCAACTCTGTCCTTGGCATCCACTTCCCAATATTCCTCATGGGATGTTGTAATGTAGCCACATGATGTCCAGGCACAAGCATCCATTTTAATATAATGTCTTACTCGAGGCGTTTTCCCACCTTCCACCGTCAGTCTGTTTAACTAGCTATCTCAATCAAGCTAAATGAGGATAATGGGCATTTTTTCAGACTCTACCAAGTCCTTAACCTTAGCCATGTTAAAATGTAATTCATGAACAGAATTTTGAGCTGCCAATGCCATGTGTGCTTTAATTGGAATACCCAAAGACAATGTTGTGCGGCACAAATGTCAGTACTAGGGGAACTTGAAAATTGTATTGAAAGGTTGACATTTATAAGGTGAATATAACTGTTATAAGTGGTGATAGGTTAGAGACGGAGCAATGTAATAACGACCTTCTTAAAGGGACTCCGATTTTCTGGCACTGCAGGTCCCCTCTCCCTCCCATCCCCAGTTGCTGAAGGGGTCAAAGCCCCTTCAGGGACTTACCTGAGACCCCCGCCGATGTCCCTCGTCGCTGCTTCTTCCTCCGACCACGCTCCTCCCCTTCATCACGTCAGCCGGCGGGGCATGCGCATTAGACCTCTCCATAGGAAAGCATTGAATTTATTTATTTTTTAAAACATCAGAAAGGTATCTATCCCATAGGTTTGTGCCATTATCTCTTAATAATAGAATAAATACCAATTCATCATATGTTGTTATATATATAATGAAATTTCTATAAAAAAAAAAATTATATTATTTTTATTAGACGTAAGACCGGCCATAGGGTATCAATATCCAACCTATTGTACCATCGTAATCTATATCAGCCAATATGTTGAGACCTTGCTTCCCCTATAGTCATGCCTTATAAAACTAAACATATAAAACATTCATGACAAACTACTCATTCAAACAGTGCACCAAAGCCATTAGAGAATATCTGATGAAAGTTTCTAACTTTAAGGACCTGTTTTTATTAGTATGCTCTACATTATTGGTTAATGGATGTCTCAGTTATCCAGGGTTCCCATATCTTGATGTGTATATTTGTCATGTTGAGATATAGAAATCTATATACCTGTTTCTCCATTAATTGCTAATATCCTATTTGAAATTCCACCTCTCTCCATGAGGGGATATTTACTGTTTACCAATATCTGGCAAATTTTAACCGCCATTAATATATGAATTATTAAATATTTTATAAGTTTACTTTTGGTAGGAATATTCATATGTAACAAAAATAATTGTGGAGAGAGGTTCATTGTTTTGTAAAAAATATTCTTGATTTTTGTAGATGTCGCTTGCTTTAACGAGTCAAGAATATAACACTCCCACCAAATATGTTTCAGAGTTACCTCCTTTTCAATGCTTTCCTATGGGGATTTTAGCAACGCTGGAGGTGCTCACATAGCGTGAGGACGTCCAGCGACGCTCTAGCACAGAAAACCTGTGCTAGAATCCCGGAAGTGCCCTCTAGTGGCTGTCTAGTAGACAGCCACTAGAGGAGGAGTTAACCCTGCAATGTAATTATAGCAGTTTATGTAAACTGCAATAATTACACTTGCAGGGTTAAGGGTAGTGGGAGTTGGCACCCAGACCACTCCAATGGGCAGAAGTGGTCTGGGTGCCTGGAGTGTCCCTTTAAATCTGATCACATAGTGGGTTAGAAACGAGTGGTTCTAATTACATTGTGTATCTTGGAGCATTTTTCCATAATTTGTTTTTAATGAACAGACATGTCTTTTATACTGTAAAGTTACCTTTCACTCAAGTGGTTTTTTTTATTGCCTGCTGAATTATCTGGGACATATCTAGTATAACAATGAATATACCTCCATGCAGTATTCTGAGAGCCCCACCTCTGGCTTGGTTTGGTTTATTTTGTACATTCTTGTCACATTTTCTCATGTTTTAGTGGTAATGTTGTATAGGCTTATATTATCGGTGTTAAATATAGTCTGCAAAATGCATTAAACATAGACTAGGTTGGACTCTTACAGGAGACATATTTATCTGTTTATATGTAAATAATTTGCAATTATAACTTGTAGCTTGCAGTCATTCAGATGCTAATAACATGGGTATTGCAGTTAGTAAGCAGTGATACTTTTTTATTGGACTTACAATGCATATTAGACAATAAGCTTTTCGAGGTTCTTTTCCAGGTCAGATAAAATGACCCAAACTATTAGAACATTTAAGGCCAAAGTAGCTGAACTGGAAGCGTAGCTGACAGAGCACTTTTCCAGTTTGGCTGGTTTTTTTTTACCTTGAATTTGAAATTCACTTAGAATTTTTACTTTAGTGAATAACCCCATTTTCATCTTAGTATTATTCATCCTCCTATTTCCTTACTTCATTTGTTTTTATTTTTCTTCATTCATTCGTCCTTAATTGCCTCTTCTCCCAGCACCTGTTTATTGTACACTCACACCATCTCTTACTTTGATTTATGTGTCCATGGGAAACTCAACGGGCAATGACACCACTCCACGACCACAACAGATTATGTGAAATATCTAACTTTCTGATTTCATACCATTTTTTAATTGTTCTTTCATACAGTCAAGGAAAAAGGAATTTGCAGTCTCTTCAGATTCTAATGTTTTAAATATCAGGATATAATAACAATCAACTGTTCCTTCGCAGGTCTTCAACTTAGGTAAATACAAACCTCAGGTGAACAACAACACAACATATTACACCGTTCCATGGTTTATTTAACAAAAGTAAAGCTAAATGGAGTAAATGGCATAAAATCGATTTCTTGTAGCGGGAGACCGGCTGCGAGGATATGTGCACTAAAGCCAGTTCGTCCGACCATTCGGTTTCGTCTCCTAGGTTCCTTCTCACATCCACTTTGATCTTTTCCCAATATGGAATAATGTCCCGGCACTCCCACCAGAGATGTATTAGCGTCCCCCTTTCTCTTGGCCTCTCCAGCAGATCGTAGCGACCTCTCTCTCAGGGCTTTGCAATGGGGATATATTCTCTCTCCCCCAGAAATGGCCAAGCACTTGAGGGAAGTCCTCCCCCTGTGTTGCTATTGTTCGTTACTGGGAGTGAGGGTCTAGGGGTAGGTGAGATATGTGGCAGTTCTCTGATCGACATCCACTCAATGTTTGCACTACCCGGTCTCCACTGTCCCTGTAGTTTCTCTCGCCGATCCTCCCATCTATACTGCTGACTTCAAGCTCGCCCCGGCGCGCCCCCCTCCCCCATCTGGGGCCACCCATTGTTTTTGTGTGTCGCTTTTGTGCCATTCAAGGATACGCTGCAATGCCATGACTTGATGATACTTTTTGAAGTTGGGTAGCGCTAGGCCTCCCCTGTGTCGAGGCATGCATAACAGCTCATGGCATAACCAGGATCTCTCCCCGTATCAATGATTGACGTTTTCAGTGTGGAAAAAAAGGACGCCGGTAACTCTAGTGGGATGGTCTGGAAAAGGTAGAAAACCTTAGGGAGCACATTAATTTTAAGCGCTGCTATTCATCCGTGCCATGTTACATGCGGGTAAGCCCATTTGTCCAGGTCCGCCAATATCCCCTTCAGCAGAAGTGCAAAATTAGGTTGGTAAACATCCCGTAGGTCTGTAGTCACCCATATTCCAAGGTACTTCATTTTACCGAAGCACCAATGGAATGGGAATATCGCGTTCAGTGCAGTGTATTCCTCCGCCAGGAGCATGACGTTTAGCACCTCACATTTTGTTAAGTTGAGCTTAAATCCGAAGAGCCTAACGAATCTTTCAAACTCTGAAAGCAAGCAGGGCAGTGTGACTCCTGGGTTAGAGACAAAGAAGAGAAGATCATCCGCATATACAGCGACCTTGTGTTCCACTCCCTGCCAGGAATAACCTTGAACATCGGGGTTCTGGCGAATCTCCTGGAGTAGAGGCTCCACAGTCATATCAAACAGAAGCGGGGACAGAGGGCATCCCTGCCTGGTTCCGTTGCTAATCCCAAAGTCAGCAGTCAGGCCCGCGTGGCTTGTCATACAGGGCAGAAATCCAGGTGATGAATATCTGTCCTAATCCCATCTTCCCCAGCATGTACAACTAGTTAACCCGACGCCTTCTCAGCATCTGTTGATAGCAGTATGAAGCGTTTCTGAAATTTCCTCACATGGTGTTGTATAGAGAAGAGGCGCAATGTACTATCTCGTGCCTCCCGACCCGGGAGCATCTGCGTGGACTAAAGTTGGCAAGACGAGTTGTAGTCTGGTTGCCAACGCCTTTGTAAACAGCTTGGTGTCCACATTCAATAGGTAGATCGGGCGATAACTATTGCAGTGCACCGGGTCCTTCCCAGGCTTGAGCAAGACCATTATGGTTGCAGCTAAGGATTTTGCCCCAAAACTCCACCTCTCCAACACGCAACATTGAGTGTTTTTGTCAGCCACGGTAGGAGTATCATGGAGAAGTGCTTGTAGTAGCCCGTGGAGAATCCATCGTGGCTTGGGGCCCGGTGCCCTGCCGACTTTGGTTCTTTTAAGAGCTACGGGTAATTCCTCTGCGTCAATCTGCGCATCCAATGTAGTTGCGATTTCGTGGCTAACCTTTTTCTTGACATTGGTCTGAAAATAATCATGAACTTGCGTAAGGTCAATCTGTTCCGAGGCATTCCCGTCTGGCGTAGTCAGGTTATATAAAGAACTATAGTAGCGTTGGAATTCCTCAGCAATGTCCTTTGATGAGGAAATCCCTGAAGATAAGCACAGTTTGCGAATCGTTATACGTGGAGTGTTACCCTTCAACAGGCGAGCTAGAAATTTGCCACCTTTGTGTGCATGAGCGTAAAAAAGAAATTACTGAAATAGTGTAATAAGCGAAAATACAGGAAAGGAGTTCTTTCATCCATCGTCTGGCCTCCATCAATTCCCCATATATTTCGACTGGTTGAGTTTGTTTGTGTTGGAGTTCCAATTTCGATATGGTCTTGTAAAGGTCAGTCATCTCCTCCAGGGCCGCTTTCTTTTTCCGTGAAGCTGTGCAAATGAGTGTGCCACGTATGATACTCTTATGTGCCTCCCAGATTGATATTGGGGACGTCTCCTCTGATCCGTTTTCTTGGAAGTAGAAATCCAGGGCCTGGGTTATCTCTTCCCGCACCCCAGGGTCCTGAAGTAGGGTCTCATTCAATCGCCACGTCCAAGTCGCAGGTCGAAATAACGGGGATTACAGTTCTGTGCTAACCTGCCCATGATCCGACCATGTTGCGGGTCCAATAGTGGCTGTCCGCAATCGGGAGAGATCCTCCTGCTGGATAAACAGGTAGTCAATGCGGGAATGACGATCATGGAATGCAGACTAGTGTGTGAAGTCTTTGACGGTGGGATGAAGTACCCTCCAATAGTCCTTCAGGCCCAGGTCCCCCAGTGATTTGCGGATAGAGCGAATGCACAGTTGGGATATGCAGCTATGTCCCAATGAAGAATCAAGTAGTGGATCTAGGGGAACATTAAAGTCCCCTCCCAGTATAAGTGTGCCTTCTGAGAAGTCCTTTAGTTTATTCAACGACCCCCGAAGAAATTGTGCCGGTTTTGTATTGGGAAAATATATTTATACCAATGTATATAGCTTGTCGGCTATGATGCCTTTCAGGAATAGGAAACGCCCCAGCGGATCAGCGGATCGAGATGTGTCTTTTCTTTTACTCCCACAATAGATGTTTTCGTGGTTCAGGAATATTCAATCCCCTACAGTTAAGAGTACGGACGGACAGGGAGGCACGCTACCAGGTCCCCCACTCCCCCTCCTCCAGCTGCAGGAGCCCCAGAAGAACCTGGAACCCCGGACTGTACCACAAACGACGAAAAGTTAGGGCGATAGAAAGTGCCAGGAGCAGAGTGGAAATAAAGAGAGTAGAGAGAGTGAGCTTGTAGAGAAGAGCGAATATGAGGTTAAACATGTCCCTCTGATCCAGGTGGGGGTTAGCTACCAGGTGTTCCCTATGAGATTAGACTTGAGCTTATGTGACCCGCATATAAGGGACAGTACCCAGGTCCTTACGCCATCCTCGTCAGGTCCAGAAGATTTTCACCTATGTGTGTGTGTGGATTAGAGTATGTGAGGTGTAAGGAAGTAGACAGAGTAAAAAAGGGGTGGAAGGTTCCAAAAGGAAATATCCCTAGTGGGGCAAAGGAAGCCCCGAAGCCTCCTTCCTTGAAAGAAGGGGGACTCGTGCTAAGATGAGAATCACTTAGGGGTCGCTCCAGTAAGAAGACAGAGATGCGAACGTCCCCAGAACTCCGCTGTAAGGGTCTTTGCACGAGTATGGTTTGAGGCCCATAGCCCAGGCCCCACAAAAGAGTGGTACAAAAATTGTGTTTCGTGTCAATTCCGCTTCACTAGTACCCCATCATTGCGTGTCCCACAGTTTTGGTAACGCCACTGATTATAACCAAACAGAAATAATTCGTATATCAACATTTCAAAAGGAAAACAAATATAACTAGAAACCAGTTATCCCCAGTCCCCTCCACCGTTCCTTGCGCCCCACTTCTGAAGCCTCATGTACACTGATCCAATGTCCTTCGTCACCCCCTGATCTGCAGCCTGCCTTCACAATAGCCGCCTTTGTTATATCAACCCATTTTACCCCATAGTCAGTAACTGATGAGTCCCGATCCCCCTCCCACCCCACCCCCCGCACTCGTATCCCTCCCACCAACTCATGAGACCTCACCCAACTCTAACCCAGCGAAAGGTGAAAACACCCGTCCGCAGAGTCTGCTGCGGGAATTGTCGTGTAAGTAGAGACCCTTAACCCATCTCCCCTCATTTAGTAGCTATCATAAAATGCATTGGCGGCCTGTCCATACATTATTAAGCGTCACATTTCTTATCATGCTAAGGAGGGCCTGTATATGGAGAGAGCGCGGAGCTCACTCCAGGAATGCATCTACCTCCCTCCCTTGGTGGAGGGTCGTCTCCAATGACTGTGTTTCAATTTATTGAGGTTTGTTGGATTTGTTCAGGCACAGTTCTCTTAAAGGATCACTATAGGGTCAGGAACACAAACATGGCCAATCAGCATCTCCTCATAGAGATGAATTGAATCAATGAATCTCTGTGTTATGTCTTAACTGCCGGCATTACCGCTACCCTGACACTTCCGGGTAGAGGGAGCTTGGCCACACCCCCTTCTCTGATGCGGCCTCCCCACGCTACATAGGGAGACCGCGCCAGATTCACAACGCTAGATTATTGAAAAGCTTTACCGCGAATATCAAAACCGGCTAGCAAGTATCTTCAAACCCTTTTGTGTATCGAACCCGGACTGGAAACTGTTGCCCCACTCTCTCCTCACCTCGACCACGGAATGTAAAAGGACCTTCTCTTTACTGCTAAAAAAACTCTCTCCTCCCCGGAGGAGAACTTAGGCAAACCTGGACTTCCTCCATTTAAAAGCTAAGTAATAATATCAACCGTATTGGATTCTGCCTGCTTTCAAGTCTGCTTACCTCTCACTCCAAACTAACTCTTACCTGCTGCAACCTACAAATCTTAATTGCTTGATTCCATGGACTGGTAAATTGCTTCCTGTTATACTGCATACCTATCATAAGCTGCTTACTCCGTTTAAACAAACCACCACTGAATTAAAGATACAGTACCTGTACTATTCTCTACTATCCTAGTCATTAATCTAAATCCTGAGTTATCTGCAGTTGTGTTCCACATATATTCATGTAAGCATTACACTCTATGAGGGAAGTTAAGTGTCTGCATGCAGAGGGAGGAGATACTGAATCACAGGATGCTGTGCACCGTGCTGCCCTGTGCTCTGCTGACAGCAGATCTGAGTGAATAGAGGCATATTATGCCTCCATCAACTCCGAAGTCCTTCTGGTTCACTCTGAGTGACTGCATCTGGAGGTGTTCCTAGCTTTCAATGTAAACACTGTATTATCTCAGAAAATACAGTGTTTACATGAGAAAGGCTGCAGGGAGCTATAGTTTCTTACCTGAACAACCTCATTAAGCTGAAGTTGTTCAGGTGACTATAGTGTCCCTTTAAGGTCCCACTACAGCATTTAAGCAGGTTGAGGTGAGGACTTTGACTAGGCCGTTGCAACACTTTAATTATTTTCTTTTTCAGGATTGTAGATTTGCTGGTGTGCTTGGAATCAGTGTCCTGTTGTATGACCCAATTTCGTCCAAACTTTAGCTATTGGACAGATGGTCTCACATTTGACTCTAGAATTCTTTGGTGGTCAACTCAATGACTGCAAGCTTCCCAGTTCATGTGGCTACAAAACAAGCCCAATTCATCACCACTCAACTACTTGACAGTTGTGTATGAGGTGTTTTTGCTGATTTTCTGTGTTTGGTTCTCGACAATCGTGGTGCAGTGCATTATGACCAAACATCTCCACTTTGGTCTTGTCTGTTCAAAGGACATTGTTCCAGAAGTCTTGTGCTGTGTTCATCTGTGCTGCCTAAGTTGTGCTGCCATGTTCTTTTTAGAGAGAAACCTTTCGAAACAAACCATACTTATTCAGTCTTTTTGTAATTGTACTGTCATGAACTGTAATATTTGATATGCTAACTGAGGCCTCTAGAGTCTGAGGCATGCGCATTACGTCTCCCCATAGGAAAGCATTGAAAAATCATTTCAATGCTTTCCTATGGGGTTTTGAGCGACGCTGGAGGTCCTCACACAGCGTGAGGACGTCCAGTGACGCTCTAGCACAGGAAACCTGTGCTAGAAACTAGGAAGTGACCTCTAGTGGCTGTCTAGTAGACAGCCACTAGAGGAGGAGTTAACCCTGCAATGTAATTATTGCAGTTTATGAAAAACTGCAATAATTACACTTGCAGGGTTAAGGGTAGTGGGAGTTGGCACCCAGACCACTCCAATGAGCAGAAGTGGTCTGGGTGCCTGGAGTGTCCCTTTAATTCATATGTAAGCAGTAAAGATGTACTTGGCTTTTCAGACACGGATTCTTCATGTTGGCTTTATTTTTGTTAAATATATTATGACACAGTGTAATGTCATGTATTGTTGTTCATCTGAGGTTATATTTACCTAATTTCAAGACCTGTAACAGATGATTGTTATGATCTCCTGATATGTACAACCATAAAATTGAAAGAGAGTGTACTTTCTTTTTCTCATGACTGCACTTTTCTAATTGTTTCTTTTTTACAAACTTATACATCTGATTTACATTCATTTAAGAGCATAAATACGCAAAAAAAATAAAAACCTCAGTTGCAGCATTACTTACATTTTCCATTATAGTAATTTTACAAATACAGCATCGTTAGAATAGCTGCATACTCTACAGTGTGCATGGTCTATAATCTCATTGCATCATTATGGAAATGGGTGATCCATTTATTTCAAGTTGTCTACTTGGCAAGACTGGTGATTTCAGCCATGGAGGTGGGGCCAGCTGGGGTGAGGCTGGCAAGGCAAGGGAGAAAAGATATGTGTAACGGAGCTCCCCGTACTCCGACCAAGTACCCTCCATTGATGGACACTTCCTAGCTTGCGCCGAGAACCACAAGCACCTAACCGGACACCACAACCACCGCAACCGCCGTAGCTTGACTGGAGTCTCGCCGTCTTCCTTCCACCCTGGATCAGCTTCTGTCCTCCAGGACTGTGTGGGAAAGACCTCTTCCTTCCACCCTGTATGAGCCTCCAGCATCCAGGACTGTGTGGGGAAGACCTCTCCTCCAAGGATAGCATATCAGGAACAAGCTCTTAAAAGAGCTAAGTGATTCATGCTCAGGGGAGTATGCAGAGCATAGCCATCCCCAGTGGCCAGGGGGTGAGCAGAAAGGGGCACTTATAATGTAAAATAAAATGTTTTTAAACTAAAGATTAATAAAAAAAAAACTACAACAACTACAGCATAACTAACTGTAACTGCGGCATTATGCTTGACTTGTGTGGTTGCTTGGATTGCCCCCTTTGTAATGATTTTTTTTGTTCTCACTAACCTGAATTTAAGTATAATATAGCAACGTTAGGTGGGCACGTCAAGAATGGCAACTGTATAATCATAGGCCAAGTAAATGGAGACCAATGTATTCTGATATTGCTCTCCTACTTAATGTATATTTAACCCCAAGGCCCAATGGTGCACAGAGGTGGGCAAAAACAATAAATCATCTATTAGCATAGTGTAAAATTTTTAGACCAAATGTGACGTCTTTTTTAATTCAAAACACAAAGCTTCAAAGCTATTAAGAAGACGCTCCAGCTTTTCCCCACCACACAGCTGTAACGTATGCTTTCAATTAGTGGTAATGAAACATGTCCACAAAGATCTGCTTTTCTATTGAAATAAGATCACTTCTTGGACTGAACTCACCATAAAATCCTTCATGTGTAAACTTGATGATAACTTTCCATAATTTCTACCTGACATAAATGTTTGAAAGTCAGAAGAGGCCAGAGAGTTAACAATCTTTTGATTGAGCCTTCCTGTCACCCAGTACTTTGAGTTCACGTATATCATTGATCGTTGCACATGGCACAGATGGCTAAGAGTTGCCTCATATTGTATTTGCATGCTGGTAGGTGCAGTCAAATAGGGCTGCTTAGAAGGTATACACAAGAGCCAGATGCCAAGAATTCAGGCTTTGCAAATCCATCCAACAGTGCAACTTGACCCTGGTGACTCTCTCACCCATTCAAATGTGAACATTACAACAACATTGTGGGAATTTAAACTGTGATTGTGTGAAAATATATCCCAGTCTTTATAGAATATAAATTGTTATGAATTTTCATCTAACCTGACCAAGAATCCTAAAGATAAATATTGTCAGTAGAATAGCCTGTAAGGCATAGGTCAATAACTTTCACACGGACATTGTCACATTATGTCACCAAAGCTCAGCCATGAAATGATCTGCCTCAAATGCTTATAGCATTAAATTTGTTTGTATTACCTTGTGTGTGTGTGCAGCTAGGTGTCAACCGAAGCAGACACTTAGTGATAAGTTTGACCAAACAGATGTAATTTAGGTACGGACAATCTTGCAAACCAGACTCTAGCCCATAGAAAACATTATTTTCTGGAAAACCAAAAAATCAAAGGCTGATAATGCCCCTACCAGCCATGACATCGGCAATCTTCTATGGAGCTCACAGAGGGCAGCATGGAGGAAAATGGCGTTGGGGAAGGATGGCTCTTCTTACTTGTCTAAGGACATCTCTTTTGATCCTGAAGAGGGGGCTTCATTTGGGCCACCACCAGCACACAAAGTCAAACCACCTCGAGCTGGGGAACTGGTCACAGCAGAATTATTGAACTGTATGCTAGCCCAATATATCGGTGGACTTAGCCTACTATAAAGACACCACTGAAGGCACTACTACGGGGTTCGCTCTACTTGAGGCCTTAACAAGTACTCAAGAAACCGTCCTTACCTCGATGCAACAGAAAGTTGCTGACTTCCAATGACAAAAACAAGTGACAGCTGACAAAGTCTGGGTAATGAATGATCAGAGACATAGTTTAAAAATCTGTGGGGTACCTGAAACCACAAGACTTACTGATTTACCACACTTCATCCGACGCCTCCTCGCCACTTTATTGCCGCCTAAACAGGCAAAAATTGTGAAGCTAGATGGGAAGTTTCGGCACCCAAAACCAGATACTTGCCGCACCACCACTACAGAAGGCCTCATTGTCTGCTTTCAAAACCTCCAAGACAAGGCCCAATTGTTATCAGCTGCTCGAGGGAAAACCCCAATCAAAATCGAGGGCATGATTCTGATGCTGTTTATGGACCTTGCCTGGAGAAAAACACTACAACCACAGCAGCAACATCTTTGCTCTAAGGCTAATCCCTACCACTGGGGAATACCTATTGGCTTGGAGCCCACAGGAACTGGAGTCCAATCTCTGAAAGTTGGGCTTGCAAAAATCCACAGCAGGTGAATACTAAAGGCCTATCTCATCTGGACCCATCAGCAGTGGTGGAATTTATCCCCAGATCACACCAACTCAACTTACTAGTGGGATACACCACCTGAAGTTGTGCAACTGGACATGCAGAGATCCCTGCAAACCCCGAGGGGTGCCTACCCTTCCACCAACATGAATCAAGAATCTGCTTCTATTCCAACTAATTTAATTAACGGCGAGACACCTTGGCACAAACATAGGTTTCCAATGCCCATATCCTCAAACAAATGGTGTCACTGGAAAGCTATGTTCTGAGCTCCCACTCTGTCCAAAAAGCATTTGGATAGGAGGTGGCTGTCCAGAGTTTAGAGGAAAGTTAAATTTGGACTAGGGTACAGCCATACTCTGATCCGGCACAGAGTTCCATGACGCTGTATAGAAAATCCCGGTCACCCAAAACAACAGCACTTTCTGTGAATATATGGAGCTCCTCAAGTCCTGGATGCCTCACCACCTCCTATATTTTCCCTCCAAAAAGCACCCTGCCAGGTGGTTCTGGGACTGAGAGCGCTTGTTTTACCAGACCATGGCTGGTCCACGATCTAATCAAGAGTTCCAGGGTGTTTGATGGTTACTCCCTGTCAGACGTGCCTCTGTAGCCTTCCTGCGGGTCTCTGATGCTCCAAGAGGCTGCTAGGAAGGGCACTGGTCTGGGAGGCACGACCTGGAATGTGAAAAGGTGATATGGTGATAACAGCTCCTTTCTGAGGGAGGTGGTGGTTAGAAGCACTGTTCCTCAGTAACCAGGTGGTCTGTCACACATAGGTTAAGGTAGAGAGGGGTTTATGCAAGGTTAATGAAAAGGTAGAGGGTCAGACCAAGAAAAGTAAAATGTCTTGTCTTCTTCCAAAAAAGAAGGTAGCCATTTAGAATCCCTTCAGTACACTATTGGTCCGAAAAATAAATCAAATTATTGTATGTCGTGACTCATTGACATAAAAGGGAGGTTCTGGTAAGGCCAGCAGTGGCAGCTGCAGAGGTAACAATGTATGAATTGCATCATAAGAAGTCCTTCATGCAATTATCCACTGGATCATGAGGTGATACTTGTACGTCTGTTGGCAAGAGGGCATGGTGTGACAACCAGGCCATCATGAAGTCCACCTTACTTGTTTATTACCAGTTTGGGGCCACCTTCATTCTTTACATAGGGGTGGTTAATGGAACAAGCAAAATCATGGTTTTGGGACCGCTTTAAATTTATTTATTTATTTTTAGGTAAAAATTATTTTTATTACTTGTTTTTTTTAAATGTTTTTCATGACAGTATTAATACAGAATGGTTGAAAAATTCCAACAGCAAGGCGCGCGGGCCTCTTAGAGTGGCAGAAACCATTGATATTTTTTTATAGTATGCATTGGACTCGCAGGTCCGTTCAAGTTAAACATGTAATTTTTTAATCGTGTCCCATTCACTTATGTTAATGATAAGGTGTGAATATCCGTGAGTATGAAGCGGTTTTAACCCCTTAAGGACCAAACTTCTGGAATAAAAGGGAATCATGACATGTCACACATCTCATGTTTCCTTAAGGGGTCAAGGGGGTGGTGAAGTGTTCCTAGTGAATTCGTCTAAGTCGTGAGATTGGGGGGTTCTCTACTGAGTGTGTAGATGTTTCTCGTGGGGTAGTCATCTCTTTAATTTTTTTATTTATATTCTTTATTTTTGCAGTGCAACAATTTATAGAAACACTTGTGATGCCACGACAGCATTGACAAGCTTTCAGTAGCGTACATATTGATACATAGGCATGGCATGTAAGGGAAGTGCACTATTTTAAAATATATTGAAAACACGTGTGAGTCAGAACAGAGAGAAAAAGATAGAAATAATAATTCTACTGAAAATTTTGACTGCAAAAGAGGAAAACATGAGGAGAAAGCCACCAAGTAGATCAATCACGAAGCTCAAGACAGTAGTGTTTAAAGTGAGAATGCAAACAGTAGCTTGGGAAAAGAACAAACAGTGGTAACTGAGCAAGTGTATATGCTCGGGTCGGCTGAACACAGTCCACTCAGCACACACCTGCATCTGCACAGCTGGGTCCAGGCAGGTGCATTAGGGAATTCGGGCTTATTGAGGCGCCGCATCGTGCAGCATTGCCGCAGCCCCAGGCGGGATCGGGAACCAGCTCCAAACTTTCACAGACTTTTACAGACCCCCTGCTGCACTCCGGTGCGTGGGTTGCGGATGGTTATTCATAACTTGGATCCCCACTAAGGAGAAGGGCAAACTTCTGTAATAAAAGGGAATCATGACATGTCACACATGTCATGTGTCCTTAAGGGGTTAAATGATGCAGAAAATAATGTTTTACCGTTTTCGAGCAGCAGTAGATGAGCGGTGGCATCTTGGACAGGCAGCGTGTAAGCCTCCTTCACAGTATTTACTCAGGAACGACACAGAGGTATTTGCTTGGTGGAGGCCGGGATAACCCCCACCGGCCCAGAAGGATCTGAGGATCTGCAGAGAAAAAAGACCAGGGAACCACTGGCAGGGAGATCGGCCGCTTCTCCCGCCGAGTATACACCAGGCGCAACAAGCTAGAGGCCTTAGATGCTCTGCACATGAATGACAGGTTTGGATACCCACATCATATTTGTCCAGAAGGTGCCAGATGAGCGTACTCGTGTGGGAAAGTCCAGTTTTAGGGATTGTTCACTCTTAACCCCTTAACGCCGTTAGGACGTACCATGCCGTCCCGCTTTAAGTGGGCTTTAAAGCCGTTGCGGCGGCATGGTACGCCGTAACGGCTTTCTATCCCTGGAGGTGAGATTTACTTACCTCCGCCGCGATCCTCTTCTGGGGGGCTGCCTGACAGATGAGGCCCCCGGGGGCCATGTGATCGCTCTCAAAGAGCACATGGCCCCCTTTAGCTGGCTATGGATCTGCCAGCAGGGGGACTGTTTGAAATATCAGACAGTCCCCCTGCTGGTAGGAAAGTAAAAAAAAAAAAAATTAAACATGTTTAAAAATAAATTAAATATATTTATATATATATATATACAGGGAGTGCAGAATTATTAGGCAAATGAGTATTTTGACCACATCATCCTCTTTATGCCTGTTGTCCTACTCCAAGCAGTATAGGCTCGAAAGCCTACTACCAATTAAGCATATTAGGTGATGTGCATCTCTGTAATGAGAAGGGGTGTGGTCTAATGACATCAACTCCCTATTTCAGGTGTGCATAATTATTAGGCAACTTCCTTTCCTTTGGCAAAATGGGTCAAAAGAAGGACTTGACAGGCTCAGAAAAGTCAAAAATAGTGAGATATCTTGCAGAGGGATGCAGCACTCTTAAAATTGCAAAGCTTCTGAAGCGTGATCATCGAACAATCAAGCGTTTCATTCAAAATAGTCAACAGGGTCGCAAGAAGCGTGTGGAGAAACCAAGGCGCAAAATAACTGCTCATGAACTGAGAAAAGTCAAGCGTGCAGCTGCCAAGATGCCACTTGCCACCAGTTTAGCCATATTTCAGAGCTGCAACATCACTGGAGTGCCCAAAAGCACAAGGTGTGCAATACTCAGAGACATGGCCAAGGTAAGAAAGGCTGAGAGACGACCACCACTGAACAAGACACACAAGCTGAAACGTCAAGACTGGGCCAAGAAATATCTCAAGACTGATTTTTCTAAGGTTTTATGGACTGAGGTGGAGGTGGAGTACTGGTTTGGGCTGGTATCATCAAAGATGAGCTTGTGGGGCCTTTTCGAGTTGAGGATGGAGTCAAGCTCAACTCCCAGTCCTACTGCCAGTTTCTGGAAGACACCTTCTTCAAGCAGTGGTACAGGAAGAAGTCTGCATCCTTCAAGAAAAACATGATTTTCATGCAGGACAATGGTCCATCACACTCGTCCAAGTACTCCACAGCGTGGCTGGCAAGAAAGGGTATAAAAGAAGAAAATCTAATGACATGGCCTCCTTGTTCACCTGATCTGAACCCCATTGAGAACCTGTGGTCCATCATCAAATATGTGTATATTTGGGCCCTGGGGTGGAGTACTTGGAGAGTAGGGTGGGCCAGTGCTCCACTCCCCATTTTGGAAGTTGCTTGTAACCTACAGGTGAGAAGTCCAGTTCCAGAGTTTGAATCCTAATTTAACTCACCTGAAAAGGATTGTCAATTACCGGTGCTATTAAGTACTCCCCTGCCAAGGAAGGAGGGAGATTGTGTTTGGTTTCTGTGAGTGGAAACAGAGAGCTGAAAACCCTGAAACAGTAAGGTTGTTTATGTTTATGTTTATGTTTATGTTGGGAAATGGACAAGCCATCCAACCCAGTTAGCTGATTATTTTGTTTAGTTAGTGCTCAGAAGAGCAAGACTTTTGTTTTATATATTTTTGTTACCTTTATACCTTACTGTGCATTTATTTTGGAACCACAATAAAAGAGCAAGTCCTTTTACCTTATCCAGCGTGTGAAGTGTCTCTAAAGCCTGAAAAGACTGTGTGTAACACCCCAATCCCAGGACAAGGTACCAAGGGAAAGGAGTACTTTTGTCACAATATATATATATAAATATATATATATATATATATATATATATATATATATTATATATATAATATATATACATATTATATATATGTAGCGTCATACAAAGTGTATTTTAATATTAATATAAGTATATATATTAATATTAAAATACACTTAGAATGACGTTACATATATATAATATGTATATAATAGATGTACATATATATATTATATATAAATATGTATAATTAAAATAATAAATAAATAAAATAATAAAATAAATAAATAAAATATTGAAACAAAATTTTATATAAATTATATATGCATATGTAATTTCATTCTAACTGTATTTTGTTATTAATATATATATATCGGTAACAAAATACACTTAGAATGACATTCTATATATATCTATCTATATATAAAATGCAAATAACTGCAAATATATTTATATATAGATAAATACATATAATTACATAAAAGATTACATTAGTATACACGTAGAATTTAAATACCTATAAATGCATATATATTAAAATTCTTCGTGTATATTTAAATAATCTTTTAACGTAATTATGTGATTTGATTAATTAAAATGTGATTGACATGCCTGACAACACAGGGAGAAAGTGCAGAGAATTTAATTCACAAGCACTATATTTGACCCTGCAACTCTCCAAGACACCATAAAACCTGTACATAGGGGGTACTGTTTTACTCGGGAGACTTCGTTGAACTAAAATATTAGTGTTTCAAACTGGTAAATTGTATTACAACGATGATATTTTAAGTAAAAGTGAAGTTTTTCGCATTTTTTACAAGCGAACTGCACTTTTATGGTCTATATTATTGTTGTAATATGTTTTACTGTTTTAAAACACTAATATTTGTGTTTAGTGAAGTCTCCCGAGAATAACAGTACCCCCCATGTACAGGTTTTATGGTGTTTTGGAAAGTTAGAGAGCAGGGCCGGACTGGCCCACCGGGATACCGGGAAATTTCCCGGTGGGCCGCCGGCACCTGGGGCCGGGCAGACAGCTGGGTCTGTTGGCCGGCGGCCGCTGGCTGGGGAGGTCTGCTGGCTGGCTGCCGCAGGGGGAGCAGGCTCTTCTGTCTCTGCTCCCCCGCCCTCGCGCGCAGCTTAATGAGACCGGGGCCGGAATATGACGTCATATTCCGGCGCCGGTCTCTTGCTAGCGCGCGAGGGCGGGGGAGCAGAGACAGAAGAGCCTGCTCCCCCTGCGGCAGCCAGCAGACCTCCCCAGCCAGCGGCCGCCGGCCAACAGACCTCCCCAGCCAGCGGCCGCCGGCCAGCAGACCTCCCCAGCCAGCGGCCGCTGGCCAGCAGACCTCCCCAGCAGACCTCCCCAGCCAGCGGCCGCTGGCCAGCAGACCTCCCCAGCCAGCGGCCACCGGCCAGCAGACCTCCCCAGCCAGCGGCCACCGGCCAGCAGACCTCCCCAGCCAGCGGCCGCCGGCCAACAGACCTCCCCAGCCAGCGGCCGCCGGCCAGCAGACCTCCCCAGCCAGCGGCCGCTGGCTGGGGAGGTCTGCTGGGGAGGTCTGCTGGCCAGCGGCCGCTGGCTGGGGAGGTCTGCTGGCTGCCGCAGGGGGAGCAGGCTCTTCTGTCTCTGCTCCCCCGCCCTCGTGCGCAGCTTAATGAGACCGGGGCCGGAATATGACGTCATATTCCGGCGCCGGTCTCTTGCTAGCGCGCGAGGGCGGGGGAGCAGAGACAGAAGAGCCTGCTCCCCCTGCGGCAGCCAGCAGACCTCCCCAGCCAGCGGCCGCTGGCCAGCAGACCTCCCCAGCAGACCTCCCCAGCCAGCGGCCGCTGGCTGGGGAGGTCTGCTGGCCGGCGGCCGCTGGCTGGGGAGGTCTGTTGGCCGGCGGCCGCTGGCTGGGGAGGTCTGCTGGCCGGTGGCCGCTGGCTGGGGAGGTCTGCTGGCCGGCGGCCGCTGGCTGGGGAGGTCTGTTGGCCGGCGGCCGCTGGCTGGGGAGGTCTGCTGGCCGGTGGCCGCTGGCTGGGGAGGTCTGCTGGCCGGTGGCCGCTGGCTGGGACCAGCGGCTGGCTGGGACCGGTGGCCAGCAGACCTCCCCAGCAGACCTCCCCAGCCAGCGGCCGCTGGCCAGCAGACCTCCCCAGCCAGCGGCCGCCGGCCAACAGACCTCCCCAGCCAACGGCCGCCGGCCAGCAGACCTGGCTGGGGAGGTCTGCTGGCTGCCGCAGGGGGAGCAGGCTCTTCTGTCTCTGCTCCCCCGCCCTCGCGCGCAGCTTAATGAGACCGGGGCCGGAATATGACGTCATATTCCGGCGCCGGTCTCTTGCTAGCGCGCGAGGGCGGGGGAGCAGAGACAGAAGAGCCTGCTCCCCCTGCGGCAGCCAGCAGACCTCCCCAGCCAGCGGCCGCCGGCCAACAGACCTCCCCAGCCAGCGGCCGCCGGCCAACAGACCTCCCCAGCCAGCGGCCGCCGGCCAGCAGACCTCCCCAGCAGACCTCCCCAGCCAGCGGCCGCTGGCCAGCAGACCTCCCCAGCCAGCGGCCACCGGCCAGCAGACCTCCCCAGCCAGCGGCCACCGGCCAGCAGACCTCCCCAGCCAGCGGCCACCGGCCAGCAGACCTCCCCAGCCAGCGGCCACCGGCCAGCAGACCTCCCCAGCCAGCGGCCGCCGGCCAGCAGACCTCCCCAGCAGACCTCCCAAGCCAGCGCCCGCCAACCTGCAGACCTCCCCCAGCCAGCGGCCGCCAGCCAGCAGACCTCCCCCAGCCAGCGGCCACCGGCCAGCAGACCTCCCCCAGCCAGCGGCCAGCAGAAGACCTCCCCCTGCGTCCACTAGCCCACCCAGCCGGTCACCAACAGGTAAAATATGTAATTCTGTCAGTGTCAGTGTGAGTGTGTGTGTCTGTATGTGTCATTGTGTGTGTGTCTGTGTCATTGTGTGTGTGTCTGTGTCATTGTCTGTGTCATTGTGTGTGTGTGTCATTATGTGTGTGTCTGTGTCATTGTGTGTGTCATTATGTGTGTGTCTGTGTCATTGTGTGTGTGTGTCTGTGTCATGGTGTGTGTGTGTGTGTGTCATTGTGTGTGTGTCTGTGTCATGGTGTGTGTGTCTGTGTCATGGTGTGTGTGTCATGGTGTGTGTGTGTGTGTGTGTGTCTGTCATTGTGTGTGTGTGTCTGTATCGTGTGTGTGTCTGTGTCATGGTGTGTGTCTGTGTCATGGTGTGTGTCTGTGTCATGGTGTGTGTCTGTGTCATGGTGTGTGTGTCGGTGTCATGGTGTGTGTGCGTGTGTCATTATGTGTGTGCGTGTGTCATTATGTGTGTGTCGGTGTCATGGTGTGTGTGTCGGTGTCATTGTGTGTGTGCGTGTGTCATTGTGTGTGTGCGTGTGTCATTATGTGTGTGTCTGTGTCATTGTGTGTCTGTGTCATGGTGTATCTGTGTGTCTGTGTGTATTTAAAAAGTGTTTTTACTCACCTTTTTTTTTTCTCCCCACGCAGTGCTGGTCTCCCCTCGACTGGCCCTGCCTCTATGGCTGAGATCATCAAGCATGATGATCTGAGCCAATCCAATGCTCTGCCATAGGATTGGCTGCAAAGGTGCTGCACACTGTGCAGTCACGCTGTGCAGCACTGACACAGGAAGCACCTCTAGTGACTGTCTGAGTGACTGTCACTAGAGGTGTCACTAGGAAGCAATGTAAACACTGCATGTGAGTATGCGTAATGTATTATTAAATTAAAAGGACCAATATTATATATTAGAAAAAGAAATATATATATATATATATATATATATATATATATATATATATATATTACTCAACCATCTGGGGTGGCAAGACATTATATATGGGGCAATGACTTATGGGGCTGGCATAGATTTTTTTTTTCCAGGGCTGCTTTGTATCCCCAGTCCGGCCCTGTTAGAGAGTCACATATAAGGCTTGCATTTCATTTTTTTTCACATTGAAATTTGCCAGATTGGTTATGTTGCCTTTGAGAGCGTATGGTAGCCCAGGAATGAGAATTACCCCCATGATGGCATACCTTTTGCAAAAGTAGAATAACCCGAGGTATTGCAAGTTTGGTATGTCCAGTCTTTCTTAGTAGCCACTTAGTCACAAACACTGGCCAAATATTTGTTTATTGTTTTTTTCACACAAAAACAAATATGAACGCTAACTTTGGCCAGTGTTTGTGACTAAGTGGCTACTAAAAAAGACTAAACATACCCCACTTTCAATACCTTGGCTTGTCTACTTTTTCAAATGCTATGCCATTATGGGGGTAATTCTCAATCCTGGGCTACCACACCGTCTCAAAGGTAACATTACTAATCTGGAAAATTTCAATTTGAAAATGGAATGTTCTATATTTGACCCTGTAACTTTCCAAAACAACATAAAACCTGTTAATGGGGGGTACTGTTGTACTCGTGACACATCGCTGATTACAAATATGTGCATTTTTGCGCAGTAAAACCTAACAGTATTATGACATTCACAGTTAAAATGTCAGACGGAAAAGCAAATTTTAAAAAAATCTTATTTTCTCACATTTTTTTTACATTGTATTCATAATAAATTATGTTCCATATATAAATAGTTAATGATAAATTAAAGCCCTGTTTCTCCTGAACAAAATGATATATAATAAGTGTGGGTGCACCTAATGTGACAGCGGTGAATTACGGTTGAACAGACATATAGCGCAAATTCCAGTTTTTGTTTACGTTTTGTTTTGATCAGAATGTGCACTATTGACTCCGTCCTGAAGGGGTTAAGGTTGCTTTTAATGCAAGATTGATCTGGAGCTCATTGTATCTGCGACCATCCAGTATAGCATCCAAGCCTCGCCCCCCTTGGGACCCCTTTTTAACCCCTGGGCCCCAAACAGGTTCTTATGGTCACATTATGTTTAATCATGCGCTGCTGTCTTTATATTTGCCAGTGTGTGTCTATGAATGTGTGTGTGTGGGCTAATATCAGTTTGTGTGCCAGTCTATCTCACAATTACGGATAGTTACATTTAGCCTTTAGTAGAATATCCTGACTGGTTTATTACTAAAAATGTGAACGTGTGGAACTTTTAAAACAGAGTTCAATATAAACTAAAAAGTTAGCCATACCGAACGCATAGTTAACTTGTTATATTGTCTTAAAATTCGAATTCACATTAAGTTCCCAAAAAATCATACTTTAGTGAATAAGTAAAAAACGAGAAAGTTACTATGTTTTTAGGTTTCCGTTAAGGACCACCAATTTCACTGTTTTATATAGGAAAACAAGCTCAGATAACTATCCCATTTAACAAAGGAAGAGTTAAAGTGGAAACATATTGTAGAGAGTGTTACTGAGCTCAGATTAGTAACCAGTTCCAAGTGACTGAAATCACTGCCACATGGAAGCATTTTGGTTTCCAATGTAAACCTTTTATGTTTTAAAGACCATTTCCCTAGAGTCATATTATCTTCAGTGTTTGCAAGCTTTATAGCATTGGCATGGTGATGAATTGGGCTACCTCTAAAGAACTTGCCATTGTCCTGTGGACTAATGGTTAAACAACTCCATGTGTCTCATCCCATATCATATGTCATTTGGAGCTCTAAACTGTTTTAAGTAAGAGATTTAAGTCACTTTTTTTTAATTTACATCCTATGGAGCTGGCGTGGCTTGCATTACATTGACACTGTAAATTATGGGACTTCCTATACAACATTAAGGTTATATAACGTCCATTCATGTCCACAAAGTCTCCATGAATATACTTAGTGCAAGCTTATCTGAAATTTGCATTAAAACAATATTTTTGTTTCTTTTCACATCTAATCTGCCTTTCTTTAGTGTCTCCATCTGACTGTTGATTGGAATAAAAAAAGGATGTCAATCTTTGGCCCTTTCAGCTTTTACACTAAAATTAAAAGAATCATCATAAATCAGTTTTGTGCACATTCAAATCTCTGAGTGTGTTATCTGCAAGACCTTAGAAATCAATGCACTGACTCAGTGATAGGGATATTACACAAAGGGTGGGGAAATTGCAGACAAACTTATTATTAGTATATAAAATGGTTTGGGCATTTTACATATTAATTCCGAGATTTTACTATTAACATGACGTAAAGTAATGATTTTATTAATGACACCGAAGCGAGTATTATGCTGCACTCTTTCTTTATTTCCCTCAGCAGCAAAGAAAAATAACATTAAAAATAATTATAATAATGGACATATAACATAAGAGGTGAGTCTTCCTATACTTTGCTTGGCATAATAGGTGGTACCCAGTAAATCACTTCCTATTTCTTGCCAACCGAAAGATCACAGAAAATAATAATAAAAAAATAAAAAAAAATTCAGGAACAGGAAAATCAACTCCGAAGAAGAAAACTATGTCGACCATCATACATAACCTCGCACTTAAGCTGGATGAGAGAGGACAATATGGTAATATCCAGGGGTCTAGTCCTGGTGAATAAAATGTGGGAACTCACCCAAGATACACCCTCCCCCCCAAAAAATAAATAATAATATACACTTATATGCATATATAAACCCATGCACACACATACACTCACAGACACACACAGACACACACATATACACACACACAGATGTATCCAAATCCTTAGAAGGTATGGACAAGTGCTCCTAATTCTTTCACAGAAGAATTTCCAAAAAGCATTAATTTAGCTTGGGCACCCGGCTCATTCAGAGCTAAGTTCGCAAGCTTAGGCACAATTTTGAGAAGAATTTACTTATGGAGCTCGGTAGATAAAATAAAATATTTATGAGTAATTAAAAAACTAAAGTGAATATAAATTATAGGGTTGATTTACCGAAAAAAAAGGAAAAAAAGGGTATAAAGTATAAATACCCACAGGAGCAAATAATGGAATAAGTATTCAGAGGAAGCTAAGAGCCGTCTGGCCGCCTGAACTACTAAAGCCCAACAAGGTTGTCAGACAGGGTGCAGGGCTGACAATGAAAAGGGTGCGAAAAATCACACAATATGAATGAGGAAAGCGTTATGTCCCAAACAGACAAAGTAAAATAAAGAAGAAAACGTTTGGGGTCCGAGCGCGAAAGAAAAAAGGTGCAAAAGTCGTGCCGTGAATGAATATATAAGGGAATGAAAAGACGCACAAGCGTTGCTTTCAATAAATAACAGCCAGACAAGCAAACAGTGCAAAGCACCAAAAGGGGAAAAACAAAACAAAAACAACAACATCCCTGAGGCTTATTAGAATATATTGTAGGGCCATGTAGGTTGAAAGGAAACAAAGATACAAAAGGGGGAACAAATTAGGCTAAAGCCTGATCATAAAATAATTAAATTAATAAAAACTGATATAAAATATGAAAAATTAAATAAAACAATTAAAATAATAACAAGAAACATATGGCCAAACAAAATGAAATAGCATTAATATATCGATCCCACAATAAAAAACCATGGGATCAGGTTGTACTTAACTGTACTTAACTGAGGGAGCAGCAAAGAAAGAGGAAGGATATTATGCTCAATGGCTGTTCCTGTTGCTCACCTCTTATGTTATATATGTGTTGTTTTACTGATTTTTTTTATATCTATTAATTTTTTATTTTGTTATCAACATTACCAAAAACAGAAGAAACAAATACAAACAGATCCAATATTTCATTACATACCGACATAGTACATTCATATAGATCTAGTACAGAGATAAGTCAAATTCACTGCAGTGTACTCACATCAAACAAAAACAAATAAAAGACACAAAAAAATGAAAAAAAAAATGTGGACGTACATAATTGAGGACTGAAACCCATGGGGCTCAGCGGTAGGGTGCGACAGTTTCAGTATATCCAAGGGAACTTTTGTTTTATTAGGAAATCATGAAAATAATTCTCTTAAACCTCTAAGCCATCCTCAATACAAAGTAAGTTTTCATTTTCCCTATATACTATTCAGGGTTGCCATAAATCGTAACATGAAACAGATTTACCTGATGTAGTAGTACAGTTACATTCCATTATATACTGATATTTGGTTTAAAATTTCTGGCCATAGTGGAGGATCAGTCAGATTTCCAGTGACGAGCTATAGTAATCTTCAAAGCATAAAGAATATGTGTACTTAAATATTTACCTTTTCTTCCATTAATGGAATATCTAAATTAAATAAAAATAGCATGTGAGAATTATTATCTCTTGGGTTGAGTCTAAAATCAGAGAAGATATACACATCTTAATATCATTTAGTATCTCACAGGTAAACCAAATATGAAATATTGTACCAGTCTCCTTATGGCTTCTCCAGCATATAGGCGAATCGGCTTCAAACATTCTATGTAGTTTAGAAGGAACCAAGTACCATCTATACAAGATCTTTAAATGACGTTCTAGCAAAGATTTACAATGAATGTATTGTTTTAATTGAACGGTGGTACGGTACCATTCAAAAGGGGTATGGTTTATATTAAGGTACTTTTCTCATTTCACTATTGGTAGTATTTTTTCCACGTCTTTCCCCCCTTGTATAAGTTTAGAAGATTGGGATATTAACTTAAGGCCTTTATACCTACACTATCTAAATAATCAAAGATAGAGTGTTCAAATATAACCTGTTTTGAGTTTAGAAAATGTTTGATCCTTAGGTAACGAAAAGTTTGCTATTGGGTATATTATAGGGTATATTGTATTTATCTTGTAAATCCGGGAAACGAATACATTTTTTATTATCAAAAAGATCTGCATATTTATTTATCCCTTGTAATTTCCAATTGTAGAGATCCAAATCAATCACATCATAATGCAGAGTTTCAAATGGGGCTTGTATGAGAATCGAATCTGAAAGATTAAGTTTAATTTTGATCATTTTTCAAAACTTCTAGCATGTCCATAATCAAAGTATTTAAATAATTTATTTGTTTCTTTACGTCAAAGTTAATTGACCAGAATACAGTATTTAAATTGACATATGGATAATTTTCTTGCTCTATCTGGTACCATGCATATCTTTGAATATTTTGTTTATTCCATATCATTACATTTGCGATTAGGCACGTTTGATGTAACTTTGCAGAAATGAAATACCACCTTTATCATAATTGTTTTGTAGGATCTTCATGGACGTTTATTTGTCCAAATAAAGTTTGAAAATAATCCTTGGAATTGTAAAATCCTATCCTTGCCTAGTCTAAAAGGTAAAGACCTAAATAAAAATAACAATTTTGGAATTGAATAAGCATTGACTATAATAAATCGTCCCAGCCATGAAATTTCAATTTGACTCCATTTATTAAATTGCTTACCAATTAAGGTATAAATATCCCCATAGTTATTGTGTATAATATCCTGAATATTAAAGGATAATTTAATTCTTAAATATTCAATATGCTCCAAGTTCCAATTGAACTGAAATTTAGATTTAGGAGTGGATAGTTCTACCTCAGATATGTTCAGAGCCAAAATTTGAGTTTTCTTTATGTTTATTTTATAGTTATAAATTTTCCCAAATATTTCAATTACTTTGAACACCTCTGGAATAGCAATTAAGGGTTTCATCAGGGACAGAAGCACATCATCGGCAAATATGGAGATTTTGTAATCTCGCTCAATTGTTTTAATTTCTTATAAGAATAGCCAATGGCTCAATAGATAATACATATAATAATGGAGCCAATGGTCAGCCCTGCCTTGTACCATTTTTTTATTGAAATTGAAGTTGATTTAAAAAAATAAGGTCAGTATATTATGACATGATTTTATCTTTAAAAGGACCAACAAAACCAAATGTATTTAATACTCTTTATAAAAATATCTAATTGACTCTATTGAATGCTTTTTCAGCATTGAGGGCTAAAATTACCATTTCTGAAATCATAAGGTTACTCTTAATTATTAAATTACGTATTCTATGTATGTTGTACCTCTGTCCCTGATGAAGCCAGACTGATCAACCGATATTAAACCGGGAATAACCAATTTCATTCTATTAGCCAAGATATGGGAATACATTTTAATATCTAGGTTTAAGGAAACAGCTCTCTCTTTGCAGAGATAGTAGGTGATACTATAAAGTGCCTAGACAGAAGAAGCAGCTCAACACGAAAAGTGGAATACCCTTTTTCTACAATCAATTATAGATACTGAAAAAAAGTGACAAACTATATACCAACAAGTGGAGCGCTATATCAATATAAATATAAAATAATAGAGGGGTACACTTACCCCGTTAGTACAGTAACATACTTGGGAATATACACTAGAGGGTACATACAGAAACAAACAGAAAAGATATATAGTGCAGATGGTTTCAAATGAGGATGGGTAGTAAGAGTAAGTAACTAGAACCACTCACATGGATTGGAGCCTATGTGGTATTGGCTCCGTAAGTTAATCCTTTTTGCTCTTTGGGCAACAACACAACCCCTGTTCCAAAGATGTTCCTCCAGGGATATAGAACAAGAAGAAACAGACCAAATGTGCAGTATTGTATTGGAGTATAATTTTGTACTTATGGTAATTATTGTGCTCACCTTGACAAGAGCCTTAAGTTCCCAGCTTTAAGGGTGATCAGCAGTGTGCCAATTTCGTTGGGATGGCACTCCCCAATGGAGTTCCTGAATGCTTTGAAGGACTCAATGGACTAATTGGTAAAAAGTAATATAAAATAATTTATTTGTAACAAATTAAAACAAAGTGGTACTAAATATATAGAATAAAAAGTCCAAATAAAAGTCCAAAATCAGCTAAAACACGTTTCACTCTTCTATGAGCTTCCTCAGTCAGCTGTAGCTAATTGAAGAGTGAAATGCGTTTTAGCTGATTTGGGACTTTTTATTCTATATATTTAGTACCGCTTTGTTTTAAGTTATTACAAATAAATTATTTTATATTACTTTTTACCAGTCCATGTGAATGGTTCTAGTTACTTACTCTTACCACCCATCCTCATTTGAAACCATCTGCACTATATATATTTTCTGTTTTTTTCTGTATGTACCCTCTAGTCTAGAGTCTAGTGTATATTCCCAACTATGTTACTGTACTAATGGGGTAATTGTACCCCTCTATTATTTTATATTTATATTGATATAGCGCTCCACTTGTTGGTATATAGTTTATACCACTTTTTTCAGTATAATTAATGAGTTTGGTCTATAGTTTAATATATTTGTTGGATCCTTACCTAGTTTAGGAATCGGAATAATAGAGGCTAAGGGATTTTTAGAAGAAACTTCATGTTATACTTTCAATAATAGGGAGAGGTAAGAGGAGCACCAGTAGGGACCAAGATGTTTTATAGAACCTTGCTGAAAAGCCATCCAGTCCTGGAGCTTTATTAGAGTTAAGGTTTTTTATTGAATTAATTATTTCTGTAGTGGTTATGGGTGCATTCAATTCATTAAGTTTTACTAGATAGACAATGTATTCAGAAATTCACCCATTTCTAAATTTGTAACCCTGGAATCTGGTAAATTATATAAAGCAGTATGCGTATCTACAAAATCTGGGCTAGTTCCTTAGGGCTTAAACAGCACTTGTCCCCTACTATTATTTTTTTTGATAGCTTTATCCATAGAAGTGTTTTTCAATTTATTCGTAAGCACTTTACTAACTTTATTGTTATTGTGATACCATTTTTGTTTAAGAAATATAATAGATTTATTCACCTCATCCAAGATTTTTTTTATTAATGGCTTGTTTCAGAGATGAGATTTTGTTTGTAATAGCTTGGGTTATTTGAGCCTTATTTACTCTTTCTAGTTTGGCCAACTTAATATATAGATTAGAAATATTTTCATCATTATTTTTCTTTTGTCTTGACCCTGCTTTTATAAGGACCCCTCTGGCGAAGCTTTTTAAAGTGCACCAAACTGTGGATGTAGAAACCTCATTAAAACCATTATCATTGGTTTTAATGAAGTAGTCGAGTTCTGTAGTTAATTCAGAATTTACCTTATCTATTGATAATAGCTTTTTGTTTAGTCTCCATCAGTTTCTAATTTTAAAACAATGTGGGGGTTTAAGTGTTAGAACTACTGGGGCATGGTCTGACACGTTAATTGAACCAATCCTAGATTCAACAACTGAATCCAAAAGATCGGGTCTAACTAAAAAAAAATCTCTACAGGAGTAGGACTGATGGACATGGGGGAAATAGGTATAAGTCTCTTGAACCTGGGTTAAAAGTTCTCCAACAGTCGTATAGGGAATTTTCCAGCAAAAATTGACAACATTTATTGGCGGAAGTCTTCATTTTTGGATCCCAGTCTTTATTGTTAATTTTGTTTTTGTCTAGCTTTAAGTTGGGAACACAATTAAAATCACCACCAATAATTACGTTTCTACACTTGACCATTTCAATTTTGGAAATACAATCTTCCAGGAAACCCAATGAGAAATCATTCGGAGCATATATATTCACCAGAGTGAATATCGTGTCATTTATCTTAGCAATTAGAAGCAGAAATCTGCCGTTAGGCTCACTTTCTCAATGAACATGTTCAAATTTAAGATTTTTTGACAAAACAATAGCTACACCCCTTTTTTATGATTGCCTTCCAGGTTGGCATATCGGGAAGTTATTAAAGTGCCATATTTTAGTAGGAGAAGAGATCCAATGGGTTTTCTGGATAAAAGCTATATTCAGCTTATTTTCTTTTAAACATGTTCACAAAGTCATCAGTTTTTGAGGAGAGTTAAAGGACCACTCTAGTGCCAGGAAAGCATACTCGTTTTCCTGGCACTAGAGTGCCCTGAGGGTGCCCCCACCCTCAGGGACCCCCTCCCGCCCGGCTCTGGAAAGGGGAAAAGGGTTAAAACTTACCTTTTTCCAGCGCTGGGCGGGGAGCTCTCCTCCTCCTCTCCGCCTCCGTTCCTCCCCGTCGGCTGAATGCGCACGCGCGGCAAGAGCTGCGCGCGCATTCAGCCGGTCGCATAGGAAAGCATTCATAATGCTTTCCTATGGACGCTTGCGTGCTCTCACTGTGATTTTCACAGTGAGAATCACGCAAGCGCCTCTAGCGGCTGTCAGTGAGACAGCCACTAGAGGAAATAGGGGAAGGCTTAACTAATTGATAAACATAGCAGTTTCTCTGAAACTGCTATGTTTATAAAAAAATTAGTTAACCCTAGCTGGACCTGGCACCCATACCACTTCATTAAGCTGAAGTGGTCTGGGTGCCTAGAGTGGTCCTTTAAGCCCCTGGATATTCGATGAAACACACCTAAATACCATTAAATACCTTTACAACTCCTAAGCCTGACATTGCAGTCCTACACCACTGATAAACATAAAATAAAACATTACTTGTCATTACTTTCTAAATATTGGGCAGACTAGATGGGCCAAATGGTTCTTATCTGCCGTCACATTCTATGTTTCCATGTTTTTATGTTTGTCTATACCTTGTGTAGATAGTTTTATTATTAGACAAAAGGTTGAACATATCAACCTGTCCAACTAGTACCTGCTACTTTTTTTTACGCAGGTAGCGAGGTTTGGGTGATAGCTAGGAAAATTAATACATGAAGCACAAAATTATTTTTTCAAAATAGGATATTATGTAATGTTGTCTCATTATTTATAAAACAATTTCCATTAACTTCAGGAACTCTCAAAGTAATACATTTTATGCTATAGTAAATTTTCTAGATAGACTGGATATGACTTTTTACACCCTTGTCTTCAACTTAGTATTGCTAAATTATAAATGTAATCATATATCCAAGTGGGAATTAAGCATACCATGCTACAAATCCCATTATTGGAATATTAGCTATTAATATGACTACTAAGAATATTACTATTATTATTATGTTATTATTTATATAGCGGCAACAAATTCCGCAGCGCTTTACAATGGGTGGACAAACAGACATGTAGTTGTAACCAGACAAGTTGGACACACAGGAACAGAGGGTTTGAGGGCCCTGCTCAATTAGCTTACATGCTAGAGGGAGTGGGGTAAAGTGACACAAAAGGTGGGAGTTCGGACAGACGATAGACGTAAGTCTTCAGCAGATCGTAAGGGACTAGATGGGACATACTTGTGTATTAGGGAGGATAGATAGGTGGGAGCAGCATTATGTAGAGATTTGAAAGCAAGAACCAGAATTTTAAATTGTGCCCTATATGACTACTGAGAAGCAGATTACAGTAGTCAAGGCGAGAAAGGACAGTGGAATGGACCAGCACCGTAGTCGCATCTGGCATTAAGTAGGGTCGGATGCGCGCAATGTTTTTGAGATGGAAGCGACAGGATTTGGCAATAGACTGAACATGAGGCGTGAAGGAGAGGTCGGAGTAAAAAAGAAAACCTAGGCAGCGAGCCTGCGTGGTGGGGCTGATGGTAGAACCGTTGACTTGGAGGGAGACAGACACAGGAGTAGCAACACTTGGGGGAGGAAAGACCAGAATTTCAGTTTTTATGTCAAGTTGAGTTTAAGGAAGTGGGCAGCCATCCAGTTAGAAATAGCAGAGAGGCAATCAGAGACACTAGTCAAGAGCTACGGGGAGAGATCAGGAGAGGACAGGTATATTTGCATATCATACGCATAGAAATGATATTGAAAGCCAAAAGGAGCTAATGAGTTTTCCAAGGGAGGCAGTATAGATAGAGAACAGTGGACTGAATCTTGGGGGACACCAACAGAGAGGTGTTGGGGAGAAGAAGCAGAGCCAGAGAAACAAACACTATAAGAGCGCTGTGAGAGGTAGGAGGAGCACCAGGAGAGAGCAATATCTTGTAGACCGATATTGTGGAGGATGAGAAGAAGCTGTTGATGATCAACAGTGTCAAAAGCCGCAGACAGGTCAAGGAGAATTAGGATAGAGTAGTGACCACGAGATTTGGCATCCAGTAGATCATTGGATACTTTGGTCAGTGCGGTTTCCACAGAGTACTTAGCGCGGAAACCAGACTGAAGTGGGTCTAGCAGAGAGTTGGACTCAAGAAAGTCTGTCAATCTCACATACACAAATCTTTCAAGGATCTTGAATGCAAAAGGCAGTAGCGAGATAGGACGGTAGTTGGATGGGCAGTTAGGGTCAAGGTTGGGCTTCTTTAGAATTGGGGTTATAATTGCATGTTTGAATGGCGATGGAAATATGCCAGAGGAGAGAGAGATTGAGAATTTTAGTGAGAGGTGGAGAAAGAGAAGAAGACAGAGTATGGATGAGATGCAAGGGAATTGGATCTAGGGAGCAGGTGGTGGGGCGAGAGGACTGGAGCAGACCAGAAACCTCTTAAAGTATACACATAATTGTATTTTTTTTTTAAAAACAGGCTTCCTAACTGTGCATTATGATAGTTAAATTTACCATTTTAAGATTAATTCTCTTGCCGCCGTTGGATCCTTGAGTGTATAAAAATGGTCCTGATAGAATATTACTAGTGCTGTCGGAAAGTTCCACTTGTATCTAATATTATTTGCTCTAAGAGTTGCAGTAGTTTACTTGAATTTCCTTCTTGCCTGTCTGGTCGCTAGCGATAAATCAGGAAACAATTTGATATCCATAAATTGAGGATCGGTAGGGGGAGATTTCTGATTTGCTTGCATTACCAGGTTTTTAATGTAACCATTTGTGAATTTAACAATTATGTCCCTAGGAGAAGTTGGAGAAATGTTTTGTGGCTTGAAAAGACGGTGAAATCTTTCAAAGGGGTGATTTTCCAGACATATGACTGGTATTAGAGATGAGAAAAGGGATATAAGGTATTTTTCGAGATTTACTTGGGAAACGGACTCAGGAATTCCTCTGATTTTAATATTATTCCTTCTGGAGCGATCTTCTATACCCATTAACTTGTTCTCCAGTTTATCAACTCTATCTTCTAATAGTTTATTTGATGAAAACAGATTCGTATTCTCTTCTTGTAATTTCTGTATTGTTTGGGTTTGTTCTGTTAGAGTAGTAGTTAAATGAGTGAGCTCAACTTTGAGCATAGAAATACTTGAGTCAAGATCTTGCTTTATTTTAATATAGATTTTATTCAGGGACTCTTCCAATGACTGTTGCGTTATATTTAATGGAGAATTTATCTGTATATCTTGATTCTGTGTGGTGTTTATAGAAAGGTTCAATTCTTCTCTTTGCTCTTTGGAAATTGATCTTCTATTAGTCTCAATGTTTTTTGGGGAGTAAAAGGTGCAAGTGACCTGTAGTCATTCAATGTACAGTGTCCTGCAGGTGACCTTCAGATGGACTGCGTTCAGCACTCAATTTTAGGCGATCTGACTATCAATGATATTCTGTCCTCTGTAAACATAATGATCCCCGCATCACGGCAAAAAGCCTGCGCGTCCTAGCTTCACCCAGCACCTCCCTCTGGCAGAACATATGTGCGTGCTACGTCATGACACTTGATTGTTATACTGGTTTTTAATATTTATTTTTTTTTGCTGCTGAGGGAAACAAAAAAAAAAGAGTGCACCATAATACTCATCTCCATTTCTTAATAAAATTTGAATCCTGGGCCTTTTATTAAATCCATGTGCCGAAGGAGCTTTCCAGCTTTATGCAAGTCAACAATTCTTAATCGTAGGTCTTCTGAGAGCTCTTTTGTGCGAGGCATCATTCACATCAGGCAATGCTTCTTGTGAAAAGCAAACCCAGAACTGGTGTGTGTTTTTTTATAGGGCAGGGCAGCTGTAACCAACACCTCCAATCTCATCTCATTGACTGGACTCCAGTTGGCTGACATCTCACTCCAATTAGCTCTTGGAGATGTCATTAGTCTAGGGGTTCACATACTTTTTCCACCTGCACTGTGAATGTTTACATGGTGTGTTCAATAAAAACATGGCAACATTTAATTCTTTGTGTGTTATTAGTTTAAGCAGACTGTGATTGTCTATTGTTGTGACTTAGATGATGATCAGATCACATTTTATGATTAATTTGTGCAGAAATCCATATCATTCCAAAGGGTTCACATACTTTTTCTTGAAACTGTATGTATATATATATATATATATATATATTATATTTTTGTGTGTGTATATATGTATAAAGTGTACCATCGTCTGCACTGTCTGCTTGTTTTTTTTTCTCCCGCTCCCCCCTCACTCTGATCTTCAGAAATATATTTATGACCCTCTGCAAGAATGGTGTCTATTTTCTATCAAACCTGTGTCTTATCTGCACTCATGTAGCTTTAATCCCTGTATCACAACTCAACTTTGAATTCTATGTGTAGTCTTGCTCAGAAACCCTTTAGACTTGAGAAAGGGAGGTTCTCCCGAAAGCTTGTAGTGAAAAAATTCTGTTAGTCCAATAAAAAAAGATATTACAAGATACGAAAAAACTAAAATATATATTTCCTCACATTCTTTTCCCATTTTTCCTTTTTCCAAGCAAAAGGAGTTTAAGAAATGTTTTTCTCCTTAGATTATAATAGACATGTTATTTACAATAATTGTCTGTTCTGGTTAGGCTTTTTAGCAGTTTAATTTATTCCACATTACCAACTGGCATTCATAATCTTATTGCCTCAAGTTCCCTCTCTCTGTATTAAGTGTGTTTAATGTTTTGTGAACCGAATAAGGGTAACATATTCTGTATGTTGGAATCCAGTTTTGTTAATAAGGTTGATTGTATTGATACATCACGTCACCAATAGTGACGTAATGACGTGTACAGCCGTGCGAAGGGCATGCCTTGCTGGAAATGGCGGGCGCACCTCACGTACTGGCGTTAAATAGCCTGATCTTCTCATACACCGCCAGGGTCTTTGAAGGGAGGATGATCCCGAGCGCGCAGCCCCCCCAGTGAACTGGACCTGGAGCAAATTTGCATACAACGCACAACGTACACAGAGGGATTACTACCGTCCAAACGGATAGGGGAATCCAGCGGATCCCTGATGAACTTGTTGAAGTGAATGGTCTTTATGACACACACTACCTGGTAATGCAACATTCAAATACCCTGCTTCAACTGTATTTGGTGAGACCCTACCAATCTTTTTTACAATTTTTTCTTTATTTTCTTTTTGAATATTCAAGAGAACTTACATATAGAGACTCTTTTATTTGCTGATTTTTTCCATGTTTTTGTTTCCTGCAATATTTAATTATTTTTTGTCTTTTCTAGAGACTCGCTACCATTTTAGGCAGGACTAACTATATTCCTTATAATTAGTACAGAGTATGGTAGGATGTATCACAAGCACATTTCGCTTAACTTCGATCCATAATATGACCAGGATCCAGTTTTAATGTACTCTTCAAAAATAATTTTTGGATGAATTTGATCTGATTTTTATACATAATTTTTCATGATCAAGTCTTTCGGATGAACTATTGTTGTTTTTTGATCTATATATATGATGTACAGAATATAAACTCTACTTGTACAGTCAATAGTGTATATAATATAAATTCAGTTTTTTCTACCAATATTTGTGTATATATTTGTGATGCACTAATTGATTGCCTTTAATATTTTTTGTTTACACTATCCATTAAATAATTTAAGATTTTTTGAGCAACATTTTGGAGTGTGGTATCATTCCTTTTTTTGTAGAATATTACTTACATCTATATCTTGTAATATTATCTCATGCCAAGTGTCATTATTGAAATGTGTACTTTACTCTGCACTTCAAAAATAAATAAAGAATACAAAAAACAAAAAACTACTACTAATCCAACATTACATATATCACATATATCATCACAAGTTGTTTGGAAGGGTTTCAAGAAAGAAAAAAGCCTCTACTCTCATCCAAAAACAAACTCAAGCATCTTCAGTTTGCCAGACACTACTGGAACTTCAAATGTATCGGGTTCTATGGTCAGATGAAACAAAAATAGAACTTTTTGGAAATAAACACCAGAAGTGGTTTTGGGGCACACAAAAAAGGTAGCCATATGGAAAAGTACCTCATATTCCTATGATTACATAAGGTGGTGGCTCTTTAATATTTTGGGGATGCTTTCTGCCAGAGGACATGGACATTTTGTTAGGATACATGGCATCATGGATCAATATCAACAGATATTACATGACCACCTGACTGCCTCTGTCAGAAAGTTTAAAATGGGCCGTGGTTGGATCTTCCAGAAGGACAATGATCCAAATTATAAATCAACACAAAAATAGTTTACTGACCAATAAATCAAGGTTCTTCTGTGGCTATCCCATTCCCTTTGACTTGAACTCCGTAGAAAACCTGGGGAGTGAACGTCAAATGAGAGTCTACCAGCGTCGACCTCGAAATCTGAAGGACTTGGAGAGATTCTGTATGAAGGGATGGTCTCAGATCCCTTGCCATGTATTCTCCAATCTCATCAGGCATTATAGGACAAAACTCACAGTCGTTGAGTTAGCACAAAGTATTGACTAACAGAGTGCCATTAATTGTACCACTCATGGCTAAACCTGTGTTGTGTTTGAAATTGTTTGATATCCATGAGAGCAGAGTACTTTTGTGTGTTTTGTGAACAAAAGCTCAAAAGAATAAACAATAAAGACAATTTTTCACCGCCTTCTTTGCTCATATTTACAAATTGTGCCAATATTTGTGGAGGGCACTGCATGTTTGCTGTCCATTGTTTTCCTTCTCAATCAAAAGCAGCAGCAAACGGGTTTATTCTATAACTTGATTTAGATACTTTCTGCCTGGGGATATCTAAATTCCTCCAGATACGAATGTGTTCACCTATCTTTTCTGTCATTTCTCCAGCTTTTCAAGGCAACCAGCTGGAACTGCATTTTTTTGGATTTGATATTGAACAGCACAGTTATGGCACATTTCTGCATTAGGTTTACGCAAGATCCTATCTTGTTTAGCTAATCCGTACACATTGTACAAATCATACGAAAAAGCCGAGTTTGCTTTTTACTGCTCAAATCTGAACTGAACCTGCTCAGAGCAGTGCTCTTAGGAATTTTAACAAGTGATTACTACAGGGATACTGAGAGACTGTTTCCTAAGAAAATTGCAAATATGGAGAGAAAAATATTTTTAATTTTATTTTTGAGGAACACCCCAAGCACCATAGCCAATACAGCACATGGTAGTCAATTTGACAACTCATCTGGAGTGCAATGGGCACTAGTCATCTCCTCCACTGCTGCCAAAAGCTCCTGCACTGAGCTAAACTTGGTGGAACAGGTAGACGCTCATTGGAAGAAGGTGTTCAGCTGACACTCTTATCCAATTAACTAGTCTTGCAAGGTTTAGCTTAGTGGATATAATGGAACCTCCTTGCAGGAGCTTCTGGCTTCAGGCGCCCAACAAACCATAGGTATGTTGTCGCAACATTCTCACACGGTCTGAATACTTACTCCTGGAGTGTACCAGGGCACTGCTGGCATCAGAACCAGTACATCAGGCTACCGTGTTTATGATGCTTAGAGTTTTTCTCATGTGTCCTGCTTCAGACACCAAAGGCAAGTACTCAATAAGTGCAACATCATTAAACATGCTCATGGTGTGCATATTAGCCCATGTGAAAGCGCATCAAGAGTGCTCAGTTTACAGGCTACCATATGCTAGTTCAGATTCCTTCCACAACCCCTTTTTGCAACTAGTACATCTCTCCTGACATGCACAGCATCTCTGGGACACCTCGTAATGATCCCTCACCCCTGTCCCACCTTCATATCTCCCACTGTTGAAATGTGATGTATAAATATGCTGCCTTTAAGCAAGACTCTCTCATAGCCACCAGCAAAGGTGACCTGGCAACCTTTTGGCACCTTTGTGTGTTTGTCATTTTGATCTGTAGCAGGAGTGGATGATAACTGCCACCTAGGAGATGCAGGACTGGTCACTGTAAAACTCAACTGAAACAGAGCAGGCAAACGTTTCCCCAAACATTATTTGTAGCATGGAGACTGTGTGGCAAAGGATGAGACTTGTGTATGTATGTTTGTATTTCTGAAGTTATTTGTATGTGAAATTACACGCATGCAATTCAGTGTACACCCCTATATGTGCCTCATAATATCGAGCAGGGCTATTTAGTAAAGAGAGAACTGTCATAAATTCAAGGTGAATTTTACATTTAAAGGACCACTATGCTGTCATAATTACAAGCATGTATCAATAACACTATAGTGTTAAACTATGAGCTTCCTAGCCCCACTCTCAGATGGCTTTGAAAAGGAAAACTCTTGATGATCTAAGCCAATCCATTTCTTTCCCATAGGAAAGAACTGGGAGGTTATTGTGCATACACTGCAAAAATTCACACTGTGCCAATCAGCACCTCCTTATAGAAATGCATTGAATCAATGCATCTCTATGGGGAACATTCAGCTCCTTCATACAGAACGTGTAGATGCTGAGCACCAGTGCAACACTGAGATAGGAATCATTTCCAGTGGCCATCTGAGGTGCTCCTAGGCAACAGTGTAACTGGTACCTTTTCTCTGAAGGTAGCTGTAGTAATTCTGGTGACTATACGGTCTTTTTAAGATCAAAGTAGCCAAACAGGAACCATAGTTAACTAGAAAGTTTGGCTATTTTGGTTCCCACCAACTGTAACTTTAGTAAATAATCCTGTATGAACAGTTGTGCTCAAAAGTTTTCATACCCTTGGAAAATTAGTAATATACGTAGCATTTTTAAAGAAAACATAAGTGGGTAGGCAAAACACATTTCTTTTCTTTTTTATGGAATTCACATTCAACTGTAGGTTATAACATAATGGCACAATCATAAAACAAAACATGGCAACAAAGAAAAATTTAAATTACCCGTGTTCAAAAGTCTGTGTATTACCCCTTAGTTCTTAATACTGTGTATTGCCCTTGAGCATCAATGACAGGATGCAGTCTTTTGTAATAGTTGTCTATGAGGCCCCTAATTCTTGCAGGTGGTAAAGATGCCCATTCATCTTGGCAAAGGCCTCCAGGTCATGCAAAGTCTTTGGTCATCTTGCATAAACCGCACGTTTGAGATCTTCCCAGAGTGGCTCAATGATATCAAGGTCAGGAGACTGTGATGGACACTACAGAACCTTCACCTTTTTCTACTGTAACCACTGGAGTGTCAACTTGGCCTTGTGCTTAGGGTCATTGTCATGCTCGAAAGTCCAAGAGCGTCCCATGCTGCTTTCATCTTGCCATACATTTTCACAAGATTCCCCGTGTCTTTAGAGCATCAGTGAGCCACCACCATGCTTCACAGTGGAGATGGTATTCTTTCCACTTTAGGCCTTGTTGACCCCTCTCCAAACATAAAGCTTATGGTTATGACCATAAAGTTCTATTTTAGTCTTGTTAATCCAAATTACAGTGTGCCAGAAGCTGTGAGGCATGTCAAGATATTGTCGGGCATTTTGTAACCAGGCTTTTTTTGTGGCATTGGCGCAGTAAAGGCTACTTTTTGGCTACTCGACCATGCAGCTCATTTTCGTAGTATCGTCGTATTGTGCTATTTGAAACAACCACACCTTCCTTTTCAAGAGCAGCCTGTATTTCTCATGAGGTCACCTGTGTTTTTTTCTTTGTATCCCAAACAATTCTTCTGGCAGGTGTGGCTGAAATCTTTCTTGGTCTACCTGACCTTGGCTTGATATTAAGAGATGCCCACATTTTTAACTTTTTAATAGACATGTGCAATTCGTTTTGGTCCGAATATGAATTTGGCTGAATTTTGGACAATTCGGACATTCGGATACTTCCGAATGTCCGAATTGCCGAGGTCCCGAAGTTCCGAAATTACCGAATATCCAAAGTGTCGAAGTGCCGAAGTTCTGAAGTGTCAAAGTGCCGAAGTTCTGAAGCAGAGTATTGCCTAAGTACTAATATACTTACCCAGTGAAAGAAGAAGAATGTTCAATTTTAAACAATTTTAAATAAAAAGTATACAAACATAGCCAGGATTCAGCTGTAAGCATTTGCAACACTTACAACAATCAAGTAACATACATTCATATAAAATGTTACTTAGCCAGTCAGTGTAATGACAGGAATGAATAAGTAGATAACTCCCTAATTCCCACGGAAAAAAAAAAAGGTTCCCCCCTCCTCTGAGCCCCCACCCCTGAATGGTGGGTCGGGGCCCTAAATTATAATAAGGGGGGACCTAATGTCCTCCCCCCTGACACCACCCCTGAGTGGTGGATGGGGGCCCTAAATACTAATATTTATTAGGGGGCCCTAAATACTAATATTTAATAAGGGGGGACCTAATGTCCTCCTCCCTGGCCCCCACCCCTGAGCGGTGGGTGGGGGCCCTAAATTATAATAATGGGGGGACCTAATGTCCTCCCCCTGGCCCCCACCGGTGAGCGGTGGGTGGGGCCCTACAGTAAAATAAGAGGGGGGACCTAATGTCCTCCCCCCTGGCCCCCACCCCTGGGCACAGGCTGCTCACTGTTTACTAGACATGCCCCTACTCGCGGTATAGCGAGTAGGGGCAAAATTTACTAATACTAAGTAATTTTTACTTAGTATTAGTAAATTTGGCTGAAAGACCAATTTAGGTATTTCAGCCTTTTGGTAGATAACTCCCTAATACCGTGGGAATTAGGGAGTTATCTACCAAGTGGCTGCAAGAGAAGTCCCGAGGTGCTGAAGTCCCGAAATTCCGAAGTTCCGAAATTCCGAAGTGTCGAAGTGTCGAAGTTGCCATATTTCCAAAGTTCCGAAGTTGCAGAATTTCCGAAGTTCAGAAGTTGCCGAAGTCCCAAATTGCGAAAATCACGAATTTCGGAATGCCGAACTGAACCGAAAATTTTCCCCATGCACATGCCTACTTTTTAATAAGTGGTTGAACAATACTGACTGGCATTTTCAAGGCTTTGCATATCTTTTTATATCCTTTTTCATCTTTATAAAGTTCCATTAATAAGGTAGTGGACCCAGGTTTTTTAACAGTTCTTTTCTGCTTCCCATGGCTCAGTATCTAGCCTGCTCAGTGCATCCACATGAGAGCCAACAAACGTATTGACTATTTATACACAGACACTAATTGCAATTTAAAAAGCCACAGGTGAGGAAAATTAACCTTTAATTGCCATTTTAACCTGTGCGTGTCACATTGTGTGTCTGTAACGAGGCCAAACATACAAGGGTATGTAAACTTTTGATCAGAGCCATTTGGATGATTTCTGTTATAAATCATCCAAAAAAAGGAGTCAAAAAACTATGTGATAATGAATGTCTTCATATGATCACTATCTTTAAGAAAAATACATTTTTTTTGCACGATCTGTCATATTTTCGAAATCAATGCCAAAATTTCACAATTTTTGCCAGGTTATGCAAACCTTTGAGCACAACTGTATGCATGTTATATGTCTACATATATACGATAGTCTGGTTGGGTGTCTAGATTTGAATGTATAATAAAAGAAATGCTGGCACACTGGACAATTGTTTTCAGATGTTTTAAATAATCTTTAAAATCCAATGTGAAAAAGATATCTTGGATTAACGTTTTTTGGTTTTTTTTGGTGGAGAGCCTTCTCAAAACGCCGGTTGGGTGAGTGCCTTCCTAATTGAATTTTACCCTAGGTTTTAAGGTATCTTGGTGTGTAACTCATGTATATTGATACCATAAGTGTGCACAGCATATTACATTAGGGTGTGTGCCCCGAGAAAATGACCATTTAAATTTTACTTATATAATACTAACAAAAGAAGTGCAAAATAAACACTTTTGTTTTAGTGATAAGATGTATACAGAGATTTTCTTTAAAACTATTAAAAGCTTATGCAAACGCACACAAACTTTCCCATAGACACCTACGCATGCCAATGTTTGATAAATCTGTATTTGGCTACATTTGTGTTTCTATCCACCTGTAAGTTGACATAAGTGTTTATAAACAGAAGTCATACTTTTCCCACTATCACCAACTATCTAATGGCGAATGGAAATTTAGCTGTGATGAGTACCTTATAAGTAGCTTATTGAAGCAGTGGCTGTACAGTCCTATTATAAATTATATCCTGTCTAATTTTAGTCAGTCTCTTTATATACAAATACACATATCCACTCTCTACACTTACTGTCATACTCACACATTATAGATATGTTTGTAAAGAAAATCTCTCTCTCCCAAGCACCCAAAGCCCAGCTCGTCTGTAGCTGCGTGGATAGAAGACTTGTCCAACAAATGTATTTCAGCTGCTACAAATTAATCCTATTCCTTTAACCAAACTGTATGTACTTATGGAGTCCTATTTGTGTTTTATTGTACCTGCATAATGGCAAACTATTTCACAGTGCAGTACACCAAGTAATAGCAAATTATATGTAACCAACCCTAGCATTGACCCTTTACTTATCTCAAAGCCAGTTCATAAATCTATGGAACAAAATCCGATTGAATGCAGATTTTTTGCCTACATCAGTGACTTATCACGTGCTTTACTGCAGGGCTCGTGTTACAGAAGATGTTTCAAGGACCTAGCCATCTCTCAAAACGTAGTAGCACTCAATAAAGGACATGAGGGGTCACTAGTGCACTTACAGTCAATGTGTGCTCCTAACCTGTTTTTTTTTTCAGAAAACCCCTAGTAAAGACAGGTCAACTTTTACATTAGACATCATTCAAAATGACTCTTATACTGCTATTGTGCATCACAGTATGTATCTTTTCATGTGTGTTTCTCTACACAATTTGCAGTTTTTTGTTAGAAGTCAATTGTTTAGAAAGGCTTGGAGTGTGCCAATTAGGCAAATACGCAATGTAATGGACCAATATTACTTCTCCTATAACTCTTTTAGATCCCTACCTGTACTTTTAAATAATTGTTAAAGAGGCACTATAGACACCAAAGCCCTTCAGCTCATTGAAGTGGTCTGGATATAGTGTCCTTATTGCCCTTAGTCCTACAATGTTCACATTGCAGCATTAAAACAATCTCCTTGCACTTCAAGGATTTTACCGGTCATCTTATTGATGCTGGACAGAAGTCAAACTTTCATGAGGACATCCAGCGAAAGCTAGAACCCAATAGGAAAGCATTGATTCAATATTTCCTATAGGAGGGCCTAATACACTCGCTGTGCATGCACATTAGCCCCCTTGTCGCATGGAATCAGGTGAGTAAATACAATGATGTGTATTCCTAACACTATAGTATCCCTTTAAGTAAAAAATAGCTGGTAACTTAAAAAAAAAATTTTTAATTAAATTTCTTTATGATTTAATAATTAATAAATGTTGACATTTTATACCAAAATGTATTTGGTGCATACCCCCCAAAAAAAATCTTGTGCATTTGTGACCTGCATGCTGATTCCTCATGGTCAACTTTCTGTTGCCCATTGCCTTATAATTGTTTAAAAGGATTATAATTTATTCAAGGCAATCTTAGACACTGGATTGAGATGGGCATGGCATCTCTTGTTTTGTATAGGGCATCCTTGTAGTATCTTTGTAGTATCCACAGGGCTGGTGCAATGATTTTTGGCTACACATGCAAAGAACCATTCTAGAACCATTCTGCTTCCCCTAAAATGCATCTTTATCTGTGTTTCATTTAACCTTCCTTTTTCCCCTCTTGTGTATCTGAACCCCTTTTGTGTATTGCATCCGCCCGGTACCACTCTTTTTTACGTATTTGCAGCTTAATCTTCCTTTGTGGTCTCTTACCCCCTTTTTGAGTGTCTAATTCCCCCTTTGAATATCTACCTGTGCTGTCTTAGAGACTTAAAGTAGAGACTTATGGTACCGCTGGCCCGGAATATCTATCGTGTAGTATCCTTGTAATATCCACTATGTAGTATCTGTTATGTTGTATCCTTGCAGTATTTAATATTTAGTTTCTTTACAGTATTCTAGTACTGAAACCCAAAGAGGCCATGTATTGTTAATAATTTTCTCACTTATGTCGAGAAAACAAGTGGTTTTGTTGAGATTACAATGTTAAAAATACATGGCCGCTCTGGGCTTCTGTATTCTAGAGTCCTTGTATCAAATCATTTCCTCAGTAGTACCTACATTGAGCATGGTTTGTGTATACTATGAACCTATCACAGCTCAAGTCTTTCCAAACGTTTATCCTGCTAAACATCCACCATTATGTAAACATCAAATAATGTCAAGGGGGAATAGAACCTGAGGATAGAGGTCAAGGATGAACGAAAGTGTTTAGAAAAGAGAACTAATAGGAGAAATGTGAGTGTGGCAGCTGAGTAAAGTTTACGGGATTGGAAGATAGAGTTTAAGGACGTATGGAAGAGTTAAAAGTTAAAGAGCAAAAGGGTGGGTGTGCAAATATAAAAGAGGGCAAAGGTGAAAAGAGAAGGAAGGTTGTTGGGAATTGAGCAAACACATACTGGAATAGTGGTATTTAATAAATGTTATTTGAACACTTTTTAACGCAGTTCACAAAAGTTCAGGCTGTGGAAGGACAGTAGATAGACTGCACCCAATGAAAGATAAAATAGAGCGCAAAAGTCACGGTAATACATTCAAATTATATTAAACCGAATACATAATAACTTTTATAATTATTGTTTTTGCAATCTTGTAATTTAAAAAAAAATGTAATGGAAGAAGAACCTCGAGTAAATTGTTTTTTTTTTTTTTTTAATTACCAATCAGTAAAAAAATCCTAAAGCAGTGAATCAAAGTGGCCCTGGGAGTGGCTAGGCACAACAGCCAGTAACCTAACTGCCTCACCAGTTTCACACTAGGATCCCTAACACAAGCTACCTCCCATTCCACTAGAAGCTAGAGTCAAAGTGTCTGGAAGAATCCTGCTTGGAAATATATATATTTATTTAACTGCTCCCCTTATTTAATCTCTTTTGGTTACTTCTCACTTGATCAATGAATAATGGCTGCCATCTTTCTTTCATCAATCATCTTTTTTTTTACTTCTTAATAGGACAAGATATACAGCCAACATTATTGGGCAGACCTCTTGTACGTCACGGAAAATGAAGCCGTTTATCCCCCTTCCCCCAGTAAACGTCTTCTCAATTCACTCTCTCCTTTTTCCTGGTGCCACAAATCACAAAACAAACCAAATGGCTTGTCCATTGCCTATTTCATTCGTATCATGAAACATCCATATGACATTGCAGAATTGGGACAACTCGTTGATAGTCCACAATTTGGACGAAATCACAATTCATTTGAAACCAAATTCACAATTCATCGGAATTCTGTAACTCTGTAACAAATCTCTACATGAGTGACTCATGAAATAAACTAAATGTGGACCTAATGAGCCATTTTGTTTGTTTCCTAAGTTGGAGATCTGTCAGTGGCACCCCAAAAAAGATAATTTATGGAAAGAAACTGAGGATTGATGACTAGAGGACAGCCCCTAAATGGTGATTTTAGGTTACAGATCAAGTATGAAATGACCAATAGAGGGAAAAAAGGGGAACATTTAGTAAAAAAAAAAAAAGATTATCTATATTTGAATATAATATAATATATATATATATATATATTTATTTTTTTTTACCTGCTCCTCGTGAGAACTTCTTCTCACTTGATCTGTGAGCCAAATTCTGGGAAAATGGGCCTATCAGTGTACATGAAAAATTACACACATACAAGATTTATATTATGCCTATATTTTGCACTACACTGATAGGCACATTTTCACTCCAATTTGGTTTGTACAAATAGTAATTCACTAAACGTTTGCTTGAATTAATTAATCTAAACTGAAACACCACATGGTCGAAACCCAAATTGCCTGAAACAAAAACAATTTTCAGACGAACCAAATTTTTCCTCTGTGCAGAAGTCTGTTAACAAGGTCCATTTCTGTGAATACTTTTCTAAAAACGTTTATAAGCACAGAGATAAATTACGACATTGTGACCATAGGACTCCTAATTGTTAAGATGTCATCGGAAACATGGCAGCTCCCTTGACAGTCTTAACCAACCAAGGTGTTCACTATCTGGAAAACACAAAATGGGTCCAAGGCAAGTCAGACAGGCTCTCTCTTTTTTTTTACAAGCTTTTTGTTTGTTTTTTCATACCAAACAAGATCAACAAAATAAACACAAAAGCAGATAGATGCCAACAGATTCAGATCCTTTGGAATAACCCATAATACCAAAGGAATGGTTTATGGAAGCCTTGTTATCCTCTCTTGCTGTCTGGAATCAGTCATCATCAGAAACAAATTGGAACCGTTCCTTAGCCACCCTTGGTCACAAATGGAATGTATTCAAGCAAATGTCACACAAAGGCCCAAGATATACTAATGGACAAATTTAAAAGATAAAAAAATAAAACCAATTAAAGGGACACTATAGTCACCTGAACAACTTTAGCTTAATGAAGCAGTTTTGGTGTATAGAACATGCCCCTGCAGCCTCACTGCTCAATCCTCTGCCATTTAGGAGTTAAATCCCTTTGTTTATGAACCCTAGTCACACCTCCCTGCATGTGACTTGCACAGCCTTCCATAAACACTTCCTGTAAAGAGAGCCCTATTTAGGCTTTCTTTATTGCAAGTTCTGTTTAATTAAGATTTTCTTATCCCCTGCTATGTTAATAGCTTGCTAGACCCTGCAATAGCCTCCTCTATGTGATTAAAGTTCAATTTAGAAATTGAGATACAATTATTTAAGGTAAATTACATCTGTTTGAAAGTGAAACCAGGTTTTTTTTCATGCAGGCTCTGTCAATCGTAGCCAGGGGAGGTGTGGCTAGGGCTGCATAAACAGAAACAAAGTGATTTAACTCATAAATGACAGTGAATTGAGCAGTGAAACTGCAGGGGAATGATCTATACACTAAAACTGCTTTATTTAGCTAAAGTAATTTAGGTGACTATAGAGTTCCTTTAAGCTTTGAACGGTTACTATAGTTCCACAAATAACATAATTAATAATGTGAAATGTGAATAACAGCCCAAATGTGAACAAAAAAAGTGCAACATTAAATCTTACAGGTATAGGTCAAAGAGTTAGGGCCACCCAACACACAGGACTTAAAGGGACACTCCAGGCACCCAGACCACTTCTGCTCATTGGAGTGGTCTGGGTGCCAACTCCCACTACCCTTAACCCTGCATGTGTAATTATTGCAGTTTTTCATAAACTGCAATATTTACATTGCAGGGTTAACTCCACCTCTAGTGGCTGTCTATTAGACAGCCACTAGAGGTCACTTCCTGGGTTCTAGCACAGGTTTCCTGTGCTAGAGCGTCGCTGGACGTCCTCACGCTGTGTGAGGACCTCCAGCGTCGCTCAAAACCCCATAGGAAAGCATTGAAATTATTTTTCAATGCTTTCCTATGGGGAGACGTAATGCGCATGCGCGGCATTTCCGCGCATGCGCATTAGGTCTCCTCGGCCGGTGAGCGAGATTAGTCTCGCCCACCGGCCGACGTAATCATTAGGAGGAGCGTCACGGAGGCGGAGACAGCGGCGAGGGACATCACCGCTGTCCCAGGTAAGTCACTGAAGGGGTTTTCACCCCTTCAGTAACCGGGGATTGGTGGGTGGGAGGGAGAGGGACCCTTCAGTGCCAGAAAAACGGATCGTTTTTCTGGCACTGGAGTTTCCCTTTAACTAATGTAATTCCATGCAGAATCAAAAACACAGGACACATAGAAATTATTGGACCATACACATTGTTAATGTTAGATGTGTATAGTGTTAATAGAAAGGAGATAAAATAAAATAAAATAATTAATGCAAAATTAAACACTAGTGTGACGTACCATCGAGAGACTATAACCTTAGTCATTGTTATAGATTTAGTCAGTTCATGTTCTTGATGGTACAAGAGGTTATTTCCAGGTGACTTTCATATTGATAACAACAAGTAGCCAGTAATGCCAAAAATAAAAATATGAGCTGTCCAGATACATCTGTAACAGGCAAGTGAAGGATCAGTATAGGAGCTAGTCTTATACACATTTAGGGAGAATGTTTTTGGTCTGCAACCCTTATGGGTTATTCACTTAAGTGTGAATTCAAAGTGAATTTGAAATTTAAGGTTACAATACTCAAACTGGGAAAATTCTCTAAGTCAGTTAAGATTTCAGTTTGGCTCCTCTGGACTTAAAAAATAAACAGAACTCCAGGGGAGATCCCATGTAAGAAATCTTAGTGCTGCAACCCAGATCCAAAAGAGGAGAACACCCTACAAAAAAAAAAGAAAATCAAACTCCTATGGTCACTTACTTGGAAACACTGTTTCCATGGGCAGAATACTGGTACTGAACTAATTCAATATGAAAATATCACCACGTCGCTCCAGAAGGTCCGCACTCACTGTCATCCATATAATATCCACAGGGTAAATTATAAATAGTGCGCCTGTATTACATACAAAAGCATAACATGACATCAGAATGGCAGGCAAACCTCATAAATAACAGTGAATACAAAATGCCAAAATACAGAATACGTAGTAAAACATACCACAAAGAAATAATCACCAGTCCAAAAATAGAACCCTATACCTGCTGAAGGTGGGGGTGGGTGATAATAAACATAGGTGAAACACCTAAGAGGGCTCTGGACTTAAATTTTAAATTCACTTTGAATTCTCAGTTTACTTAATAACCCTGTTAGTTTTGTCTTTTTTTTATTTATTTTTATTTAGCTCTTTCTACAGTTTTGAGCTTTTTTATGGCCTCTAAAAATCAATATAGAATCAGTTCTGCTTTGTTTTATGCATAATATGACATTTTGTGATATAATATAATTTACAGAATTGCTAAACAATATTTCCAGTTTAATTGAATACCAGTAAGTATCATGTAATAGGTAAAGATAAAAATCTAATATTAAAACTATCATGAAAACCCATTTTTTTTAAATAGTGTGGTTTTCAATCTTTGACATTTTTTTTTTGAGAAGTCAAACCCAGTTTGAGTTTCTCATAGTTGATTTATGTTAACTGTACTGCATGAATTGGCTTTCTGAAGCTTAATGAGTATTTAAACATCTTTCATTTGTCCAGCACAAAAGGTCTGTGTTTGGCGACAATAGCTTTATAGTCTGCCTGGTGGTGTCAGTGTCAAATGTAACTGATTTGGCTTCCGGATTGACACAACCTATTTCAGATTGCTGGACAGTCATCACAAGTCAAAAGAAAGCAGTCACATCTGGTGCAGTAGAGCCAACGGGGATTCTGTATGTTACAGCACAGCCTCAAACACTAAGTTCCATTTGGTCATACATTTTTGTCTTTTTAACATGTATGTTATGGATAATCATAGCTGAATTGGCCTTGAGTTTTTAGTTTGATATTTCTAATTTTCATAAATAGGTTATGGTCCAAGGGAAGCTCTTTTTTCGGACTCCCTGCTCACAGTTGCTTAAAATTGCAGCATGGTGATGATAGCACAATTGCTAACAAATGGATAGATTTCTTAAAAAGTCTGCTTAGCCAGGGTACTAAAGGAACGCGTGGCAGACATAATTCCATTTGCACACACATGCACTGGCAATAAAGCCAAATGTTGACATGATTCCAAGCAGTGCCAATCATAGCAGAGGGGCTGACTGTAGGAGCAAACCAGGGCTGGCATCATGGGATTGTTGACCGCAGTGGAGATGGGGTAAATATTTTATTGATCATATCTAAAGCAGGTATGCCCAAAAGGTAGATCCCCAGATGTTATAGAACTACAGATCTCATGGTGCTTTGCATTCCTTTAGAATGCGTTTAGAATGACAAAGCATCATGAAAGCGGTCGTTTAAAAACATCTGGGGATCTCCCTATTCGGTACCCCTAATCTAAAGCAACACAAATGTATCTTTAGGATTATATATTTGGTGCTCAGTAAAATGGTATCAGTTGAAGTGAACTTTTTCATGACTGCTTCTAGTTTATGTTCAAAGTGTTATGTGTACTTAATGTGCTATTCCAAGCAAGGTTCGTGCATTACCGAGACATATATCCTGAGAGAAACAGTATAGAATATTTAGAAATTGTAGCAGTGGGAGTTCTCGTTTCTACCATACAAAGTAGATGTTGTGAGTTATAGTTATTAATATAAAAAAGTATTTTTATACATCTCCCTGCTTGTTCGGCGAATATCCCAGCTAGCAAAATTGGCGATGTACAACACAGTACGTGGTACATTGGAAACTAAAAACAGATGCTTATTATATTAAACCAGTAATAAATGGAGAACTGGCAAAGGATATTCACCCATAGCAATATTACCCTCCTTATTACTAGATACTTACCACAAGCATATTCTCCACTGCCATATTTATCATCCCTATACCCACTCGCTGCTTTCTTTATTGCTTAATCTGCCCATACACATAGCCCCATTCCCAAAGCCATAAACAGCACCACATTGCATTATTTCCACCTTATCCTTATTCCTCATTCCCATGTGCCCACCATATCTAAACTCATCTTACAAGTCTATTGTTTGCTTAGCCTCATATACCCTACCATAGCCCCATAGTTGAAGTGTTCCACTGCTAGATCCTGTACCTATATCTCCTACCTCATGCCCCTGGTAGCCATATTCCCCAGGCCATCTGCAAAGCAATAGTTCCAAATAGACTTGTGCATGGTGAAAAAACAAATTGGTTTGTTTGAATAGATTCGTATAGGGGAAAAACATTTTTGGTTGGTTAAAATTTTGTTCATATGGCATTTCGGATTGGACGAATTTTGTTCAGAAAAATGGGATCCAGGGCGCCCGTAGCACCATAACCAGTTGTGGATCTCCACTAACGTCTAGTTTAGAGAAATGATTGGCCAGACTGGTACCAAAGAAACAAAAGATAAGGGAAATTATATATATATATATAGCTTGTGCCAAAATGTAAAATTACAAGTATGTGTTCATTGCATTCATACCTTCACTGTATGTATGAGTTCACTACATGCATGTCTTCACGACCCCTGCTGCCTTAGACACATGCACATAAAGCTTTCAGCCAAAGGATTCATCTGTGGTGCCAACCCTCATTAGCACTTTCCTTCCCATTATCCCCATTCTCCTCCCCCTGCCCTGCCTTCTCTCCCCCTTCTATGCTAAATATCACCATTTCCATGGCTCACTTAGTCAACAATCATGTGGGCTCATTAACAGTATAAAATAAAACACAGAAGTAATACATTATCCTACCTAACTTAAGAAAGGGTAATTACAATGTTAGAGCATTTGAATGCATTCTTTAATGTTCATATGTAAAAGTACTTTCTCGAGAGGCAGTAGCTCTGTTGTTCGGGGAACATCTGCCAATAGAAGCATTGTCTTCAGGGACAGCTGCCCTCCTGACTTCATCAGCATTACGTAAATTAGCTAGCTATCCACATAGAACAAACAAGCCTTGCCAAGATCACTGACCATCTCCCAATCTCCAAGCAGTGCTGGTTTCTTTGACACGGAGAGCAACGTATTTCTTTCTTTAAAATTTTTTTGACTGGAACAGAAAAATACATCAAACAATTCATGGAGAACTGGACAATAGTGGTACGGTAGGCTCCTTTCATTTTCTACAAACTCGAGTTCACCAATGTGTTGCATTAAGCATAGCAATACGCTAGTACTGTCAGTGCGAAATCGGATTTTCCTTAAATATAAAAAACACATCTTTGTAGAATGCTATGGTTATATACAGTGTATATTTCACATTATCAATCAGGATTACTGGAGTGGATTTTGACATTGTAACTTAATTTGCAGTAGATGCATCAGTTCTTGCAGCTTTGTACCAATGCAGATTTATTTTTAAACTTAAATAACCGTAATATTAACACTGACAATTAAATCTATGAAAATGTAGATTAATGCTATACATATTGATTGGTAAAACGCGAGTCCTATTGTATTGTACTGTGCTCATATAGTTACTGTATCTTAGTTTTTAGTTGTTTGGCAAATGATAATTCTTTTGAACATTCTGGACATTCTTTTTTTAAATATTATATGGTTCAATTCCAAACGTAAGAAATGGAGAATTTGGTATTCCAATACGGACAACTGGCTGTTACCTGTAGCATTTAATATTTTTTTACATGATCTCTTTAACAATGCATTGAGTATATTTTTCTATCACATTAGAAAACTACATGAAGGTTTACATACATACAAACAGGATCACATCCAATCCAGGTTTCACTCTTTTGGAGGGGTAATACCTCTAAGATGCACATTTCTCTGTAACGTCTAATGAACGTCCTTTTTCGGAAGCTTAAAAACCAGGCTTAACAGCAAATTACCAATGTCTTTGGAATTTAGTTTACGTAAATGATATAATTGTGTTCTAAATGACTTACCCAATTTTACAAAAGGCTGGTTTTAGGTCAGGAATCATGTGAAATGTTCTGAAATAAAAACTGCCATGTTTGCAGCCAAATCTCCTTAACCAAAAGAGGCCGGGTGCTTCCAACGTTTATGCTTTAGCAGTATTGTACCTAGGATTTCATGGCACCAGTGGCTTGTCAAGCCCTGATATTATTGTATATGTGATATATCCCAGATATGAAATGTTTGGAGGAGTCAGTTGATCATTGGACAGATGTCTTCTGCTTTGAGGTAGGGTAGGCCTTCTGCCCACTAAGGGATGTAAAACCTGCCTTCCCAAAGTGAGAACAGAAGTAGCTATAATGTGTCATTGTCATTCAGTGATTCACTGAGTTCCAAATGCTAATTAGAAAATTAATGTGATAAAGGGAAACACACACTGTGTCTTCTTTGTAGTCCCCAGCAGTGTTTTATTCAAGTGTAAATTTGGTGTTGCTCAAGTGAAAATTAAAGAATAAATTGAGTGTTTTGGGGGGGGAAGAGAGGAGATCATCTTCTCTTCTGATCTCGGATTACTAATCAGTTGTGCAAACAGAGGTATCAGTTTGTTTCTTATCTGTCATGGTGTACTTAAACTGTATATGGCCTCAGCCAGCCATTAAATCAATATGTGGCTTACAGCTGGGTTGGGGGCAGTACACTTCCAGTAATTTCTGCTCAAATTAGTGTTTCTCTGGCTGCAAGATGTAAGCCACAACATAGCAATCCTTGCTCAGTTACAGCCAGTTCAGGATCGTGCTCTCAGCATTTCGAGCTGTGCATTACAATAGAGTATCTATGCTGCATCTATTGCCTTGAAGGAGAATCAACAGGCACAAACACACACCACGCTTGTTATGTCAGTTTTGGGCCTTTTTTGGCACTGCTCCCACCTCTTTTGCCCTTTGACCTGCAACAACTAACAAAGGAGTCCTTAAACAAACTCAAGGTTTCACTGCTAATGTCTACACACACACACAAACACCCCCCCCCCCCCCCCCCCAAAAAAAAATACAAAAAAAAGTTACCTTTTGACTTTCTAAAAAGAAAACAGCCTATTGCTTTGCAAAAAGTTGCTCAACCTCTTTAGGCTTGGAAAGAAACTAGGAAGCTAAACAGCCAGGAAAACATCTTTAGTGACGCTTAGGCATTAATATTTCTATAACCAGTCATTTGGGGTTTTAGTGTCGTGTTGGTGCGCATGCAATATTTAGAGCCCGTAGGACCACTCAGGTTTATTCTCTAAACACCCTACAATTGCAAATTTAATCCGAATGGCAAAATCGAGCCTAAAAGAGCCAAGCTGAAATGAAAACCAAGTTATAACACCTCACATTACATATTTTGTAACAGTGCCATTTCATAACTCATATTTGATATTGAACAGACAGCACAGTTTGGGGCTATGGCTTTGTGTGCCGGTTAAGGTTGTATGTTTGGGGTTGAGGGGTTGTGTGCACAGTTAATATGGCATGGTAGGATTAATACAGCAAGCATGTGGTTAATAATGTGGGTGCAGGGTTAATACAGCAGGTGTGCAGTTTATAAATATAGGTATATATTTTGAGGCCATACAATTTATCCTTGGGCTGAAACCCCTGGTGTTACCACCTTTTTACCAGTGCTCCAGAGGTGTATGTCCAAACAAATAATTTAGTTCTCTGCAGAATTTAGACATTCACATACTAACTTTTCTATAGAAGTGACAGTACAAATCTCTCTCTCGCTTCAGGTAAACATTTATCCAGTGATAATCAGGATGGGCTGACATTGGGAGATTCAGTAAACTGCTCAGAGTATATCTAATTTTCTGTAAACTATATGGTAGCAAATGATCCCAGCCAGCTGTTAACAGGGCACACACACCTGTGTGCACACACAAGTGACCAGGCAGACACATCCCTGCCTTTAGTATAGGACAGGATCCTTCAGCCATATACATACACCTTGGGTCAGACAGTGTTTAAAAAATGACATCTAGTCTCTATGGTCTTCCTTGCTTCACTCCATGCACAGAAACAGGGAAGATCATAGAGTCCATAAACAGTCTGACCCAAGGTGTATGTATATGGCCGAAGGATACGGTCATATTCTAAAGTTAGGGATGAGTATCTCTTTTTTTTTTTTTTTTTTTTTTTTAAACAAATATGTCACTAACAAATGTCTATTTATTTTCAAAACTTAATGAAAGGATTTTTATATTAAGAAATAGCTTTGAGGTGACACTTGTCCTTTAAGCTCTGTAAACTTTAAAAAAATATATATTTGCTTTCAAAACTTAATAAAAAATATAATTCAATTAAGGAATACTTTTGAGGTGAAAGGTATCCTATAAGCAAAGTTCTGTTTCGTTTTCCAATCAAATTTAACCACAATCCATCAGCCAAAAGATTTCAACCGAAGGGCAAACAGCAGACACCATGACAGAGAAGGACAAAATGGCTGCACTGAGATATGGACATGTTGTGTAAACAAGAAAAGATAAATAAATATAAAGTCATAATGAAAGGAAAATATACAGGGGCCAAAAAGAAAAGAAAAGAAAATCAAACAAACAAACAAACAAACAAACATAATAGTGCTGCTTCACATTCCTACATCTAAGAATAATTCACCAATAAATACGCTAATTTGCTCAATAAATAAATACGCCAATGTAAATAAAATAATTTGATCTTATCAGGAATTATGTTTTAATTTACACTACAGACCCCAATTTCATTTATGTTATATACTTGGTTAGACAGAAATGAAAGTTCTACATTCCCTCAAACAAGTAGTGCTACTGCTTACAAGTGTAAATAGTGCAAAAGATAAACATAAACACACTTTGGTTCACAGCACTACAGGGCGATGTCAAACTTCACTGACAAAAGAAAATGAAACACAGAAGATTCAGATGTGCCAGTAACACTAAGAGTACTGCCCCCTGACCACACTTCCTATCAAACTCAATATATTTGGTTATATAAAATATTGTGAGAAACGTACACCAACTTTAAAACCCAATAAGGCAAGCTTGTTACTCGAACAACATATCTCCTGTATCGAAGACTAAGCTTCTAATGTTATCCTTAAAGGAACACTATAGTCACCTAAATTACTTTAGCTAAATAAAGCAGTTTTAGTGTATAGATCATTCCCCTGCAATTTCACTGCTCAATTCACTGCCATTTAGGAGTTAAATCACTTTGTTTCTGTTTATGCAGCCCTAGCCACACCTACCCTCGCTATGATTGACAGAGCCTGCATGAAAAAAAAACTGGTTTCACTTTCAAACAGATGTAATTTACCTTAAATAATTGTATCCCAATTTCTAAATTGAACTTTAATCACATACAGGAGGCTCTTGCAGGGTCTAGCAAGCTATTAACATAGCAGGGGATAAGAAAATCTTAATTAAACAGAACTTGCAATAAAGAAAGCCTAAATAGGGCTCTCTTTACAGGAAGTGTTTATGGAAGGCTGTGCAAGTCACTATACACCAAAACTGCTTCATTAAGCTAAAGTTGTTCAGGTGACTGTGGTGTCCCTTTAAGTACCAAATTCTGCCAAGTCTCAAACTCCTTCAAGATTAAATACAGACTAACAGGTCGTTGATTCATAGACTATGACAACCTGCAGTGACTCGGTTTAATGTGCCCTTACCTGCAATGTCAGGTGTTGTATCCAAAGTTAATTTATACAGGGGTCAAGTCCTGGGGAACAAAGTGTGGGAACACACCCAAGATCCACCTCCTCCCCCACAAAAAAAATGATACGCTTGTATGCATATATATACCTGGGTGAAGGGGTGACAATGTGTGGGGGCTGAAAGTGATTGGGGATGGTGACATTGTATGGAGAGGGGGTGATATTGTATGCAGTGTGTGTATGGGGATGATAGATTGTGTGTGAGGATGACAGGGCGTGTGGGGGCAGTGACAGGGTGCGTGTATGGGGGGAGTGACAGAGTGGGTGTGAGGGGGCTGTGACAGGGTGTGGACTGGAGGGGGGCAAAGGTGAGTTCTACTTACCTAAACCCGTTCCTTACGGTCTTGCCACCTTCTTCCAGTGGGTTCTCCTCAGCTCCTGGTGTTTCAGCACCAGGAGCCAGTGCCTTCTTTACTCTCATGCATGCGCAACCTCAGTTTTGAGGTCAATGGAGGATCCCACAAGACTGTAGGATCCTCCAGAGATAAAGTCAATTCTCTGTGGCTGAGGGGGATTTCCACTTCTAGACACCAGTAGCTCTGCCCAGTATCTAGAAGTATTATGCGAAGGATAGATACTGATAAAACAGTAGTCCCTACTTTTATTTATCTATGCTTAAAAAAAAAAAAATACATGCATTTGTTGGGTATTTGCTGAATATATAGAATTTTTTTTCACAATTTTGTGTGTTTTGCTGAATATATTTTCTAATTGTAAATGTTAATTCCCTTTTCATATCTGCATGTAAAGTGTTAAAAATAATCATGAAAAATTCAGGTTAAAAGCAATGCAATGGGTACATGTATATTATCTTTGGATTTTTCCCTGTGAGTTAGGAATTTATAATCTTTAGGCCACTAAGTATTTTAAGGAACTCAGTATATCATTTTACATGTACTGGCATGCTTTGTCCTTTGCCCTCAGCAAAAGCTACATTATGACTGATTTGGCATAGATAGAGTAGAGCTCTCTTTAAAGGCATACTTCAGGCACCTAAGATTCAATAATGTATCTGATATAGCATTGTGAACTGTATGTTAGATCTCTAACCTCATGAACTGTATGTTAGATCTCTAACCATCTTTAAAACCCTGGAATGACTTTAGCCTGCTGACAGTAGATTGCCAGAGTCTGAGGGCAAACACTAAAGTCAAACAACAACTTCCTCAACAAGACTCACTGCTTCAGCCACAAAGTAACATTTAGAGTTCTGGAAATCCATCCTGTTTAACATTAGTTATTAAAGAAATACTAGTGTTAGGAATATGAAACTGTATTCCTAACACTATAATGCCCCTCTGCCCCTGCGCAGGTAAATAAAGGGTTAAAACAAAACTTTTTAAAACCTACTTGTTTCCAACGCCAAGGTCTCTCAGGGCTGGTTTGGGCTCCTCCTTCACTTACATCATTGCGATCCGGAAACCCAATGTGCATATGCACACACTCCTATGCACGCACAGACAAATATGCAGACACATTTAAAAAGCTACGTCAGTGATTTAAAGTGGTCATGGTAGTAGAAGTCTGGATGTGCAGCATTTCTGTTTAAGACGCTGCGCATCCAGAGATACTTGCACTTGTGTGCAGGAGGCAAGTTACACACCCAGCACACGTGACCTTGGAAAAGAGTTCCAGGGTGCCTAATGCCAATTCAGTGCATATTTTATGTATTTTTTTTTGTCCACACTGCACGTTGACGACTTATGTTACAATCTTCTCCCTTGTAGGCATCGTGTCGGCAAGGGGAAGCGCGCTTTCCCCTCCCTCTGTGCGGTCCAACTCACCTTCTTCCATTACTTTTTTTTACAATTTAAAATCCCTTCCTCTTGCACTCTAAGATGGCAAAATGGTCCAATTGCAAGATTCTTTACGAGAAACCTGTGATTGGACCACGCAAGGCACTTGCTGATGTCAGATGACCCTTGCTGATACCTGCCCCCATCCCACTTAGTATGCTTATGCCTCTACCAAATGTAAAAACGATTACATTGAAAACATTAAAAACTAGTGACTATGCAGTCATGTAAGATATCGGGGGAACCTGTGGGGGACTTTAATTAATGATCCCATAGGTGGAGGCACGGGGGGGGGGGGGGGGGAGGGGCTTTCCAACAAAGCTGCCCAGTTGCTAGTTTTTAATGTTTAGTAAATTTGCTCCCAAATGCTTCATGGCATGTTTTTTTTTTTTAAATCGTTGCTTTATAAATATGCAGATTCCTATACTTTGTATGAGGTTCGGATGTGAAAAGCACATATTTTAATCCAGAAATACTAAATGCACTCGGCCAGTTAGCACAGATTCAGTCGGTTGGACAAATTCCAACCTGAATAAGCTTTAATTAACATAAAAATGCCCATTACGGTTGGAATTGTCATTTCCACCTCAGTCTTTACATCAGGATAAAATCTGATGTATAGTGAAAAACCGTGTCACTACGAATAGTCTGGAGTACCGTTAGTTATGAAGCCGAGATGCATTTATAATGACACTTTACATTAATGGCCTCTGTATGTTTCTGTCAAATTACCAAGCCAGCCATGTCCCATTCTCTCCTTGTAGCCTTGAGATATTTCACTTTCCATGTCACTCTATGTCTTCTCCCTCTTCATATCACTTTCCCGCTGTCTGTCAATCGCCCGTTAACCCTCATCATTCTTTCACGATCCACTTTACTTCTCCTCCCATTTCACTAGTTCATCCCCTCCTTGTCTCTCTTGCCAACTCCTTTCCTTAGTCCATAGCCTTTTACCTCCATCACTCAGTAATTGATGTTTTTCTAATTATTAGGCCCTCTTTGGCTGATCAAACTTTGTCAACGGGTGAGGCTTTTTTTCAGTTGTCTAGACAGCCTGCTGATTAAAGTGACGAATTCCACTGGTTTATGCTGTACTCAGAGTCCACTACACTGACAACCTTCGGGATCGGAGATCTATAGAATTCTGAAAAATGCTTTATAGCAACAGACTGGCTTGGAATACAAAGTTAACTTCCACCCAACATCCACATATCAGAAATGTAGCTGTGAAAATGAAAATGCTACAACCGCAGCTTTGCAGTCATTTCCTTGGTAGAAATTCAATATGTGTTTAAATAATTAGCTGTAATGCAGAAAATGTTTACCTTGTTTTTTTTTGTTTTGAATTCTTTATTTTTGGTGTGCAGGTGGTTACAGAGCATATTCAACACGCCACAACAGCGTACATAGATTCATACAGGATATACTGTGGTAGGAGTAAATGCACAATATTATTATTTTTGCTTAAAACAGGCCTAGTATTGACTGTTGCGTTCGGTTAAGTGGTTTAATCTAAACATGAAGCCATAATGAAGTTCCTATTAGTGTCTCGTGTTTACCAGGCAGATCCTGTGTCTTTCCAGTGTAATATAAGCTTGTATCCTGCAGTAATAAGTGAACAACTTGCGTCGTGTAGTAAGCTGGCTACATGCCTGTTATTGGGGAAGTGGTACGTGTTCATGACGTATGAGCAACCGGCTTGGTAATCGTTAGTTACCAGGAAAGGCCTTGTCATGGTTAAAACTGCACAGTTTAGGTAACCGTGGTAACATTCTGCGATATAACAAAAACTTTGCATGTGTGTGGATAAAAAGGAGAAGTTGAAGTTTGTCGTGTCTACGATTTTGCCCATTTGTAATAAACTAAAAAGTAAAAAGTAGAAAGTAAATATTGGTATAGCTACGGCCGTGCATGTATGTGCCAGTTAGGGTATACATCTAACCGTGTAAACGTTGTTACTTGAGAGATAGTGCTTTACCAAATTAGGCGAAAATAAACAATTTTATATAGGTTAAGGTTAGTAGGGTTTCCCGTGCAGTGCTCGTCAGTCAAATCAAGGGGGTACCTGTCGTGTGCATACAGGTTGAGAGCTCTAGAAGTGCAGGCTAGGGTGTTTTTAAGTGGTTACTGGCGGTGTGTTAAGCGGAAGTCGGGAAGTTATTGCGGGTACCACTGTATATTATTACTTAGAAGTAAGGGAACAAAAAAGAAAAATTAGGAAAAGCGCACGAGAGACAATGTCAACGGACAGTTCTGGTTATTCTCTCTGCGTATGAATGTTCTCAGCCGTTGGGTGGCAGGCTATGTTGTTGCCCGGGAAAAGGGGTGCGGGGAAGCGTCCCAGTAGGTCTCGCCCTTATTCAGGTTGCGGCGGCTGTATGCGGCCCTGCGGGCTGTTGACGTGGTACAAAGATCGGTGCTCCTGCTGTAATCTTCCCCAGGCTGCTTGTTGTACTGGCCGGTGGAGTTATGGCGGCCATTGCTCGCTGTGGCGGTCTCAGGTCCTCCAGTGTCCTTGTGGCCTCCTGCAGGTTCCGCACCACCAGAGGGCCGTTTGCGCCTTCTATATGTAGGGCGCGGCCTGGGCCCCATCGGTACTTGGTTTTTTGTTGCAGCAAGAAGGTCGTGAGCTCAGTGTGCCACTTGAAAGGTCAGCATAAAAGGACAGAGTCATGTCCTCAAACGGATAAGTTGTTAGGCCCTTGGTGGCTTCAAGAACGGCCCTCTTGTCCCTCATGTTTTGGAAACTAAGGATTATGTCCCCTGTGGCTGCTGGAGGTGCTGTAGCTGGTCGCGGTAAACGGAAGATGCTGTCTAACGTTATGGATTTGGCCACTTTTGGGGTCAGAAGTGTGGTTAGCAACCGCCTGATGTAGTGTGGAAGTTCGGCCTCTGGCACGGAATCAGCGACCCCCCTGAGCTTTAGATTACTTTGACGACGTTTGTCCTCTTGAGTAGCCAGTTGCTGTTCATGAAGTGAGGTTAGTTGCTTTAGGTCTTGTACTGCCGCTTTTAGCTCCTCTATCTGGTGTGTATGTCCATTAGAGGTGCATTCCACCGACCCGAGCTGTGCTGAGAGGCCTTTCAGGTCATCCCTTATCATGGCCACTTCTGCAGAGATTTTGCTATGGTGGGCGGCCATGAGCTCTTTGATGGCCTCCATGGTCACCGGTGTGGTAACTGGTGCGGGCACCCGCGGTCTGTCTGGCGGTGATGGGGCTTTTGCCGGTACGTAGCCCCCGTCTCCCTCATCAGACGAGCCGTCTGTAAAGTCAGAACATCCCCCGTGCAGAGACGCCATTGATGCTCCGGCTGTCTCATGGGCCTGCTTCCACATGTCCCCGATGTTCATTCCCAGACGGGGCTTGTCGGGTTTTTGTTTTTTCATTTTTCTGCCCATGTGGATCGGGTAAGTAGTGGGGCTCTCTGGGGAGCATTTGGGTCGTAGTTGGGTCCTGTGTGCTTCGGTTTACCACGCTTGGAGTCAGGAGCTCCGCGGCCATGCGACTGTCCTCGTCCGTTGCTAGACCGGAAGGGGAATGTTTACCTTGTTGACAAAAAATGTATGCAGTCACATTCTATTACGATAAACAAGAATGGGAACTACTGTGCTGCATTATACCTCTCAATTATACTATATTGATAGAGACCACTTGAAGAAATCTGTCTCCAATTTTTGTTGTTCAATTTACCTGTCAGAACGGGCTTTGCTATTTGTGCCCCTAGAGGTGTAATTATGGTGTGTGACAACAACAAATCAGGCTCTGCTTTGTACATCATCATGAGTCAAACGCTATTTGGCCTGTGATCATATTTACAATTCTTGCTAATTCTATATGCTTTAGGCAGTTTCTTTATAGAAATTATTTGCAACATTTTGACACAACCTTGTGGATGAGTTCTCACTAATTATGAGATGTAATCTGTATAATCACAAGTTCTGTCTTTGTGTAAATTGTGTGTGAGAAATGTTTGTTTGGGTTGTTTATAGCCTAAAGACCTGTTGTATTGCTTTGTGCTCTTTAAGTCTACCTAAAAATCTATAAGCAAAATATAATTTTGTGGGCACTCGAAAAAGTGAATTTTTAGGAGAGTGTTATAAATCCAGTCCTTCCAGAAGTAAAATAAAAAGGTTTAGTACTCTTAGAGATGAGAGTTTGAATTTCCTGACATTCAAAGTGAATTTTAAATTTCAGGCTAAAGTGGCCAAATTGCAAAACATTTCGAAGCCAGCTATGCTTTAAGTTCCGCTGTTTAGGATTAAGTTAAAATTCACTAGGAATTCACATTGCATTCCTGACGAATCACACTTTAATGAATAACGCTCATGGCTTTTGACTTTTTTTTATAATGGGAAAGAAAAAACGTGTCTGGGTAAATGGCTCTCTAAATAATATTGCTTATAGTTCAAAAAGAATGTGGGTAGCATCTTACCAGTGGCAGAACTAAAATCAAGAGGGTCCTGGTGCAAAAATGGTTTTTGGTCCCCCTCTATCACAAGGACGGCCAAAATGGAGATCTCTATCTGTCGTACAACTCCCACTTTGGGAGCTGGGGATGTATCATTTGCCCATCCTTGCATGGTTGCATTTAGCACTGAGCAGTGAATGTAAGCTTTTTGTATAGAGTATGTGAGAATGTAGGGGTGTATTTGTGTGTTTTTATGTGCTCTTCGCATTGGAAGACAGTGGTTGACTTTTATGTATTGTTTGCTTTTTAATTATGTTTGTGCCTGTATGTAGTGTAGATATTTGAATGCACATATACACACACGTACACGTACATATATACACACAGACACACACTCATACACACACAGCTACAAATACTGATACATATGTAGATACACAGGCACACATATACACACATGAAGATACACAGATACACATAATGACACTCATACAGATACAAACACAGACACACATACATACAGAGACACAGATAGATACAATGATACACATACAAACGCACATGCAAAATATACATATTTTTAGCCACATTTCAGCTTCCTATCTTTTTGGTGTAGGAGGGTGGCCTCCCTGGCATCCAGTCTCCTAGATGAGGTTAGATGAGATGAGTTAGTGTTTTCCTGGCACTGGAGAGTCCCTTTAACATTGCAGCACTAAGTGCAAAAGGGACACTGTACTTACATCACTTCAAGTGTCCCTTTAAATATTACCTCATAGCATTATGCAAGAATTGTTAGTAATTTTGGGCCATATGTGAACAAATCAGTGATATCCTATGTATGCACAGCCCTGATGGCTGTGTTGCCATGTAGCCTGGCACTCATGCATCAAAAGGGAAATCACTAGTGATAGAAATTGTAGTGCTAGAACAACTGAACAACTAAATGCCAGTTTGTTAAGCCCCACACCCCCTTTTTTTTTGGCTTTTCTTAGTTGTTTATTGAGCAGTGTTTCCATACAAAAAAAAAGGGCAAGGGTAAGTCAAAAAAAGGCACTAAAAACTATCAACTTATATTTTGTAAATAAAGCAATAAAAAAATATGCAAGGATTATAATAGACGCACTCTTATTTTATAAGATGTAAAAAATAATATTATGTCAGTTTTCATTAAATTTTATTATTAAGTATATAAACCATAGCTTAAATCTCTAATAAAAACAAAACCCAAACTATATAATTGTAAGTAAACCAGAAAATGTTTCTGCAATTTTAAAAGGTTTTGCATGTGAATTACTATGCAGGCATAAACATGGATAATCGTAACTGTGAAAAGATGTGTATAACGCAACTTCTGACAAGTACTGTTAATCCCTAAGTTATCTAAGAGCATCTACAGCTAGAGAGATAAACAAAGATGAACTGTAGTGAAAGCAATCATTATATCATCTGTTTAGATGATTTTTTACAGGGGCCCCTATTCTGTATCAGGAGACAAGATTTTCTGTTACACTAACAGCAACGAATGCTTGCAAAACTAATGTTCACAGTGGTTTTATATGAAATTAATTGCGTAATTAATAGGAACATTTAATATCATTTATAGCATTCAATATTGTGTGGAGAGCCGCAATGCTCGTTCTGAACTCCGGGGGTGATTTATCAATGTGTCATGATCTGAAGACTAGTGCAAAGTTTTCAATTCATCATTGGAATGTTCCATTAGTTTGCATAGTGTTTATCCAACTTTTTTTCGTGACAGTTCGATACATTTTTCCTGAGTATTCTGATATTGCACAATTCACCGTCAAAAATAAATAAATCTAATCATTCTTGAGAGATGAAAGAGGTGGAAATATACTGGTTCTATGTGCTCTAAAAAACATCGGATAAAGGTTGGGTAGCATTTACGCCTCATAGTTGGGCACGCCAAGGAAAGGGTTTGACTTCAATCCAGTCTTCTTATAACTGCTTTTGAATTCGTTGTGCAGTGATTGTTTATGGGGGAATTTAAACCTTGAAATCGGACATTATTTTGTACCATAGCAAAACAAACGAGCTTTGTTGACCTATTTTCCTTTAATACCCAGTGTCAGGGTACCTGTAGTCTCTACCCTTGAGACGGGTAGAGACTTAGACGTTTTTCCATCCAGACGGCATGATTCTCCCGTTCCTCGCGGTCCCCTCGCGCATGTAAACGCCGGCCGCGAGAGAGCTATGCCTTTTTGTAACGTGATGCTCAATAGTCGACGTCATGACTCTATTCTTGCCCGACCTGTCAGTCAAATCCCGGACACGAATCAGGTCTCGGCGGAGGCGTGATTAGTCTCTAGAACCAGGGTATTTAAGGGAGCTCTCAGCATTTGCTCATTGCCCTGTCGTGGTTCTAGCCAGCCTAGTCACACAGTGCTCCTGTTTTCTCTTGTCTTTTGGTTCTGACCCGGCTTTGTTATTACTTACCTGTCTTCTCTGTTATCCTTGACCCGGCTTATCTCTCGCTTACCTGTCTTCTCGTTCCCTCGACCTCGGCTTGTCCCTGACCATTCTATACGTAGTATTACGTTAAGTCCGGCCATTCTAAGGTCCGGTATACTTATCTGCTACTCTTTGTACTCTGCGTGTTGGATCCCTGTCCCGATCCTGACATTACGACAGGGCCAATGGATCCTGCAGGTACAAACTGTCAGCTTGGTTCTCCTGATCCTAGGTTTGACGCCATGGAGCATAGAATGGATCAGATGGCACTAGCACTACAGGCGTTACTATCACGTCCTATTAATCCACCTGAGGAGATGCGTAATACTTCTATTCCTCCTGTGAGTTCAGGGCTAGAGGTAGCCACTGTAGGTGCTTCTTCCCGAGTTACCCCACCTGTACGTTATGCTGGTTCTCCTGAAAGGTGTCGTGGCTTTTTGAACCAGATCAGTATCCATTTTAGATTGGCCTTTACCTAAGGGTCTCAAGGCCATTCAGAGATTTATTGGTTTCTCTAATTATTACAGACGTTTCATTAAGGGTTACTCCTCTATTATTGCTCCTATCACCAATATGACCAGACAAGGGGCTGACACTAAGAATTGGTCTACTGAAGCACTTCTGGCTTTTAAGACTCTCAAGGAGCTGTTTGCTTCCGCACCAATTTTAGTTCACCCTGATACTACTCTGCCTTTCCTACTCGAAGTTGACGCTTCTGAGACGGGTATAGGTGCCGTCCTGTCCCAAAGGTTGGGTGTGGATAAACCATTACATCCATGTGGGTATTTTTCCAAAAAATTATCGGGCACTGAGAGCAGATATGACATTGGTGACAGGGAACTCCTAGCGGTTATCATGGCTTTAAAGGAGTGGAGACATCTATTGGAGGGGACTTTGCATCCTGTTACCATTTTGACGGATCATAAAAACTTATCCTATATTGGGGAGGCTAAACGATTATCATCGAGACAGGCCCGTTGGTCTATATTCCTCACTCACTTCAATTACATACTCACGTATAGGCCTGGTTCTAAGAATTCTAAAGCTGATGCCTTGTCTCGCCAATATGAACCTTCTGCCATATCTGAGCCGGTTTTATCCTCTATAGTACCTAAGTGTAATATTATCGCTAACACAACTCTCAAAATCCATTCTCCGCTTCTTGATCAGATCAGGAGCTTGCAGCATCTGGCACCTAGACTGACTCCTGCGTCTAGACACTTCGTTCCTCCTGAACTCCAACTGGAGCTCTTACAGTGTCTTCACGAGAGTAAGGTGGCTGGTCATCCGGGCGTTCGCAAAACATATTCCTTGATCTCTAAGGATTTCTGGTGGCCTTCTTTACGGAAGGATATTAAGGATTTTATCGGAGCCTGTGAGGTCTGTACTAAGACTAAACTACCTCATTCGCTTCCTTGTGGTCTCTTACATCCCCTGGAAGTTCCAGAAAAACCTTGGTCCTGTTTGGCGATGGATTTTATTGTGGATTTGCCTGTTTCGAAGAAGCACACTGTTATTCTCACTGTGGTGGATAGGTTTACCAAGATGGCTCATTTCGTGCCTTTACCTAAACTTCCGACTTCACCTGAATTAGCGGAGATTTTTGCTAAAGAGATCTTTCGCTTACATGGGATACCTTCCGAGATTACTTCTGATAGAGGTTCCCAGTTTGTTTCACGTTTCTGGAGATCATTCTGTTCTCAACTAGGCATTAAATTGAATTTTTCTTCTGCTTATCATCCTCAGTCTAACGGAGCCGCTGAACGTACCAATCAAAAGATTGAACAATATCTGCGTTGTTTTGTTTCTGAACACCAGGACGATTGGGTCGGTCTGATTCCTTGGGCAGAGTTCGCACACAATAATCTTGTTTGCGATTCAACTCACTCTAGCCCCTTTTTCTTGAATTATGGTTTTCATCCTTCCATTCTTCCCTCGGTTACTTCTTCCCAGGGGGTACCGTCGGTTGATACTCATGTTGCCAATCTGAAGAAGTTGTGGGATCAGACTCGACAAATTCTCCTACATAATTCTATACTGTATAAAAAACACGCTGACAAACGCAGAAGGCCGGCTCCTACTTTTGTACCTGGTGATAGGGTATGGTTGAGTACTAGAAACATTCGTTTGAAAGTACCGTCTATGAAATTCGCTCCTCGCTACATTGGACCCTATAGGATTCTGAATCGAATTAACCCTGTTGCGTATCGCCTAGCGCTTCCCTCTGCCTTACGTATTCCTAATTCCTTTCATGTTTCCTTGCTAAAACCCCTGATCTGTAACAGATTCTCCTCCAAGGTCTCCTCTCCTCACTCTGTTCAGGTTGAGGGTCAGGAGGAGTACGAAATCAACTCCATCATCAATTCTCGAATCTCCCGGGGGAAAATCCAATACCTGGTTGACTGGAAGGGATATGGTCCAGAAGAGAGGACCTGGGTACCACAGGAGGATGTCCATGCTCCTCGTCTTCGCAGGGCTTTTCATTCCCGCTTTCCATCTCGTCCCGGTTCCTTCCGCCCGGTGGGCGTTTCTGAGAGGGGGGGTACTGTCAGGGTACCTGTAGTCTCTACCCTTGAGACGGGTAGAGACTTAGACGTTTTTCCATCCAGATGGCATGATTCTCCCGTTCCTCGCGGTCCCCTCGCGCATGTAAACGCCGGCCGCGAGAGAGCTATGCCTTTTTGTAACATGACGCTCAATAGTCGACGTCATGACGCTATTCTTGCCCGACCTGTCAGTCAAATCCCGGACACAAATCAGGTCTCGGCGGAGGCGTGATTAGTCTCTAGAACCAGGGTATTTAAGGGAGCTCTCAGCATTTGCTCATTGCCCGGTCGTGGTTCTAGCCAGCCTAGTCACACAGTGCTCCTGTTTTCTCTTGTCTTTTGGTTCTGACCCGGCTTTGTTATTACTTACCTGTCTTCTCTGTTATCCTTGACCCGGCTTGTCTCTCGCTTACCTGTCTTCTCGTTCCCTCGACCTCGGCTTGTCCCTGACCATTCTATACGTAGTATTACGTTAAGTCCGGCCATTCTAAGGTCCGGTATACGTATCTGCTACTTTTTGTACTCTGCGTGTTGGATCCCTGTCCCGATCCTGACACCCAGCACTTAAGTAGAGTGACTAGCTGGCTATTGTCACTGGTGACAGGGGGGTGATCTAAACACTCTGCCTGGGGTGTTGATATTATGGGGTGCATAAGGAAGCCTACAAGTTAAATAGGTTAGGTAATTTGTTCAAATCACAATGTATTGGTGTATACACAGGCCTACATCAGTTCATCTGTAGGACAAGATTTTATTTTATGATCACGAGGCAAGACGGGCCATGGTAAAATAACTTTATTCAAAAGCATGATTCTAAGTATGCATTGACAATTGTTCCTATCAGGGTATGTGCCACTGATAACTGGTATCTGTGTTTTTTTAGTGCATAAACCGGACACGAGACCAAAACAAGCTCACTATAAGAACTGGTATATTCAAATGCCAGGAATTAATGTAATGAATAAGACACATTCTAGGGCACATAATTAACTATAGGGCATCAGTTAGAAAATGGAAGACACTTAAATATGAACATGAGAAACCATATAGACTGGTATAATTCCTGCTGTACCAAAACATGGGTTGATTGACGCAATGAAAACTACCTCTATAGAATGACATTGGATAATGGCGCCATAAGTGGACCTAGTTTGGCAGCGTCCGACGTCAGGTGCAGGTATTGTGACACTTTTTTGTTTAATGTATAAAAAAAAAATGCTTCAAATTGTGAATGCGTCTTTTTTCAAAATAATATCACTTATTGGTCATATTTTATGTATGTGATCACTGGTAAAATTAACAGGAGAAAATGAAATCTGTAGTGTGACAGAAGAACGGCACCGATGTGTAATGTTAGAGTAACAATTTTATACATAAAATGGAGCTCAAATCTAAAACTAACATAAAAGTACAAGTAGTCGTTTTTATACATAATGCCCATTATTTTAAGACCAGTCATTTCAAAGTGAAAATTGTCAGATAGCTTATATATGGCTCATATTATTAATTACAATCAATCCAATAAGACTCACCCTTACAGCAACCTTTGTAATTATAGTTTATTTACTTCAAAGGTAAACAAGTGCTTCCATTAAACTGTATACTAACTATTTAAAAGTATATGATATAGGTGGCAAAATGGTGCCTGTAAGATAGAGACTGATTCACAGGGGTGAGGTGACCATTTGATTCAGCATTAATTATTAAGGTTTCACCTTTGACATTTAGTAACAATTGTGTGAAATATTAGTTTATCCTAGTCTGTAAGATTAGGCTGGCAAGCTCTATCCTCCAATCAAACTTCATTAAATCTCTCAGAGCCTCATTTCATTCTACAATTTGTCGGCTTCATATATTACTTCATGTTTACCCCAACCACTTCGTGTTACCCCAATCACTCAAAGTATAATTTCAGGTGAAGTACGGCAGCATTGGTGGACTTAATCTTACCCAAGTCATACGCCATTTTTAAGGCTTTTGCCTCCCATGAAACCGGGCAGTTTGTTCCTGTTGCCAAACTCTCATGACCTCACCCTTTGTTATTTCAGCAGACCACCCATGTCATAAAGGAAGCTAATGACATACAACTCTTTTGACATCGCTTAGAATCCCTGAGGTGATTACATTTAACTCGGGTGTCTCTGCATGTTCATAACATACCATTTAGGTTGCAGAAACCCTAAGGCAAAGGGATTCCCTTCCCAAGTGTTGAAATCGTTTACGCCTATCCACATACTTTGTCAAAATTCCACTCTTCAGTGTCTAACTTGTACCTGGATAACTGCACAGTTTTTGTACAGTAAAAACCATACCTCATAACCTCTTTCCTCCTCTTCCCCTGCACTACTGCCCTCATATTTCAAATTCCCTTTTAGTTATTTGTCTTTTTATATAACTATGGGGTATATTAACCATAGCTTACCATATGTGAGTCACTATATTGTATTTACTTTGCATGATTTCAGTGTATGTTGTGGTATGTAGTTATAATGTAGATAACATCATGTGAATTTTAAACTCATGTATTGTATGTACTAAACACATTTTCATATTTTACTGGCTAGTGAAAAAAATCAAAAAGTGAATACAATTTATCTATATATTGTATTATTAATTTATTACTATCTAACGGCATGTAGTGTTTTTTCTTCAATTTTCTCATATATTTAGAATTGTTCAGCACTTTACACTATGCTAACAGGCTATAAATAGGGTTGCGTGAAAACTAACATCTATTTGCAAATTGATGGAGATTTTGATAAATGCTGCTTAATGCCAGGCTGTAAGAAAATGTAACCATATATTTTTATCTTATAATCATTTACATTTATTTACTATTCGTGTTGTCTAATTGTTTTTAATGGTCCAGATAAAATACATTCAATCATTGTATAAACTTAAAGTAATAAAAAAACAAACCTATCCCTAGATGATGAGTAACTGTCCTGGTATGACATGCAAGGCAAGTCTTAGCATATTGATATACGTGTTGTGTAGGGTTATAATAAGTCTTCTGAGTCCAGAACATTTAGTATCCATCAGTTTTCTGCCATTTCCATGAATACTGTTGCTCATAAACAATCAAATGAGGGGGAACCTGTTAGCAGTCACGTTCATTATTAGTAAGCTCCACCTGTCTGAAAACCAGACCTCACGCTCACTCATTGTGATCACAGACATTACTCTTTTCCCACCAGGTTCTTTAGCTCTTCTTATCTAATTATGAAATTATATTTACCTCTTTGTGCATTGTACTTTCACATGATCAGAGAGATCAGAACAGCAGTTCCAATGATTTTTTTTTACTGACTTGTAGAGGATTTAAAATGACGCTGTAAGAATTTACTTTGAAATGGTTGGCTGCTAAACTTACCCAATTTGTACACGAGTTCATGCCAAAAATTTAAAGTTTAGAAACTAATTTGGTTTAACAAAAACCTGTCAATCCTCTGTGGTTTAGACAATAGAGATATATATGCAACACATGGCTAACTGCAGAACTGAAATTTGATTTAATAGACCGTGGCTAGAAATCTAGATTTTGATATACAAGTGAAGGAGATGGTTAGACTGAAGAGGATGTGTTTACATTACTTTATATAGGAAGATCTCCTGTGTAATTACTCACACAGTCCTCAACCATCTTGTGTGTCCCTGGAAAAAGAGCCATAAATCCCAACGAACCCTCAAATAAATTTACTTTATTCTAAGACTGCATGATTTGTGTCCTGGATCCCCTATAATCCTCAAATGCCATAACTCCATCCTAAAACCGCATGATTGGTATCTTGAATAACACTTACATATCTTCACTCCATCCAGACACTACATGACTGGTGTTCTGGATCCTTTAGAACCATCACATGTAATAACTCCATCCTGAGACTATATGACAGTTATCTTGGATCCGTTGGACCATTAAAAACCTCACTCAATCCAGAGACTGATGTTCTTGATTCTGAGGCAGAGACACTCCTGCCTGCAAGAAACCAGGCAAGGACAGACAATGATAGAGATCATGGCTAAGCTGCCTCCTAAACTACATTTTATCTCAGGTAGACTGAAGAAAAGGAAATATCACTAATTTTAAACAATCAAGGGCCTGAATATTGGTCCTTCAAGCAATTTCCATGAAACTAGTGTTAAAAAGGTAGAATTTTCATTTGTATAAATTGCCCAATATCATATTTTGACATATTTAATTATTTTTGAAGATGGTAGACTTGTACACAAATACATCTCAGCTGTGCTTGACAAATCAAACACCGTAAATCTAGGGCAAATGAATCGATTTGTTTGTGTATAGATATTGTAAATCTATGGCCTAACAAATTGATTCATTTGTAGATGACAGGCATTGTATTCGTTTAGCACAGCTGAAAGAGATTTACAATTACAATGATTTATATGCCGCCAACTAGAAGATTTTAAGAATTTGATTAGTTACCCAAGTTCCACATTAAAGAGAACAGTGTAACGAGCAACAGGGTACCATGATAGGGTGAACAGTGTTAGGGGAAATGAGGCTCCAGGCTAGTGGGGGAGATTTTAGGGTAGCAAGGTCTAATGTGAACATTAGCAGAGGTTGATGGTACAGGTAAGAGGGTCATGGCTTAGATGCCAGTTCAGTATAGGTTGTAATAAGTACCTGGTTAGGTTTTTTTTAAGTTAAAATGGGCCCAATGTTGGAGTTACCAGTGTTAGCTGGAGCAGAGTCAGAGGTCAGGTTTAGCTAGGTACTTGGAAGGCAATGACAGGCTGTCTGGATAGCACTTCTAGTGTTATTATTATTTATATAGCGCCATCAGATTCCGTAGCGCTGTACAAAGGGGTTGCCCTATGCTCACAAAAACCCTAAACCCTAGAATCGAATCTAAAAAAAAATAAAAAATAATCAAGTAATATAAACCACTGAGCAACATAAGACCATGAGACATAAGGTTGAGGACCTACTGTTATGTATATATCGCTCTTTATACTAATATAGCACTAATAGGGGTGTAGTTATGTTAGAGTTAATTGATCAACCACTTACAAAAATTATAAAATATCTTGCAAGACTAAAAAAAATCCACATGGCATACTCTAACTGAAATTTCCAAAGCAAGCAATGAAAAGATGCAATAAATGAAACAATAAAAATATTGTAACTTGTTGAAGCATTTTCCTAAAACACTTTTTGGTTAGAGTAACCCATACTGTGCATGCCACAAAGGGGGGTCATGCCGGGATTGAACACCTGCTGCCAGCATGCTGTGTTTGTTGACGGCGAAGTCATGGAGGAGACAGGGCTTCCTCCGCGATGGACCAATTCAATACTCCTTGTAGAGAAGCACTGGGGACGTCATGGTCATGCTTGCCAAGCACATTCAAATTTCCCCATAGCAGAGCATTGAGTAGCATGTGACTGAGAGTTCCTTGGACTGTGCAGCGGAAGCGCCTCTAGTGGCATTCAGTATTACAGCAACAAGAAGAGGTACTAAACCTGCAATGTTTTACATTGCAGGATTAAGGGGAAAGGGACCACCTAATTGAGATAAAGTGGCCTTGGTGACTATAGAGTTTATATAACATTAGCCACCCAGAACTATTGTTCTAAACTGGCTAATAACATCCCAAATATGTTGCCAGAATTGTTACACATCCAGCAGTAGAGGGGTTAAACTCTGTATATCAAGTGTTGGACATACATACTCCAAGCACTATGGCCACTTCAAATTACTCAAGTGTTCATGGTGCCTGGAGAAACCCTATTCATAAATACATTCCTCTAATATCAGGCAGTCCTGTGCCATTATTCACAAGGTTTCTGTGTATATAATATTTTTATTAAAAATCAAAAAGAGAAAATGCCTTTTGAACACGCCCATCCTTTATTCAAATGGTATGCTGATCAGCAGGTTGTGGTAAAGAGCAGTGAATGTAAAATACAAATGGTGTCCATTCTCTAAATGGAAATGAACTAAATTTTGAATGGTAAAAGGGAGTCTGTAACAGTCAAACTGTGGCAAAAAAAAAAGCTTGCCTTTCTCTTGCCATCTGGATTTCAGATCACTACAATTCAGAGTTTAGTGAATAAACCCCTTAAATCGAAAAAAAAAACTTAGTTAAGTTGTAACATTTAAGTAACAAAAAAATAGCTAGATTGGAAAAAGTCTTTAAAGTCAAATTGAATCACGGTTTGCTTAATTTAGCCTAAACGTTGCCATTCAGATTCCAGTTTGCTACAATTCTAAATGTAGCAAATAAACGAATTACAATATGTGCTGAATATGAAAATATCACAAAAATCTCTACCTCAGCTATAGCCCCTGGGTGCCTCTGCTAGCCATCTTTTTGCAACTAGATGCATTATTATTCACCACAAATTCGTGTTTAGTGAATAGGACACCCCCTTGCAGAGCACACTGGCTGGCAGTGCTGGGGAGAGAAAGGGAAACACGCAAAGTGTAAACTTACTGGTGTGTGAGCAGAGTGAGCTTGGAAGGGGGAGTTGAATGGTGCTTAGAGCAGCCTCTTACACTGGGAGCTGTGATTTGTGAGTCCAACATGATGAAATCTCTCTTTGGACAAATCAAATGAGCCTGTCAACTTCACCAGGTGGGATTACTTGCAGCTAATAGACTGAACCCGCTGGGTAAACAGAACAGAAGCTTTCAAACTAAAGAAAAAAGAGGATCTCTATTGAGTAGCTCAGAGAGGCTCCAGCAATATGGCAATGAAAAAAATATTCCATTTATATCAGGTAGGCAACTGCTTGCTTTTCTGTAACAGACACACTTCCCTGTTTCTCTGCAGACAGTTTATGTATCCTCTTTGCATGGAGAATCCAGACATTGCATTTTGTGATAATCTGAATTTGCAGTCTGTGACAGCAGATCTTGCTGCTTCCTAACACTGTACGCCTATAATGCACAGAATGTTGTGACATATTACACTACTCTCTAATGGATACAATTTGTAACATGCTATTTCTATTCCCAGATCATTTCCTTGGTAACCTTTAGCATTGGAGTAAATGTTTGCTCTGGATTTACTGCAAATCGTTTGAAAAGATCAGAGGATTGGGATGAAATGCCCCCATCAGGTAAGCAAGCTAGGAATTTTAACACATGCTCTTTGTTCTAGACCTAGATACTAATTTTTGTCAATTCTTGTGTTTTATTTATAGCTTCCACCTTCCATTTTTTAGTATGACTTTGTGTAAAGGGGCAGAGCAGTGTCACTTTGTGTTGAGTCAGTAAAGAGATCACATTTCTCTAGAAGGGTGACAAATTGTTAGAACTACAACTACCATAATGCATTGGTAGACTCATGACTGCAGCTCTGAAGTTGATATTCTCTCCAAGAACTTAATTTACTTATATTTCTTGCCACTCCAGCACTATGCTGCAAGTTGTTTTATTATTTTATTTTGATCCAATGACCTAGAATTGATGATCATTTTATGATTCCTATGGTTTAGTTCTGTATTGTGACAAATTCCTTGTTACCACCACTGTCATGCTTATTTAAAGGTGTTACTTTGTGATCAGTACAGTTACATCAATTATCAGTGGTGTATGTTTAATGTGTTCCATCATCTGATACAATTACATCTCTGCATTAAATGGATGCAGCACTCTGACAATGTCACCCTAAACAATGATGTTAATTTTGTTAAGAATACTTTTCTTGTGTTAATGTGTGGTAACAGTCAATTTGCATTACTGCATATCTGTGTTGATTAACTAGGGGGAAACTCTCTGGCAAGGTGAGATACATTTACACAAAATCCCCCAAAAAACTCTCAGTTGTAAAATGGGACAAAGACCACAAAATAATTGTGTAAGACTTGATTGTAATATTTGCATAGCTTTCAGTATCTATGAACATAAAGTGTCTGCATGATCCGACAATTTCCATTCAATTCAGTTGTCCATCTGACATTGGATTAAATCAGTTTTATTTTGTCTGGTTTTTGAATCTTCAAGGAGGAACCTTATTCGGTATTCCTCTTGATTTCTAAGTCAAGACTTTTGGTATCCTTGGGATGTACAGCAATAACATTTATAATAATGGTGGTACTATAGGTCTAAAATAAATGTAAACATTCTTACTAAAAATTGGGACAAATATGTATTGTATGGTTTGAGTCTATCATGGTTATTCAGTAAAGTGAGAATTTGAAGTGAATTTCAAATTTACAGACAAAACAGTTGAACAGGAACAATACTTTAATTCCTTAAATGCTTTATATTTGGAAATTCACTTTAAATTCTTACTTTTGTGAATAACCCTGTATACAAATCATGACATATATTGGGTTGTTTTGGAGCTGCAGGCTTTTTCCATAGAAATACATACAGGCTTTGTACCCTTCCTCAGTTGTCTGCAAAGTGTATTATGAAAAACTAGTTCCACAAAAACCAAAATTAGGAAACCCTCCTCCCCCTCGTTTTTAACTCCCTGAAGCAAGTTATCCAGAATCTCTGTTCAGTACATGCTACAGAATAAAATGTAACTAAATGCATATATTGCTCCCATGGTGACGTCACACAAGCATTGTATGTGTGTTTTAAATGTGTGTTTTTTGTTGTGAATGTATTATGTTGCTGTTCAAATAAGTCCGTAAACTTCACAAACTCCCCAATAATTTGCTATCAGAGGTGTGTCTGCCATGACATTTGTTAGAAAAACATAATTCATTAGAAAACTCATTACATCATAACTATTAATGTCATTATTTTTAAAAACCCCAACATAGTCCACATCACTGTACAATGGATGATCATATAAGCAAGTAAATGCCACAGGGGAGTTTGGGGATACAGTAACAAGGTATTGAGGTACCATCTGAAATGAGTGCTGGATTTGGTAATATTGATATATAAGACAGATGTTGACTGAAACATAGAATGTGACAGCATTCGGCCCATCTAGTCTGCCCAATTTTCTAAATACTTTCATTAGTCCCTGGCCTTATCTTATAGCTAGGATAGCCTTATGCCTATCGCATGCATGCTTAAACTCCTTCCCTGTGTTAACCTCTACCACTTCAGCTGGAAGGCTATTCCATGCATCCACTACCCTCTCAGTAAAGTAATACTTCCTGATATTTTTAAACCTTTGCCCCTCTAATTTAAGGCTATGTCCAATTGTTGTGGTAGTTTGTCTTCTTTTAAATATAGTCTCCTCCTTTACCGCGTTACATAGCTGAAAAGAGACACTTGCGTCCATCAAGTTCAGCCTTCAGCGTTGATCCCCTTTATGTATTTAAATGTTTCTATCATATCCCCCCTGTCTCATCTTTCCTCCAAGCTATACATGTTAAGATCCTTTAACCTTTCCTTTTAAATTGTATCCTGCAATCCATGAACCAGTTTAGTAGCCCTTCTCTGAACTATCTCTAAAGTATCAATATCCTTCTGGAGATACGGTCTCCAGTACTGCGTACAATACTCCAAGTGAGGTCTCACCAGTGTTTTGTGCAATGGCATGAGCACTTCCCTCTTTCTACTGCTAATACAGACCTGTATACAGACGTGTTATGTAAGTGTTCTTTTTTTATTTTGGGTCTTCTTAGGAACGGAATAAGCCTTTTAGAGGAGCAGTGAATCTCATTATTCCCCTTAGATTGCTTTTAATAGTAATTTGCTTCTTTACTTTATTTCCACATCTTTGTATTATTTTAATTGAACATTTTTCTAAGGTCATGTCCTCCCATGACATCACAGATTCAACGAATAAATCAATTTGCCAGAAGGACACTTGGCATGCATGCATTGTAAGATGCCAAATCACTTGGCTGGCCAAGGTCTTTAAGGGTGTATATTCTGTTCCTTATAGAAATCTGACCTATATTATCCTGGAAATAACTGGAGTTAAATACTAATTATTTCAGGTTAGCTACTCCAGTTATGTTCTTGTAGTGAGAGGTGGAGTGTCCATGTTTCAGTTTTTTTATGTTAGAACTGTACTGTGGAGAGTTCTGAAAATGGGAAGCTTGCAACATTCCCTTAGCTATCACATATCTGACAGTTTATATTAACTGAGCTGATAGCATAAGCCAAGAGTTTTATTCACCCAACACCACAAACAGCTGAGAAGAGATGCGGAGGCCGTAAAATTGGCATTGACTTAGAAAATCCAAATTCAATATCGATACGCTGGCAAAGAAGACCTTTAACTGAACATTTATCATTGCAATGCACAACAAAATCTGACTGTGGTTATTAACTTAACAAGGAATTATCAGAAATACAAACATGAAACAATATTAGGCGAGCTGGGAATATAGTTAACATTAGGCTTAACATTTTAAATCCTCTGTCAATTCACAGCAGGTTAGTGAATATTCCTGCAAATTATTTAATGATTTAAAAGGGACAGTGTCTGTTCACTACTGCTGGCTGTTCTAACACTGCCTCACAATTTAAGCCTTTAGGTCAAGGGATCCCAACCCAGTCCTTAAGTACCCCCTACCAGTCCAGGATTTAGGGATTACCCCGTTGTGTCTAAAGTGTTTTGTTTTTTTTTCTTCTAAAAACACCTTGGACACAACTGGACTGTTAAGGGGGTACTTGAAGATTGGGTTGGGAGCCACTGCTCTAAGAGTTGTCGTTTACTCCCATCTCTGTCCTCCTCTGCTTCAGTTACGGTGAATGGGTTAATAGTGTCAGTGTAAGATAGTGTCAGTTCCACTGAATTGCTGTAAGCAAGGAACATATAATTGCTTTGGACTCAGATACGTGGTTTGTGGGAGGGGAAATAGGGAAACTGTTGACAAACCATCAACAGATCAGTAATCCACATCTCTGTGCCAGAATTTTTTTTTTTTTTAGCTTTTCCTTACTTTCCATACACTTTTACACAGTAATCATAGTTCTTTCAGTTATCCTTTTGTAGAATGTTCCATGTTGCAAAAGGCCAGCAATAGTCAAAGTTCATGCACTGAGTGCACTACTGCAAGTTACGGAGAACATGTATATTAAATGACATTCACAATATTTTAGACAATGTATCGGACGTCAATATATTAATAATAAATTAAGAGATTTTCCTTGTTATGTTCCTTGTGATACTTGGCAAACTGATAATTCTCACTGGCATTTCAAACCTCAAATTGGAAACATTCTATTAATCAACTCTGAAATTTTTCCAGGTCAGGGATTTTTAGACATTTTTTTTTAGATATCTTGGTGTTTTCCAAACAATTCCTGGAGTAGTAAATATCCACAAAATGAAATCATAGAAATTTGTAGATGAAATTATTTTGAAAATGTCCTTTCACATGCTCCTACATAATCATTCTAATGTTTTAGGTGTTTGGGGATTTATTTATGTATGGGTTGCTTTTAAACTCCTCAGTGAATTGAAACCATTTTAAGGAGCCTTTACTACAAATCTAAGCAGACTCCAATATTTCATTTATTTGACCAGCAATTCCAATGCATTTGGCTACCGTTAGATAATAGGAATCTTGTGTATTGACTCCTGGATTGCCAAACAGGCCTTGTACCTGGCAAAAATTATGGATCTTATGATTGGATATGAGCTCTAGTTTTTAAATGCATTATGTAGAAAATACTTTATAATATATGCATTAAATGAGTACTCCTCATTGAACTTCATACTGCTTCTGCAATTGTGCAAGTAAAGGTCGGGCTACTTCCTCACTGAACAAGAAGTCAATCCATCCGTTGGAATTCTAGTGTCTAATTTTATTTTTTGACCCTCATAAACTCATTTTATAACGGGATAACGGGATATGCAGTGCATCATCCAACAGCAGTTCAGCAATTAATGTAGATGAATAAGATGAGAGCAACCATACAAAGGCTGCAATATGCTTACTGACTGCTCCAGTCACAGTGTTGTGAATGGACCATTGCACGGTGTTTGCCTTAACTGCTGACTACGCGTATGTGCAACTATGGCTTGTTTTGTTAAAGAATTAAAAAGGAAGGTGAAAAGTGACAGGGTGTGCACCGACACTGTGTGAGAACACAGAACAAATATTTGTACAGTCAAAAGAGGATGTTTAAATGCCTTCTTTGATGTTAGAGGGTTAATGGGCAGATTTCTAGAGGTATGGAATGACTTTTGGAAATGTCACAAGCAACTACTTGCAAGAAGGCCGAAACTAGAGCTCTCTTTGCGCTTTAACTTACAAGGCCAGAGTTGTTCCCTTTAAGGATTTTTTGATCGTTATTACATTACTATTCCTTAATTTTATTTATTTTTGAGATTTCATAATATAAACTTTTAAGAAACACAACACGGGTGGTAATGAAATACTCTATTTATTGTCACTGATTATACACAGGGGCCCAGGCCAAGTAATCTAAGAAAGTGTTAGAGGAGCTATCTACAAGGAGAATACATATCTTATTGCAGCTGTTCTACCCGAGGGCTATTACCTAGTCGTGTACTGCTAAAATGGAAACCTCCCCCTGGGGTAAAGAAGCAAACAGGGCTCAAAAGCAAAGGTTGTAAAAGGCTATGAAACCTGATTTTGTTGACCTTGCCTTTAATGGTTTTGCTGGTTATTTGCTCAGAATGTTTCATGTCCTTATAAATTAGATAATTGTCAGTAGCAGACACTGTGCTTGTTTGATAGATGGAAGTTAAGCAAATGTTCCATACCTTCTTGGTTTTGAGGTTTCCTATTCCAGTCATAAACATCAGGGAAAATAATGGCTTCAGGAGAGCACTGAGGTGCTCGGCTTTTCGTGTCAGAAAAATCAAAAGTAATTGCGCTTTGGTTTATGCCCGTGATCCAAAATGAATGCATCTGGTTTGTACAATATTTGTTTATGTTTACCTATCTGTGTGTAATAAGACCTTAAAACGTAGGCTTAGAAAAATACCATAATACAGATTTATTTTATAACAACAAAAAGTTACTTACCAGAAAATTACTTTTTTTTAAATTCATTTAATTTTTATTTTCTTATATAGCAATTTATTTCCAGAATGGGTTCTGTATTGAAACTGACTGTGCACTAAACATTTTATGAACACCGTTCATTTCACTAACCGTGTTTTTCGCTAAAGTGAAATTTCACTATAAAGAAATGTAAAGTAAATTTCATAATTTTATACACAAAGTAGCCAAACGATAGATTATCCAGTTCAGCTTTCGTAACCTTAAATTTGAAATTCACTTTTAATTCACTTTAAATTCTCACATTCGTGAATAACTGTGAATTGAAAAATTGTGGCAAATCCATAATAACTGCACTTGGAAAATGATTCCAGAGTATTTTGGTCGGTTCTACCAAGTTGTTTAGCAAATAGCTCTATATTTACTAAATCACTTTCCTCTGTCCCTGACATGATAAGAGGAGGAGGAATAGATAAGGCCAGTGTTTACAGATACTGGTGGAATCTCTGTGATTGCACCTTACAGAAACTACATCAATATCTCATTCTTTTTATCTGGGTTATATAATTCTCACACCACCCAATTTTGATTAACATGCATTTTGGTGCACTTGTTGTTTCCTGTAAACCTAGACCTTTTAGATGCATCTTCTCAGGCATGTGCATAGGTTTGTGGTTGAGATCATCATGAAATAATATGCTATTAGTGAGTTTTTAAGGTAAACTCATTCGCCCCATACAGAATCATAAGAGGTGGGAAATACAAGCTCAAAACTCATCATTTCATGAATTAAAAAAAAAAAAAAAAAAGTTGTCAATTAATCAGGGAAATATTATTTCCCTGCCTCTTATAGTGACCTATGACATGACCTGGGCCTGTCTGTGAACTTCTCATGGTGTAGTTTTGTGGAGGGTGATGCTTTGGGCCAGTTCTAAGCCCATCCATCTATCATAAAGAATGCATTTGAAGTGAACCATGCTTGCTTGGCTGTTGTCTGTGACTGGTTGGTTTTGTAAGCAGAATCTGCGATTTCAGGAGGAGGGTCAGAGATAAATGTTGCAGACAAGCCTAAAATCGTGTCCAGTATCTACTCGACTTGTGCACGACGTCCGTGGTTTTTGTTCAGAATTATTTTTGCTGAAAGATTTTAGTCACGATGTCCAGTGCTCATTCGCTTTTTAGTAGATATTCTTCAAGTGAAAACATGCACACTTTTATTCATTTTTTCGTTATGGGTATATCGAAAACCGCTTGTAAAAGCTGCACTTCTCTTGTGTGCAGCCTGTGCAAGCCCTCCCCTTCTAACTCTGCCCAGACTGTCCAATCACAGACTTCCCAATGCAGCTCAATGAGAACGTTTTGTAAGGCAGATGCTCTGGACAATTGCTGCCTCTTGAGTTTAGCTCCACTGACCAGGAAGTAACCGGACCAGTTGTCTGATTGACGCACTCTTCACACCAAGCACATTCAGCAAGCTTTGATGACTGCAAGCTTCTTTAAATTATTTTAATGATATTCACATGTGAAAGACCCTCTACCCGTGAGGGAGGCCATTATCCAGACTCGCCGACAAGCTTCAGAAGGTGGAATTGCATGGCTGAAAGAAAGAAAACGTTACTTTGTTATTGCCTAAGTAGACTCTTTTGAACTGAACTCTTTCAATGTTACTATCTCTGTGAGATCTCAATTTGGTTACCAAATAGGTCTGTCTGGCCTGTGAGCATCTACAACTGTTTCATTTTTAACCCTTTCATTTAAATACCATGTATTACTTATTCTGTGTTTTTTGTAAATATCCTTCCTATTCTTTAAGGGAAACTGCATTGTAGTCAAATGCTTACGTAGGTGTTTATATTATCATTAAAATAATTTAAAGAAGCTTGCAGTCACCAAAGCTTGCTGAATGTGCTTGATGTGAAGAGTGTGTCAATCAGACAACGGGTCCTGTTACTTCCTGGTTTGTTTAGCTGAGTGGAGCTAAACTCAAGAGGCAGCAATTGCCCAGAGCATCTGCCTTACAAAACCTTCTCATTGAGCTGCATTGGGAAGTCTGTGATTGGACAGTCTGGGCAGAGTTAGAAGGGGAGGGCTTGCACAGGCTGCACACATATAGGGTACAATCTCTTTATGCATACTTGTACTGATGGAGATAAGTTAGTTATTATATATATTATGACAATAAAAAAAATCCCACATGAGTGCTAAAGCATTTATGGAAACATCTCATTGCCACTGGAAAAATGGAAACAAATTGTTATTTTTGAATATATTGAGTTTGATAGGGTTTGTGTTGCTCCGCAAAATCGGAAATGACACAACGCCAAGATGGCTGATAAGTCCCTTCCGCTCTGGAGTATACCAACAATAGTCTTTTTGCCAGGACTTTGCCCTAACAAGATTTTGAATGGCTAAAGCAGTAATTCTAAGCAATAGAAATAACTTTGAAAGTGATTCTTGGGACAGGCAAGTTACTTTTCGATTGAAAAACCCTTGATTTGGCGAAATGCGACTCGGATCCAGAGGATTTTATAATGATTTTTATTGTTTTGGGTTCTCTTTGTGATTTTTTTTTTTTTAATCTTTGTTGTGCATGAGAATACATTCAAACACTTATTGCCACAGCAGCGAGAATTAATACACAGAAGAGCATAAAGTGAAACGGTTGCATGGCATTTCTATGTACTGCACAATTTCTTTTTAGTATTGTATGAACAGGCTAGCCCTTTAAGATGGATGTACTGCATTCACGGATAGAGCTAAATACAGCAGTTTGAATTTTTGCATTTTCATATAAACATATATAACTCCTTTCTGGCCAGATGCAGTGTCCGGTGAAGCAGGATGTCAATGGGCAGTGTAAAAGGGTGGGCCACTGACGCAAACTGCCCAAAGGGGCACTTCTTCCTGGGTACAGTTCCCTGGTGTCCGCAGATGCAGGGAACTAAAGCGGGACATTTGGGAGACATTGGATGTCACTTCTTACAGATTTCTCATGTAGCCCCCTTCTGCTCCACACTGGGCAGTAGCCTTGGGAACTTGGGGACCACTGGATGGGCTAGATAGGCAACAAGTCCCGAACCTACTCAGAGGTATAGGGAAATTGGGATCTAGTGATATTAAACAGGGCTTCAACCCAGTAATCAACATAAACTGATATATACCTTTTTAGCACTGGGACAAGGAAGACTCAGAAGCTGGAAATAAACAAACAAAAGTAACAAAACTTTACTTGCAACTTGATAGAACAATAATGGTGATTCAATATCCACTGGTGAGAGTTTCACTCACAGATAATTTAGCTCCCTATACCCACTACTCAGATAATACAGCACCTTATACATCCCACCCCATATAATACAGCAGTTTTTACCCCAAAACACAGAAAATGATGCACTCTATATCCCCCTGTATAATACAGCACCATATATCCCCCCACCCCCTATAATACAGCACCAAAAATCCCCCACCCCATATAATACAGCACCAAAAATCCCCCACCCCATATAATACAGCACCATATATCCGCCCACCCCCTATAATACAGCACCAAAAATCCCCCACCCCATATAATACAGCACCAAAAATCCCCCACCCCATATAATACGGCACCAAAAATCCCCCACCCCATATAATACAGCACCCCATATCCCCCACCCCATATAATACAGCACCCTATATCTCCCACCCCATATAATACAGCACCCTATATCCCCCACCCCATATAATACAGCACCCTATATCCCCCACCCCATATAATACAGCACCCTATATCCCCCACCCCATATAATACAGCACCCTATATCCCCCACCCCATATAATACAGCACCCTATATCCCCCACCCCATATAATACAGCACCCTATATCCCCCACCCCATATAATACAGCACCCTATATCCCCCACCCCATATAATACAGCACCCTATATCCCCCACCCCATATAATACAGCACCCTATATCCCCCACCCCATATAATACAGCACCCTATATCCCCCACCCCATATAATACAGCACCCTATATCCCCCACCCCATATAATACAGCACCCTATACCCCCCACCCCATATAATACAGCACCCTATATCCCCCACCCCATATAATACGGCACCCTATATCCCCCACCCCATATAATACGGCACCGTATATCCACCACCTCCTATAATACAGCACCCTATATCCCCCCACCCCATATAATACAGCACCATATATCTCCCACCCCATATAATACAGCACCCTATATCCCCCCACCCCATATAATACAGCACCCTATATCTCCCACCCCATGTAATACAGCACCCTATATCTCCCACCCCATATAATACAGCACCCTATATCTCCCACCCCATATAATACAGCACCCTCTATCTCCCACCCTATATAATACAGCACCCTATATCTCCCACCCCATATAATACAGGACCCTATATCCCCCAACTCATATAATACAGCACCTTATATCCCCCAACTCATATAATACAGCACCCCATATAATACAGCACCATATATCCCCCACCTCATATAATACAGCACCCCATATATCCCCCCACCCCATATAATACAGCACCCTATATCTCCCACCCCATATAATACAGCACCCTATATCTCCCACCCCATATAATACAGCACCCTATATCTCCCACCCCATATAATACAGCACCCTATATCACCCACCCCATACAATACAGCACCAAATATCCCCCACCCCATATAACACAGCACTATATATCCCCCACCCCATATAATACACAACCCTATATCCCCCACCTCATATAATACAGCACCCTATATCCCCCACCTCATATAATACAGCACCCTATATCCCCCACCTCATATAATACAGCACCCTATATCCCCCACCCCATATAATACAGCACCCTATATCACCCACCCCATATAATACAGCACCCTATATCACCCACCCCATATAATACAGCACCCTATATCACCCACCCCATATAATACAGCACCCTATATCACCCACCCCATATAATACGGCACCCTATATCCCCCACCCCATATAATACAGCACCCTATATCACCCACCCCATATAATACAGCACCCTATATATCCCCCACCCCATATAATACAGCACCCTATATCTCCCACCCCATATAATACAGCACCCTATATCTCCCACCCCATATAATACAGCACCCTATATCTCCCACCCTATATCCCCCACCCCATATAATACAGCACCCTATATCACCCACCCCATACAATACAGCACCAAATATCCCCCACCCCATATAACACAGCACTATATATCCCCCACCCCATATAATACACGACCCTATATCCCCCACCTCATATAATACAGCACCCTATATCCCCCACCTCATATAATACAGCACCCTATATCCCCCACCCCATATAATACAGCACCCTATATCACCCACCCCATATAATACAGCACCCTATATCCCCCACCTCATATAATACAGCACCCTATATCCCCCACCTCATATAATACAGCACCATATAATCCCCATCCCATATAATACAGCACCCTATATCCCCCACCCCATATAATACAGCACCCTATATCCCCCACCCCATATAATACGGCACCCTATATCCCCCACCCCATATAATACGGCACCCTATATCCCCCACCCCATATAATACGGCACCCTATATCCCCCACCCCATATAATACAGCACCCTATATCCCCCACCCCATATAATACCGCACCCTATATCCCCCACCTCATATAATACAGCACCCTATATCACCCACCCCATATAATTCGGCACCCTATATCCCCCACCCCATATAATACGGCACCCTATATCACCCACCCCATACAATACGGCCCCATATAACTCAGCACTATATATCCCCCACCCCATATAATACACGACCCTATATCCCCCACCTCATATAATACTGCACCCTATATCCCCCCACCTCATATAATACAGCACCCTATATCCCCCCACCCCATATAATACAGCACCCTATATCCCCCACCTCATATAATACAGCACCCTATATCCCCCACCTCATATAATACAGCACCCTATATCCCCCACCCCATATAATACAGCACCCTATATCCCCCACCCCATATAATACGGCACCCTATATCCCCCACCCCATATAATACGGCACCCTATATCCCCCACCCCATATAATACGGCACCCTATATCCCCCACCCCATATAATACGGCACCCTATATCCCCCACCCCATATAATACGGCACCCTATATCCCCCACCCCATATAATACAGCACCCTATATCCCCCACCCCATATAATACCGCACCCTATATCCCCCACCTCATATAATACAGCACCCTATATCACCCACCCCATATAATTCGGCACCCTATATCCCCCACCCCATATAATACGGCACCCTATATCCCCTACCCCATATAATACCTCACCCTATATCACCCACCCCATATAATACGGCACCCTATATCCCCCACCCCATATAACACAGCACTATATATCCCCCACCCCATATAATACACGACCCTATATCCCCCACCTCATATAATACAGTTTACCCTTACTGTGGGGCAGTCTGACTCGAGGTGATGAATTGTTATCTGCTTTTGCAGAAGTAAACAAACTTCGTACTTTAACAGTGTTGTCCTGCTTCCTCCCTCTCTCTCTTTCACCTGATAAACTTCCTGCCAAAAGGAGGGCGGAGTTACTTCAAGAGCTATCAATGAGGGTAAGGGGCAGAGCTAAGTCAAAGCACAATCTTGTATTTATTTTATTTTCATTGGAAACTGAAAGCCCATTACAAACCTATTGTTTTAGTTGATTTATAGTTTTTTTTTCTTTCTTATGTCTTTTTAAGCCGTGCTTTTTTTTCTTATGTTCTTTTTCAATTTTAGTTTAGTACATACTGTTATTGATCCCTGCTGGGGTTTTGAGTTTGGCCATTTAACCTCTCATCATCTTCTTCTAGTTTCCTAATTTTGTAATGCTTTTATTGCCATGCTCTTTTTATTTGTTTTTATTATCAGCCATGATTAATTTGACAACTTTAGCACATGGTTATCCTCATTCATGTACGATATGATGTTAGCTATATTCTATTTTATCTTTCAAGAGCACTATGGTGCCAGGAAAACAAACTCGTTTTCGTGGCACTATGTAGTCCTTAGGTCCCCGTCAGCTCATAGCCCCCCTCCCGCTGGGGAACTCTCCTTCTTCTGCCAATGTCTGGCCAAATGCGCATGAGCGGCAAGAGCCGTGCACGCATTCAAACCGCCCATAGGAAAGCATTACTCAATGCTTTCCTATGGACGTCTAGCGTCTTCTCACTGTGATTTTCACAGTGAGAATCACGGAAGTGGCCTCTAGCGGCTGTCAGGGAGCCAGCCACTAGAGGCTGGATTAACCCTCCGCTATGTTTTCAGCTGCAGGGTTAAAACTAGAGGGACCTAGCACCCAGACCAGTTCATTGAGATGAAGTGGTCTGGGTGCCTATAGTGGCCCTTTAAGTTGTTGTCTCCCTTTTTTTTTTTTTTGGTCAAACCATTTTGGAGCAGTTGTAAAAATCCTGCCTTGGCACTCTTAGGCTGTTGTCGCTGTCCGGGAATGTAAACACACCTGATAATTAAGAAACGTGGTCACTGCATTATCTAAAAGAGCTAAAGAGGCCGTTGGCAGCCCAGGTTTTTGGCAAACACTCCAAAATGGTTAATTTAAAAAAATGTAATAAAAAAAAAATTGTTGGATGGCATCCAGTTCATTTTAGCTTCGCAAACAATACAGTGAGCTGTAATGGTAATGCATGTAAATCACCATCAATTTGCCATTTGATCCAATAAGGCTTTATACTATGCAAAGTAACACTGATAAATAAAGCTTGCAGCCCTGTGCACAGAATGGCACATATATGAAGTGGTATTAGTAACGGGAGGGCTAGCAAACCGGAGCAGGTGAGCAACTGCTACCGGGGCCAAAGTCCTACAGGCATTTTTGACGGCAGTCTCTCAACATTGGATTAATAAAATAGGAGATACTAACTACAGTGTTAGATGACACTGTGTTTACGACATTCAAAAACTGACGATTGCCATCAGTTGCAGTGGAGTCGTGGGCAACATATTCTGCATCTCTTTTGCACCTTTGGATGTCTTTGAGTGCTCCTCCATGTTGTGTTGGTCAAACTAATAAAGGATGTGTTTCACTTCTCGCAACTTTTGCCGTGTCCGTCTGTCCAAGCCATATGTTGTATGGTTGGCATACGTAGAACCTTCTACACAGAGATCTATATGTTTTGTGTGCAAAAACCAGCCATATGTTTTCAGCCCTCCCCTAGCTTCGGTCTTGCTCTCAAATTTAAAACTACTGAGAGAAGTTTATACAAATTATCTTTATTTTTCAAACAGAAATCCCTCTAGATCCTTGAAGCCATAAGCCATTTTTTTTATCATAAAATCACTATAGGAGAAAAATCATATTGTGTTATCCACAAGATGTTCTTAATCAGCAAAATAGGATCAGCTCATAAAATTGGCAATCTCAGGAGCCAAGCAGAATATTAGTGAAACCACACATAAGGATCAGATGTCTGCCCAGATACTCTGCCAACAAAAAAAAAAAACATGTTTGGAAGATCAAACAGTTTAAGACAGTGAAAAGTGAAATGTAATGAAGATGAAAGCCACGTGTATATGGAAGAAATGATTTAAGTAATAGCATGCATAGTTCGACCAGTAATCAGAGAAATAGGCAGAATAATACCTTCATAACCCCATACTCCCTTTTCTCTGTCTTTTCATATTCTTTCCACTCATAGCTTATACATAACTGCCAAGTGTCCCAATTTAGGAGGAAAGTCCCTGCTTTGGACCCCAATCCCTCTACCAATCTTATCTACCCTAATATCTTTTTTTTTTTTTTTTTTTTAAATTCTTTATTTTGGGTGTGCACAGAATAAACAGGTAGCCGATATGCGCCACAACAGCGACATCCAGTAAAACAGGTAAACATAGGTAGTACAAGTAATGGCATACGTTATACAGGCACATTTTTATAGTTATTATAGTATTACGATAGTTTAGGTTGACGTTTTTTAAGATGTTCGCATAATGCACATGCCATGCAGAAATTGCAGAAATAGGTAGGAGAGTGACAAAAGAGGAAAAACATGGCTCGTGCAGAGAACGTACATACAAGAGCATTCTAACAATTAAGTTCTTAGTGTTAAATCACGCTTGTTGCCTATGCTGTGAGAGAGTGGGAATTCGTACATTTCGTATGATTTTAACTAGCTTAGACCACTATATTGTTAAAGTAAGAGCAAACAAAACAAGTGAGAGCACCCGATGGCCAACAGCTGTAGACTAGACACCCCATGACATATAAGGCTGTACACTGTCACAGCAAATTAGACAATGCTTATGATTGACCATGATCACATTAGGAGGAGAGGTGGTTGCCGTCTGGTCAGGTCTGACCGCTATTCAGGACATTAATTGCGTAATTAAACAGTGCAACTCTATAAGATGGAAAATACTACACATGGTTGTACACTGACCAGTGGCTTCCTCATCAGTGTGACTTTCAAGAGTATATAGGCTAGGTGTGGAGTGTGTAACATGGATGAAAGATTGGCTAGGTGAGGCTATATAAAAATCTCAACAAGCTGAGCTATGACCATGCTAGGCAAGAGTTCATGGAGAGGTGAACAACAGAAAAAATAACGAGACTCAAAATTAGCGTTGGAGTTGGGCTGTAACCTGACAAGTTCTAGGGTGGTGCAAGTCCCGGAGTATGTTCAGTGTACCGCACTCGGGGGGATGTGGTGCTATCAGCCAATGCCTCGGCTTGATGTGGTCGTGTGGCCCCCGTGCGCCGACGGCTGCAACCGGGTGTATTCCTGCGGAGGCTGTGGATGTGGGTCGGGTTTGCTGTCCCCCTTGCTCCATGTTGCGTTGTGGGCCTGTGTCAGTGCGTTCAAGGTCCGGTGCCTCCTGAGGGAGCTCGGGTCCAGTGCTCCTGGGGGCTGCCTGTGTCTGCGGTAGGCTGCTGGCATCTTCCTGCTTTGGAGCTGTGTAGAAGTGGGCGTCCTTGCCTTACGGGGCTGGGTTCTGGTACGACCCGGGGTTTTCCCCGTTGGGGTGGTGCGGTGTGTGTGTCTTCACCTGGTTTCTGGCTTTTGTGACTTGCCACCCCCTGCTGGTGCCACCCCCTTTGGTGTTTTACCTCCGATGCTCTCGGTGCGGTGTGGCCCCAGATTCGGGGTGGTGGAGGCAAGGGTGCCGAGGCGAATCGTGGGGGTTTCCCAGGCCTCCCCTCTATCTGTACCGTGCGTCTCGGATGTTCTTTGTTGCATGGCTCAGTTGGCTGTAAGAGTGCCGTTAACTTATCCCAGAACTCATCAAAAAGCCGGTCAATAGGGTCTTTCTCGGTTTTGTCTGTGTCCAGATTAGGTAATAGTTGCTCAGTTCGTTGTGTTAGGTCGCGCTTGTCCGCCATTTTGGAGGCCCCAAAGCCTGCCTTGCTTATAGGATTTGCGGGCTTGGTCCGGGGGCGTAGGGCAAGGGGTTCTCTGTCCGGCGGGGACCGGGATATCCCCCACCGGTCCATAGGGGGGGGGGGGGAGCGTGTCACCTTCGCATGTAGCTGGTTGCGATCGGAGGGAAAGCGGACGTCTTTCCTCTCCGCTTCCCGTGGTAGGCCTCAGCTCGCCGTAGCGGTGCCCGGTCAACCCGGGTGTCGAGTGCGGCATCTTTTGGTTCCAGCAGGGTTGCCTAATGCCGTGAGCCTGTTCACGGATGGTTTGGGGCTTTGCAGCTCTGGTAATGCTCAGATTTAGGGTACGTGTAGCAGGAGCTCAAGCAAAGCACGACCGTATATCTTTCTTTTCTAAGCACTCCATATTGTTTATTAGTAGTAGTATTTATATAGTGCCAACTTATTCCCCAGCGCATTACAATATTATCTGTTAGAGTGTATAATAGAGTTCTACATGAATAAAACTTTCAATGTGTCTTTAAACTACGATAACTGTGTTCACAAATCAGTCTGTGTATATAAAATACTTTTTTTTTTTTTCTCCTAAATTACATTTTAGTTGTATAAATCGTTACTAAAATTTATCAGAACAGCCTTGTCCCTGGCCACAACCTGTCCCTCTTTTTCCGTTTGAAATCTTGGGAGCTATGCTTTATAATTTAATTTGTTGATTGAGTTTTAATTTGTTTTTATATATTTGTTGAAACAATGAATATCAACTAAACTTAGAACACTATACAAGTAAAATGAAAATAACATTCCTGAACAGTTCAAAAAAATATACCATAGAAATCGAAGTTTTACATGTTGAGTATTGGAGCATCTTTCTTTTGTTTCTTGTATAATGGTCGTTTTAGCATATTTTGAGAAATAGCATACATCACGTAAATTAACAAAAACCACATAAAGTGCTATCTTCACTGTATCTTCTAAATGTATATGCTAGTTTTGTAAACCTTTTGTTTATATGTAATATCAACCAAAGGTTTGAGTGCTGAAATATATCAAACCATTCCTGATGAGTATTCCCAGACATCCTTGTATTATATTCTGTATTGGCAAGAAGATAAAGGCCAGGAAATGTCTTATGAGAATTGGCAAGAAAGAAAGAACAAGGATGTAAAATCTTCCTAAGACTGTATATGGCATATGTTTGCAACAAATGGAAGTAATTCTGTAGAACATATGCTAGAGAGGTTATGGAAAAAGAAGAACATATTGACATCTGTGGTGGACGTGCCCAACTCTACCTCTGTATTGGAAGCACCTAGCCTTTTGGCTGTCTATAGTGCTAGATAATCCTATTCGGCCTAAGCCTTTTGCAGGGGGAAGTTGCTTCCCAAGCCATTAGCATACTGAAATTATGGGCTGCAGTCTCGGCGTTGACTTAACAACGGGAGGCGTGTTGGGATGCCTGTTGGCAGAATACTAGGGGCAGGACATTTGTAAACCTAGCACTGAGTGACCAATAATCCCAGTGCTGGAAATTCTGGGAAGGTGTCCCAGAAGGTTGAAGTCTCCATGAGTCAAACCTGTATATTATTTATTCAGTGTGAGTAGGACAATTCACACTTTTCGAGATATGTGACATTTTGTTTGCAGAAAAGGACACTAGTTTGTATATGGCTTCTAGGCCACAGTTTGCTGCCCTCCTTGACATGAACCATGGGCATGAACCATGGGCTTTCTACTTTTGTAGACCTTTTGAAGACGTTAAATGGCTCAAAACAGTTATTCGGAACTACATTAACCCCTTAAGGACCAAACATCTGGAATAAAAGGGAATCATGACATGTCACACATGTCATGTGTCCTTAAGGGGTTAATGGGCAGAAGTTCACTAGCTAAGGAATGGAAACCAGGGCTTCTATCACCTTCAGTAAGATTTAAGAACTAGGTAAAAGTGGACATGAAATTGTTTAGTATTCAGTTAAACTACCCCTCTTGCATATCTTGTAACATTTAATCTCTATGCTTGGCACACCTGGTATTGCTGTAAACAATCTAGCTCATTGGCTGGACATCCTTTTCTGATTGATATCACTCTCTATATTTCTTTTCCTTCTTCTTTAACTTTATCTTCCCATTTTCCCTCCCCACATATGTTACATGGAAAATGTTTTTCACTAATTACAATGATTACAAATATTTACATTGTGGTAATAATGCTGTTTTCCTTCTTTTTGTCACATTGTACTGAGTTTAAAAAAAAAAACCTAAAACAAAACTCTAAATAAAAAGAACATTTATAAACACACAATGATGTGAAACAAACTAAGATTAAGGCTTAGAGGTTCAGAGTTGTGGAGTAAAGGTTGTATACCGCTGTAAAGTCTTGGGGAGTCTCTTAGAATGGAGCTTATGCTTAGGTGGTGTGCGGTAACTTCCACTTTAGATCTGTCTGTGATTTACACATTGTCTTAATCCATTAATTTTATTTATCTTTGACTGTATTCATTTGCTTGTTCCACAGTCCTTTCTGATTCACCGCTGAGTAATTCTTCAGGATCCTGTAAAGGAAGATGCTTTGAACTTGACCAGGCGGAATACCCAAATTGTCGCTGTGACAACTTGTGTAAAAGCAACAGCAGCTGCTGTTCTGACTTTGATGAACTGTGTCTAAGGACAGGTAAGTGACCATAATAGTAACACGTAAAATTGATGTAAGTCCTGCTTTTGATACTTAAAGGTAGAGCAATGTTGTTTTCTTTCTTTTTTTTTTATTATCTTCTTTTAGATCTTTGGCCTATTTTCAATTATATTTTTTTTCAGGAAATACAATTCATGAACTTCCCTCCCCCCCCCCCCCCCCCCCCCCCCCCCAAAAAAAAATAATGATCTCTTAGAAATGAGAGAAATTAGTGTAGGAATGAGGTACTTGAGCCCCGAATAGTGGTTGTTCTTCCTAAATCTGGACACTTGGGAGAGATGTTCAAGTTTGGCTTTGAAAATTACATTAATACCCGAACAAAACACAAAAATCTGTGTGCTTTAAAAGAAATGTCTATGTAAAAAATATTTTTTTAATTCCATTTAGGAGATTACGGCAATCTCGCTACCAGAGGACACTATTAAACATTCCAAGCCTTACACGTCTTATCTTTTTTAATGCAAATACAGCTAACCTCTTACCAAAATAAAATAGAAACCGCTAATTTGTTATGAAAATAATTCCGTGACAAGGTCTCGGGGGAAGCTGTTTGGGGGCATAAAGGGTTAATTTGAGTCAGTCATAAGTGTGGCTTAGAGATTCTGAATGTGGGAGGTAGTTGTATTTAATCTGGTTTGGGTCACCACTCTCTATAATTAAAGAAAACCACTTAATAAATGCATGTTAGTCTCAATGAATGTCACATTTTACGACGTTTTCACTGACATAGGGTAGAATATGAACGCGTTCCTTAATCAAACAGTATTGGGTTTGTTTGAGCATTTGTAAAAGGCTAATGGGACATAAGGAGATTTTGTTAGGCTAGATCTTGCTAAACTGGCTTGTGGCTTTTCCACTTATGTTGTTCTGCCTGTTCCAGAACACTGCTGTTTTTGTATCCCCCTAATTTTCCAGGGGTCTTTGCATTCTCTGCATGATGCTGCTTTTTAAGGATCATGTATGCATTCCTATATTCTCTTCAAGACCAATTTTTGTGATTTGTTAACTGTATGCCCAAGATATATTGGTGTTGAATTTTATAAGTTTGCTTTGGCTCATATATAGTTATATCACAGTGTGATTTATCAGTCTGAACATGGGCTGAGAAACCAGCAGCCCTTCTCCAGATAGGGTTAGAAAATTCACCATTTTTTTCTGGACATATTGCTTTTTCTTGCTGATAGGCAGCACATTGGAAGTAGTGTCCAATAGTGTGTATAAGTCATGTGCTGCAGGGAGAGAATTTTATTAAAGAAAGCAAGAACTGAAGTGGGAGACAGCAGGTAAACAAGTTTATAACTTCTAAAAGTATTTAAAATATCCTAATGATAAATGACATATTTGTTGCTCTGGGTGCTGTTATACACAGAGTCGAACCTGGCATGGAGCTAAACGACAAATCAAACATTCTGATTGGCTGCTGACATTTCTCTGCAACTATATTTTACTATGTTGTTTCATGTCAAAGCATAAAAATAATTTATAGGAACACTCCAAGCACCAAAACCACTATAGTATGTGATAGCGGTTTTGCTGATTGGAACGTTCCTTTAATTGGCTGCTGTTGATCAAATTGTGGGGCCATGAGCTATTGCGGTCTAAGAAAGGAAAGTTCTATATGTAGACCAGTTTTGTGTTACATGTAAGTGTTTGCATACCTTGAACACAAATGTAAATTTATGCACACAATAAAGTTAAATTTTTAATAAGCTAGTCCCACTTCTGATACAGCCCGGAGCTATAGCTGCACAAAGGATAGGTGTGGAGAAATCCGAAGTGATGACAGCGCTTGCCACTGCTCTGATGACTGCTTGGCTAAAGGAGATTGCTGTCCAAATTATCATGTGGTTTGTAAAGGTAATGGCTCCTCTGTCGTAATGCTTCGATTGTTTCTGTCGTAATGCTACCTTATTGCCATCACCTGCTGTTTTTTCTTTGCCCACTTTTCTTATACAGTCGCTTCTTGATTTCAAATGTCTAACTTTGTTATGTTTTTCTCTGACTTTCTAGGTGGCACCCACTGGGTGGATGACGAATGCGAAGAAATTAAATATGCAGAATGCCCATTAGGGTAATGTATTCACACTACTTTTTTTAAATTTTTTTATACTGAAACCTTTCAAACCTTTTCAGTTTCAGTGCTTGTATCGAAAATGTTTTGACATATAGTTTACAGAATCAGGATTATTATTTAAAGAGTAATTTATCAAGAATTCAAATCAAAATATATAATTTAGGACCAAAAAATACAAATTGAGCTTTTCCAATTCAACTACTTTGTCCTAAAATTTAAACTTGACTTTGAATACTTCGAATTTAAAAAGGGTTGATCACACAATCGTCATTATAAATGGTTTCCACCAATTTTGGCCTAGTTTTGAAAAATATTTTTAGATCGGTTTCTCAAATCATTTTTTTTTTTTTTTGCTTTATTTTGGTGTGCATAGAGAATACATATGTGCCGGCATTGCCACAACAGCAGATACCTGCGATTCTAGGTCAATAGACATAAAGTCAGACTGCACAATTTTTGTATATTATTCATGCTTGGCTCTTGGTTAAACGTTGATTATGTCAGTAAGCTGGCAACATAAATCATAGACAACTGGCATATAAACTGACATCAAGGGTAAGTATTTTGAAACCATAGTATACATATACATGCTTAGATTATAGGCTATGCAAAAATAACTTCAGGTACCGGTTGCTCTTCTCCGATTGAATTTAACCACCAGGGGTCAGCGAGTCACTAGACTAGCCGGATGTGTTATACAGGTTAAAACATACAGGTGGGCTCAGTCATCTACAGGTGATTTCTGTGCGGATCTGCAGGGTTAAGATCAACTGTGATATGCTCAAAAATAATAATATAAAAAATTTAAAAAATTAAAAATGAAATGCTGGCATAGAGGATATCCAGTGCTCTGCTAGACCTTTAATTGTAAAGGATTAGTAACCGCTTAGTTGTGTCTGCAGCTGTGCTGGTTCGGCTGGCGTCCTGGCTGTGCTCGAGTCCCTTATGTTTCACTTTGATCGCTTGGTAGCTTGGGTACTTGTTGGCCAGGAGTGCGACAGACCTCCCGTATTTGCTGGCATCAGCCTCTGGTTTAAAATTAAGTCTGTTCTCGTGCCGGTTTCTCTATGTTTGAGCAGGGTTGGAGTCCCCACAGCTCCGCCGTTAGCGGTGAAAGATGTTGCCTCAGGCAGTGTAAAGATGAACCGAGCCCACATGATGGACGTGTTTGCAGACCGCTGTCAGTGCTTGGTGGTCTGGTCTGCTTCGGTTTGTGGACAGTGCGCGGCCGTTGCTCTAATGCGTCCGCTTCTGTTCTTCTGCTTGTAATGGGCGCGGTGGCCATCTTGATTTTTGCCATGCGGTCTCTGTTTGATCTGATTTTCCTATCCAGTCGGTCCTCTCACACCTCGCCCCTCTGCCAGTCCTTACATTGGCTCCCTGTATCCTATAGGAGTCAATTCAAAGTGCTAACCCATACATTTAAAGCACTGAACATTTCCAGCCCCTCTTATATCTCTTCACTGATCCAGAGGTATGCCCCTCCTCGTACCCTCCGCTCTGCCCGCGACCACCTCCTGACTGCTGCTCGCACCCGTACGGCCAACTCACGCTTGCAGGACCTCTCACGGGCGGCTCCTCTCCTATGGAATAACTTGCCTACTGCCATCAGACTCTCCCCTAGTCTTCAATCATTTAAGAAGGGCCTTAAAACCCATCTCCCCCCCCCCCCCCCAAATCATTTTTGAGTATACGTTTAAAATAATTGAAAATTTTGAAAAATATATATATTTTTTTATTTTTTATTTTACTATCCACAAGAGTTATTATATCTAATGCCTTAAAAAAATCTTCTATAAGGACCTTTAAATCATAAATAATAGGATATTAAATCAGTCTGGGTAAACCAACAGTTTTAAGGATAGTTAACAGTCAAGGCTGTAGCATGCCATTGTTGGTTTATTTTAATACCTTTCATTCTGAATCAATGTGATTTGCATTTAAAATGTAGTACTTGGATACATTATGCAAATCTGCTAGTGGCATTCTATGTTTATCACGTAACAGATTCCCACATAAACTTCTGTACACACTTTTTTATTTAGCATATGATCAATAATAGGATTTTTTAGATATAGATTTTACTTTACTTTTTCTTTTACTACATTTTTTTGTGATGATTAATATGTGTAAAACATGTGTTCAATTAAAGGGAAAAAAGGAAAGATCAACACGGTGAATGAAAGTCGTTGTATTCATCGTATCTAATTCATACTGTTTCCATTCTGCTTTTAGCTTTGTCCGCCCTCCTCTGATTATATTCTCTGTTGATGGGTTCCGTGCTTCGTATATGAAGGAGGGGAGTAACACGTTGCCCAACATTGACAAACTAAGTAAGTCAGAGCAGCATTAAGGAACACTACATTGGTTCAATGTTCATAGTGATTAAAGCAGACCAGACATTCTTTTTGTCCGGAGATACTTAAAGGGACACTAGTTACCTGAACAACTTTAGCTTAATGAAGCAGTTTTGGTGTATAGAACATGCCCCTGCAGCCTCACTGCTCAATCCTCTGCCATTTAGGAGTTAAATCCCTTTGTTTATGAACCCTAGTCACACCTCCCTGCATGTGACTTACACAGCCTTCCATAAACACTTCCTGTAAAGAGAGCCCTATTTATGCCTTCTTTATTGCAAGTTCTGTTTAATTAAGATTTTTTTATCCCCTGCTATGTTAATAGCTTGCTAGACCCTGCAAGAGCCTCCTGTATGAGATTAAAGTTCAATTTAGAGATTGAGATACAATTATTTAAGGTAAATTACATCTGTTTGAAAGTGAAACCAGTTTTTATTTCATGCAGGCTCTGTCAATCATAGCCAGGGGAGGTGTGGCTAGGGCTGCATAAACAGAAACAAAGTGATTTAACTCCTAAATGACAGTGAATTGAGCAGTGGAATTGCAGGGGAATGATCTATACACTAAAACTGCTTTATTTAGCTAAAGTAATTTAGGTGACTATAGTGTTCCTTTAATGAAAAATGTACTTAGTTAGAGCTAATTAGGTGTAAAGATGTGAAGAGTGAAAGTGTGAATTAAGGCATATATCAGTATTGCTGAATATGTTAAATCAACTGGTATTCTCATTTGTTTATGCTTTATGTTAATGCTTTAGACTTGTCTTGAAAAGTTTCGTATTAATTTTATACTCTCTTTAACTGAAATAGGAACTTGTGGAACACATTCTCCATACATGAGACCGGTGTACCCAACAAAAACTTTCCCGAATTTGTACACGCTGGCAACGGTAACATATTTCTCTATAATAGTGCTTGCTAAAACACATTTGTGTACTTTAAGATAAATGTTATTTTCTGTAATTTGTTTTTGAAAGCCCCAAGCCACTTTAACAAGCCACCCCTCTTTCATTCCACCCATGTCCGAATTCCTTTTACGCCAATCTTTCCCATTCTCTATCTGAGCATAGGCAGAATAGGTAGTTACCCAACTTCGTCCACCAGAATGCAGCAGATTCCCTTGACTGAAAGTTGACAGTTTTGGTATGTGTGCTATGGAGACTTAATTGACATGAGAGATATGCTTAGTTCTTCACAGATTCATTAAATCCCCATTCTGGTCACAAAGACTGTCCTGTAACATAATATGAGATCCAAGCTTTAAAAATCCTGCCTACTTTAAAGGGACACTCCAGGCACCCAGACCACTTCTGCCCATTGGAGTGGTCTGGGTGCCAACTCCCACTACTCCTAACCCTGCAAGTGTAATTATTGCAGTTTTTTATAAACTGCAATAATTACCTTGCAGGGTTAACTCCACCTCTAGTGGCTGTCTACTAGACAGCCACTAGAGGTCACTTCCTGCTCTATAGCACAGGAAGCACCTGTGCTAGAGCGTCGCTGGACGTCCTCACGCTGTGTGAGGACCTCCAGCATCGCTCAAATCCCCATAGGAAAGCATTGAAATTATTTTTCAATGCTTTCCTATGGGGAGCGCTAATGCGCGGCATTGCCGTACATGCGCATTAGGTCTCCTCGGCCGGTGGGTGGGATCAGTCTCGCCCACCGGCCGACGCAATGGAGAGGAGGAGTGTCGCGGAGGAGGAGTTTTGAAAACGGATCGTTTTCCTGGCACTGGAGATTCCCTTTAATTGTGAAGGCAACTAAACATTTAAATCTAAACAGCAGTTGATTGGTCCATCAAGTTGGAAAGTCACAATAATATTATTACAGGGAGTGCAGAATTATTAGGCAAGTTGTATTTTTGAGGATTAATTTTATTATTGAACAACAACCATGTTCTCAATGAACCCAAAAAACTCATTAATATCAAAGCTGAATATTTTTGGAAGTAGTTTTTAGTTTGTTTTTAGTTTTAGCTATTTTAGGGGTATATCTGTGTGTGCAGGTGACTATTACTGTGCATAATTATTAGGCAACTTAACAAAAAACAAATATATACCCATTTCAATTATTTATTTTTACCAGTGAAACCAATATAACCTCTCAACATTCACAAATATACATTTCTGACATTCAAAAACAAAACAAAAACAAATCAGTGACCAATATAGCCACCTTTCTTTGCAAGGACACTCAAAAGCCTGCCATCCATGGATTCTGTCAGTGTTTTGATCTGTTCACCATCAACATTGCGTGCAGAAGCAACCACAGCCTCCCAGACACTGTTCAGAGAGGTGTACTGTTTTCCCTCCTTGTAAATCTCACATTTGATGATGGACCACAGGTTCTCAATGGGGTTCAGATCAGGTGAACAAGGAGGCCATGTCATTAGATTTTCTTCTTTTATACCCTTTCTTGCCAGCCACGCTGTGGAGTACTTGGACGCGTGTGACGGAGCATTGTCCTGCATGAAAATCATGTTTTTCTTGAAGGATGCAGACTTCTTCCTGTACCACTGCTTGAAGAAGGTGTCTTCCAGAAACTGGCAGTAGGACTGGGAGTTGAGCTTGACTCCATCCTCAACCCGAAAAGGCCCCACAAGCTCATCTTTGATGATACCAGCCCAAACCAGTACTCCACCTCCACCTTGCTGGCGTCTGAGTCGGACTGGAGCTCTCTGCCCTTTACCAATCCAGCCACGGGCCCATCCATCTGGCCCATCAAGACTCACTCTCATTTCATCAGTCCATAAAACCTTAGAAAAATCAGTCTTGAGATATTTCTTGGCCCAGTCTTGACGTTTCAGCTTGTGTGTCTTGTTCAGTGGTGGTCGTCTTTCAGCCTTTCTTACCTTGGCCATGTCTCTGAGTATTGCACACCTTGTGCTTTTGGGCACTCCAGTGATGTTGCAGCTCTGAAATATGGCCAAACTGGTGGCAAGTGGCATCTTGGCAGCTGCACGCTTGACTTTTCTCAGTTCATGGGCAGTTATTTTGCGCCTTGGTTTCTCCACACGCTTCTTGCGACCCTGTTGACTATTTTGAATGAAACGCTTGATTGTTCGATGATCACGCTTCAGAAGCTTTGCAATTTTAAGAGTGCTGCATCCCTCTGCAAGATATCTCACTATTTTTGACTTTTCTGAGCCTGTCAAGTCCTTCTTTTGACCCATTTTGCCAAAGGAAAGGAAGTTGCCTAATAATTATGCACACCTGATATAGGGTGTTGATGTCATTAGACCACACCCCTTCTCATTACAGAGATGCACATCACCTAATATGCTTAATTGGTAGTAGGCTTTCGAGCCTATACAGCTTGGAGTAAGACAACATGCATAAAGAGGATGATGTGGTCAAAATACTCATTTGCCTAATAATTCTGCACTCCCTGTATTGTTATTTATAAAGTGCCAATAAGTTCCGTAGCGCTGTACAATGGGTGGACTAACAGACACGTATTTGTAACCAGACAAGTTTGATGCACACGAACAGAGGGATTGAGGGCCCTGCTCAATGAGCTTACATGCTAGAGGGAGTGGGGTATATTGACACAAAAGGTAAGGGTAGGGTAGAAAAGTAGGTTGCTAGGATAGATTATGATCAACAGTAGCTGGAGATATTCGTTTATAATTTATAAGATGCAAACTTCAGTTTTGGTGGACATAGCTTGCCTACATAGATATTTTTGATTTAAATATTTGATTCCCATTATTACTTTTATTATTATTGCCATTTATATAGACAGTCTTCTTAGCACAAAGGTCCAGGTTTTGTCCATAACCTTATTGAAACAGATTATAGAAGTACCTAAATCCTGTTCTTTTGCTGTATTTTGATGAGTGGTTTGAAAACATTACCATACCATACCAATTCTTGTCTCACCTTAAAAGTAGTTATGTGTGTCTTTACCCGGTAGCCAAAAGTCATATAAATTGTTGATACACAATCTCCTTATCTAGAAAATAATTGGACATCACCATGAACATTACATTTAATTTTTGGTTTAGTAAATGTAGAACTACTTGTTATTTACCCATATTCTAAATAAGTTGGGCTCTGTTTGGAACTCCAAACCTTGGCCCCTAAAATAGTTCACACTAGAAGATTCTGTTCCAATTTTAAGTGATTTCTTGTCTATTTAGCATTGCCATCTTGATAAAAAGGGTGGAAAGGGAGGCATGTGAGCATCTTCATAGAAAGGCTATTAACTAGGACCTCAAGTCATTATTTTACAGACTAAAATATAAAGAGTGTTGTGTTGTTTCTTGGCAGCGTATTGCAGAAGTGAGCCATAATGGAGGAATTTTGCAAAGTCTTTGCTGACCAGAGCTGTGTAGGTTTTTACATGGGCTGCAAGTTTAGTAATCTTGTGGCCTGGACTGTACTAGTGGGTTTAGTGAAAGATTAAGATCCCACAGGGTTCTATGCAGGTTATCAAATTGAGCCCCCCTTTATTCTTCACATGGACAATATGGTTGAGTGTGAGTAGGGCCAAGTTAATTCATGCTTTCAGGGCCCTAATCTAACTCCTGTGTCGTGGGAGCCCACCTTATGTCACCATATGGCTAATATTGCTCCCCCTGGGATAGTTTATGGGAGAATGAGGAGGATGTATGGTGTCCCCAGAGAGGTTTGCAATAGACTGCAGGGTGAAATGTGAGACCGTGTTTATAACATTCATAACACATGTAGGTAGTCATTGGTGTATCTCTCTTGATCTCTGTAAATTCATCATCATTGTTTGGAGATCAATGTGATGGAGGTGTCACACTTCGCAACTCTATCAGCCACCATCTGTCATATCCATAAATCACCGTTACTCAACTCTACTGTATTAATTACATCCACATAGAGATCTGTGACCAAGAAACAGTTGTCTACCTTTCTCTGCCACCTGGGCTCTGCTCTCACTTTTTGTAAAATGAAAAAAGCATGACCGTAGAGGGTACATGAGTTTGAGTCGTTTTGATACTGTAAGTGCATTTTTAAACCCTTGACCATAATCTAAAATGGAATGAAGGAATATGTTTTGCAGTGTTGATTGCATGATGAATGTTATAATGTTTCTCATATAATGCTCGTTTTTAATAATTTTTTATTTTCTATTTTTTGTGTTAAGGGGCTTTATCCTGAATCACATGGAATTGTTGGGAATTCCATGTACGATCCCATTTTTGATGCCAACTTCAGCCTGCGATCACGTGAGAAATTCAATCATAGATGGTGGGGAGGACAACCAGTAAGTACATGGGGGAAAAAAACGCTATAACTAACATGTGAGGGTGGGGGGGTGGGTGGGGGGGTGGGGGGGGGTGCCGTCATTTCCAAATTATGGTATCCATGTTTTTAGAAAGCCTTGGCTTTTTGTAACTCATGCTGACTACCAGAAATGTGTTGTAGTACCATTTAAATCTTTACAGGAGGAGGTTATCTTTAATTGCTTCAAGGTTATCAGTGCAATGCATTTCTCATCTTTGTTTATTATTAGTATTTATACAGCGCCAAAATAAACTGATTCTGGTGCCTGAGACTGCGCTAATGCAATTGGGTGCCATTTATGAATTTTTGAGAATGATTCAGCATGTACACTTTTTTTTTATAGCAGATGTTTGCAGAAGCTGCTTGTGTTCCATCTCCTGTGCAATATTTTTGTTTAATAGGGTGTGTTTACTAAGCTCTGAAAGTGATTGAGTTCATCTGGGGTATTCACGAACATGAACAGGGCAGCAAGTCAAGTGGGCTTACCTGTTGCACTTGGTGGTTTTCCGAGAGATCGTGCTGAGTAAATAAAGTCTCTGAGTCTGTACACCCAATGAATGTAGCTAAATCTAGCAGCTGAGTCTGATGAAATCAACTGGGACAAAAAGTCATTCGAGCTTTTAGAAACTTGGCAAAAAAGTGAATTTGCTTACCGTGCGTCTGAACCGTCCCTGAACCACTGAACAGTCCCCAGTAACTGGTGCATACGATTTGTTAATCTTTCATCGGTTCATGGGGAAAATGTGTTTTTATTGCAGTCACATGGAATACCTATAAATAATTATAGATGATGTATATCCAGTGACCTGAACAAACAGAAACCTCAACAGTTTTTAATGCATTGCCCTCTATATTTGCAGATGAATATGCTGATTCTAAATATGCTGTTAATGTTTGTTTTTAGATATGGATCACTTCGGCAAAGCAAGGGGTGAAGGCAGCTACATTCTTCTGGCCGGTGTAAGTTATTTTGGACGCTAGGCAAGGCAAGGCTAATGATAATAGTGATCTTTTTTTATATTTTTTTTTACCTTCTGACCATTTCATAGTAAGATTGTCTGTTGAATTAAGTAGAATAGAATTAATTCCCAACATTAGTGATGTCCCGAACAGTTAGCCGGGAACCGTTCGCCAGCGAACATAGCTTGTTCGTGGCGAACGCGGCGGGTGAACATATGCGATAGTCGGTCCGCCCCCTATTTGTCTGGGAGGGAGGGCCTGCTGCTGATTGGCTGGAATGTGTCTGCTGACTGTGAGGTACGGGGTCAAAGTTTACTCAATGATGACGAATAGAAGGGGGGAACCGACCATCGCATATGTTCGCCCACCACATTCGCCACGAACAAGCTATGTTTGCCAGCGAACGGTTCCCGGCGAACTGTTCGGGACATCACTACCCAACATACTTTCTTGGAATTAAGTAGCTACATAATCTTTGGTTCTTGGCTCTTGAACAATCGTGAATGCGTCCTAACATTATTATTCTATTATTACTGCTTATTTATCAAGCACTCATTTTACAATAAGTAAAAGGTAAAAAAAATAAACCTAACTCTGACAGCCAGAAACAGACTGATACACAATGTGTATCTGTAACTTTTACAATCTAGAAACCAAATCATGTGAATTTTAGTGAATTATCTTAAAACCACAGAATTCTTGACTGGTCTGGTCATTAAAACCACAAAACTGTATAGTTTATTTTAATACCGGTACTGTGACTTCTATGTATACACAATATAAAAAAAATAATACTTATCTCATTATTTTATTTTTCATTTCTTTTCTGGTTTCCCAAAAATCTTAAAGTGAAGAAACCATAACATAGCATATGACACGAGTCATACCGTGAAGTTTTCCATGTTTCAGCATTATATGTGAAACATATTTATGCATCCTGTTTAAATAGCATCATTCTAGACTAACCAAGGCTGTGTACAGTTTCTAAGCTCTGCGTGACTTGACTTGTCTGACTTAAAAGAGCAGTATAGTGCCAGGTAAAAAAAAAACAACGTGTTTTCCTAGCATTATAGCGTCATTAGGTCCCCCCCACCCTCATGGCCCCTTCAGCCACTTACCTTTTTCCAGCGCTTGGCTCCCTTGGCACTGGGGAACTCTCCTCCTCCTGCCGATGTCGGCGCCAAATGCGCATGCTCAGCAAGAGCCACGCACGTATTCAAACAACCCATATGAAAGCAAAGTTTCTTTCAAAGAAAGTTTCTCTGAAACTGCTATGTTTTAAGCTGCAGGGTTAAAACTAGAGGGACCTGGCACCCAGACCACTTCATTGACCTGAAGTGGTCTGGGTGCCTATAGTAGTCCTTTAATTCAAACCAGGAATTCTGCAGTTGATGCATTGCAGTTGGTGCTCTAGCAAGAACATTCATGGACGCCATCATGTGTATGATGTGTATTTTCCTAGCCAACACCTTTACTCACGTAATAAATAATAATGTGACTTGACAAGCTACATGTAACATTTCG